>NC_072411.2:79046944-79355092 GCF_028858775.2 Pan troglodytes | reverse complement strand
CAGTCATTTCTCACAGATGAAGTTAGTGGCAATGCAGAGGCACAGAAAGTCTGGTCACTAAAAACCACATTTAATGTTGCACGTACATCAACAACTACCAGTGAAAACTAATAGGCAGCCAGGCATGTTGGTGCATGCCTGAAGTCCCAAACATTTGGGACACTGAGGTGGGAGGATCCTTGAGCCCAGGAGGTCTAGGCTGCAGTGAGTTGTGATTGTGCCACTGTACTCCAGCCTGGACAGAACAAGAATCTTTCTCAAAAAATAAATAAATAGAGAGAGAGAAGGAGGGAGGGAAGGAGGAAGGTAAAAAGAGAGAGAGAGAAAGGAAGGAAGGGAAAGAAGAGGAAGGAAGGAGAAGAGAAAGAAAAGGAAGGAAGGAAGGAGAAAGAGAAAGAAGGAAGGAGAAAGAAGAGAAAGAAAAGGGAGGAAGGAAAACTAATAGGCAGGGGAAATAGCCTCTCCCTTTTACCTTTCTAATTTTGCCTCATTATATCTGACTGGCACAGTTTAAATTGTTTAACAAATCCTATTAGCAGCTCAGCCTAGAATTATAGTTATTGAGCTTTGTTCCTAACTCAGTGTAAATCCATCTTTATTGAAGTATAGCATACAGACAGAAAAATGCACAAATTATAATCAGAGAGCTTGATGAATTTTCATAAAGTAAACACACCTACATATTGCTAGCACCCAGATTGGGAGGCAGAAACTACTACCATACCAGAAGCTCCCTTCATTATCTTTTCTAGGCATTATCCTCCCTCAAATTGACTGTAATCTTGGCTTCTAATACCCTAGACCAATTTGGCCTATTTTTAAACATTAGACAAAATGGAATGATACAGTGTGTATTATTTTATTACTGGCTTTTCCTACTCAACTATTTGTGAGATTCATTCATGTTGAGAGTAGTAATAGTATCTTCATTTTCATTGCTGTGTAGTATTCCATTGTGTGAATATAACACAATTTATACATTCTACCAAAGATGGACATTTGGGTTGTTTCCAATTTGAGATTACTGCAACTAGTGCCACTGTGAACATTGGTGAACACACACACACACACACATATTTCAGTTGGATATATAAAAGTGGAATTTCTCTGATGCATGGGGTTCAGCTTGAGTAGTACTGCCCAACAGTTTTTCACATCTTCATCAAAACTTGATCTTTTCCATCTTTTAAATTTTAGCCATTCTCTTCAAAGAGTAATGCAGTGTATTGAATCTCATTGTTGTTTTCATTTTTCTGATATCAAATAAACACCTTTTTAATTGTTTATTGGCCATTTGGGTACCCTCTTCTGTGAAATGCCTATTCATGTATTTTGTGTGATTTTCTATGGGCTTGTCTGCCTTTTCTTGTTTTTGTAGTCCTTTATTCTGGATATGAGTCCTTTGTCGGGTATATGTATTGATAATATCTTTTGCCACTATGTGGCTTTTTTTTTTTTTTTTTTTTTTTTTTTGAGACGGAGTCTTGCTCTGTCACCCAGGCTGGAGTGCAGTGGCGTGATCTTGGCTCACTGCAAGCTCCTCCACCCAGGTTCACGCCATTCTCCTGCCTCAGCCTCCCAAGTAGCTGGGACTACAGGTGCCCACCACCATGCCCAGCTAATTTTTTGTATTTTTAGTAGAGATGGGGTTTCACCATGTGAGCCAGGATGGTCTCAATCTCCTGACCTTGTGATCTGCCTGCCTCGGCCTCCCAAAGTGCTGGAATTACAGGCGTGAGCCACCGCGCCCAGCCCACTCTGTGGCTTATTTTATTCACTCTTTTAATAGTGTATTTTGATGAAGACATTCATAATTTTGAATTAGTTTAGTTTATCAGATGTTTTCCTTTATGGCTTATTTATTTTGTGTGTCTCCAGTTTAAGAAATCTTTGTGGACTCCAAAATCGTGAGTATTCTTCTGTTTTCTTGTGAAACTGTTATTGTCCCACTTAGATTTACAATTTATCTAGTATTGACTTTTATGGATGGTGAAAAGTGGGAAATATAGTTTTGAGCCTTCCAGTTTCTATAATTCTGTAGAGTAAAGATGGAGTATATAGAGAAGGTAGTGAAAATGTATGCAAGAAACCATATCTAACACAGTTAACTTAGGTGACTGTTTACGCTGTAAAACAGTGATATGGTTAGGCTTTGTGTCCCCACTGAAATTTCACCTTGAATTGTTTTTGTTTTTGTTTTTTGAGATGGAGTCTCGCTCTGTCGCCATGCTGGAGTGCAGTGGCACGATCTCAGCTCACTGCAACCTCCGCTTCCAGGGTTCAAGCACTTCTCCTGCCTCAGCCTCCTGAGTACCTGGGACTGCAGGCACACGCTGCCACGCCCACTAATTTTTGTTGTTGTTGTTTGTATTTTAGTAGAGATGGGGTTTCACCATGTTGCCCAGGCTGGTCTCAAACTCCTGAGCTCAGGCCATCTGCCCGCCTCGGCCTCCCAAAGTGCTAGGATTACAGGTGAGTGCCCGGCCTCTTATCTTGAATTGTAATTCCCGGGTGTTGAGGGAGAGACCTGGTGGGAGGTGATTGGATCATGGGGGAGGTTCCCCCATGCTGTTCTTATGACAATGAGTGAGTTCTCATAGATCTGATGGTTTTATAAGGAGCTCTTCCCACTTTGCTTCTCTCTCCCTCCCTCCTGCTGCCTTGTGAAGAAGGTGCCTGCTTCCCCTTCACCTTCCACCATGATTGTAAGTTTCCTGAGGCCTCCCCAGACATGTGGAACTGTGAGTCAATTAAATCTCTTTTCTTTATAAATTACCCAGTCTCAGGTAGTATCTTTATAGCGGTATAAAAACAGACTAATACAAACAGGTAGCTCTAAATTGTGAGTTTTTCTTAACTCCTTTGATCTTCTGTGATAGCGATTTTTCACATTTCACACTTCCCTAATGCCAAAAATCCACCTCCAGCAGCTGTTTTGCCTCTTTCTTATCCTGCCCCTTGGAAGAATGTCATCATTATTGCTGCCACAGCACTGTGTTCTTTTTCAGAAGTTACAGCAAGAATTGGTTGGCTTTCTTTCTTTCTTTCTTTCTTTTTTCTCAGACAGAATCTGGTTCTGTCGCCCAGGCTGATGTGCAGTGATGGGATCTTGGCTCACTGCAACCTCTGCCTCCCGGGTTCAAGCAATTCCCTCGCCTCAGTCTCCCGAGTAGCTGGGATTACAGGCACAAGCCACCATGCCCGGCTAATTTTTGTATTTTCAGTAGAGATGGGGTTTCACCATGTTGGCCAGGATGGTCTCGATCTCCTGACCTCGTGCTCCACTTGCCTTAGCCTCCCAAAGTGCTGAGATTACAGGTGTGAGCCACCGCGTCTGGCCAGATCTGCTTTCAAATAAATGAAAAGAAGACCAGGGTTAGAATTGGTGGGAAAATGTGAATATTAGAATTCTTTTAAAGAAATATAGTTTTACCACATAGTCTAAGGTCGTGTGATCAAGTACAAGGCATTGTTCTAAAAGGCTTGAGGAAAAGTTGTTTCTCCTAAGAGGTTAAACAAGCTCATAACCCTACCTCTCCTCACTTGCAGGCACAACCACTTCCTGTGTTTTTTTCATGTGGAGCTACTGATGTTTTCTCAATCTTATATAAGATGTTATACAAGGCCAGATGTAGTGGCTCATGCCTGTAATCCCAGCACTTTGGGAGGCCGAGGTGGGCAGATCACCTGAGGTCAGGAGTTTGAGATCAGCCTGGCCAACATGGTGAAACCCCATCTCTACTAAAATACAAAAAGAAAAAAAATTAGCTGGGCATGGTGGCAAACACCTGTGATCCCAGCTACTCAGGAAGCTGAACCTAGGAAGTAGAGGTTGCAGTGAGCCGAAATCGCGCCACTGCACTCCAGTCTGGGTGACAAAGCAAGACTCCATCTCAAAAAAAAAAAAAAAAAGTTATACAAAAGAGGTTTCAAGCGAGTTCCCTACCTTCCTCAGAATCAGATTTTTCCCCATAGGCTCCTCTAGAAATTATGGCATGGCTACTGGAACAGTAAAATATATCTAGAGCAAGATTCTTCTCAACCCTTTTGTGCCTTATCCCCGCTCTTTCCTTTGATATTTGGATATATCATTTGGTTCCCTAATAATAATAGCTGAAGTGGGTTGTGAAATATGACTTTTTTATTATTCAACCCAATTTCTATTCCATGGCCACATATCTCTGGGCTGTTAGGAAAAATCATTTTACGATATATTTTCAACTCATACCACATAGTAGCAGGATCTTACACAGTGCCAAGGCTTCTGGAATGGGGCAGGTATCTTAGCTGGTCCTTAACTAGTTCACAATGATTCAGCCAAGATTCATATACATTGTAGGGGTCCCATGGCCCTTTTATGTCTAGGACCTTCTATTATTTCTGAGTTACCCTATTGTTTCTGAGTTATGTTCATCTGCATAAATGCATCTGCATAGTCATTCCCCTAATTCCTACTTGCCAGGCACTCTTCTAATTACTCCATGTGCATTGTCTCATCTAATCCTCATAATAACCCTATATGACAGTGTTGCTATTATTATTTACATTTTATAAATGAGGACATTGAGGTTAGGTAATATGCCCGAAGCCCTTATATCTCAGTAGTGCTGAAGTTTTTGCTGTAGATTGACTCTCTACTCTTAAAAGTGTGAGTGCTCATTAATAATCCATTGGCACACTCACTGTGCTTCTCAAATCTTAGACAAACCTCTTGTCATCACCTTGAAGAATTCATCTTTGCAAAGACCCATTACACCAAGGCATGCCAGTCATCTTAGTTAATCTTCATATTCAATTCATGAAGCAAATATTTCTAGAGACTGGCTATGTGCCCAGCACAAGTTCTGATGACAGAATGGGATAAGGAGCTATAGTAGCACAAGAGTCCCTTTCGTCGAAATCTTAAAAGCAAATTTTGTCCAAGTTATCAATTTTATCTAATGGAATTTAACTAAATTAGAAAGAAACCTAAGTCCTTCAGTCACTAACCCATAGATTTAATACTTGGGACTCAGACATATGAATATTGTTGTTCTTGATGGCCATATTTTCTGGGTCATCTCCCAGAAATAGCATATTCTTATGCTAATTTGAGTGCTACTAAACCCAGAAGGGCCCACATTCACCCACCCCTCACTCCCCCATGGTTCAGTAGGCCTCAAGTCTCAATTTTCCAATTATCTAATAAATTGAAGGCTTCCATTGGGAGTAGGATGAGGATGGAATCTTAAGGAAATTGAAAGTGCCATTTCAGAGTCAATATAGTTTTAGTAGGTTTTAGGGATGAACCTGGTACCTAACCACTAAATATAAGGTTTTAAAGGAATCTATGTCCATGTCCCTAAAAAAACAATTTAAAACCCAGTCTGGTTATATTCCTCAATTAAGAACCATGTTATATTCCTTATATTTATTGGTACCTTAATCATTAAAAACTTGACCACTTTACAGTGAACTTCTAGTATTTTCTCTACTTTTTACTCTTTTAGACGGCAGTAGATGTTTCTGTCCTGATACCAGCTCTTGACTTGAGCAAAACCGTGCTTCTAGCTACTCAAGGGCAGACAGAGCTCTCTGGAAGGGACCATTGAAGAGTTTATAACAATGTTTTACAAAGTTCAAATTACCCTTGCTTATCTGGAATCTTTTGAAAATTAATCCCTAAGTGGCTGAATGTAAGAAAACTTACTGTGGGGCTAGTTTTACTGAAATATTTTGTCCTAGATTTTTGTGACCATGAGTGTCTCCTTCTCCCCTGGAGAAGGATATCTGTTCTATGTCATTCTCACTTCCTAGAGAGGAGAAAATCAGAACTATTTCCTCTACTCTGTCAGGTAGGTCTAGTCAAACAGTCCATCATTCTGATAGCAGAATATCAGGACTTCATAACAAGAAACATAGAATGCCTAACCCCAGAGCGTAATCAGCTCATCTCATTGCTTCCCCTTTAGACTAAGAGCAATTTTAGTAGAATGAGTTCCCTGGACATAGCACCTGCAGGATATGTGAAGGTGCTTTATAAATTTTTTGTTTGTTTGTTTTTGAGACAGGGTCTTGCTTTGCAGTGAACACAGTTCACTGCAGCCTCGACCTCCTGGGCTTAAGCAATACTCTCACCTCAGCCTCCCGAACAGCTGGCACCACCACACCTGGCTAATTTTTGTATTCTTTGTAGAGACAGGGTTTTGCCATGTTGTCCATGCTGGTCTCAAACTCCTGAGCTCAAGTGATCCACCCACCTCAGCTTCCCAAAGTGCTGGGATTACAGGCATGAGCCACAGCGCCCGGCCTTGCTTTATAAACTAAAGCAGCATATACCACTGCAGGTTGTTGAAATTTTGTCTTTATATTTCCTTTGCTTTTTAGCCTAGAAAGTACTCTGACCAGCAAAAACAACCACATTACACATTTTAAAACCATTGCTAGATTTCAGTGGTGGTGGTATGATAGTAG
This sequence comes from Pan troglodytes, assembly GCF_028858775.2. Taxonomy (NCBI): domain Eukaryota; kingdom Metazoa; phylum Chordata; class Mammalia; order Primates; family Hominidae; genus Pan; species Pan troglodytes. Next base: position 79,348,639 of record NC_072411.2, on the reverse strand, counting down.
CAATAGCAAGAGAAACAAAAAGAAGAACGTAAGGGTGGGGTATGTGTATGTCCATGCCCATGTACTGGCTTTTCTACATGCTCCAAGAAGGTTTCTCAAAGGTATCCAGTGTTCAAATGGAAAGGAGCACAGATCAGATGGGGAATCTGCCCAGGTGTCAGAGAATTCATGTTAATCTTCTGGCCAAAATAACTATCCATTCCAAGTTCATGTTATTATTTTTTGAAAAAATAACAACCATTTTCATTGCTAATATTCTTCAAAGACTTGCAGAGATTTTACCCACTTCTGTAAAACTGTTTAAGATTTCTTAAGTTAGCTCTTAAGAACTTATCTTAAGATAGCTCTATCTTAAGAGCTGAGATAAATTCTAGTCAGGAAGTCAGAATGACCCAGAACAGATGCCCTTTCTCAATTCCACATTAATGGAGACCTTAGGCTGGGTTCCACCTCCTTAAAAAAAGGCAGGGCTGTGTATGGACCCAGTAAAGGGTGGAGAGACAAGGTTGGTAGTGACTCACTTCAGTTTTTGGAAGGAGGCGGATTAAGCTTCCACCCCCACAAGCCTAATGCTGGGAACTCCCACTTTGGAAGATGAGGCAGATCTTGACATGAAAGCAGTCTGAAGTAGCGTCCCACCCTAGAAAAGAAGTTACATTCATCGTTAGATTTGAGACTGCACAGCTAAAATGTAAGAAACAGAAGTGTCCAGTATATTCAAAAGCCTTAAAAGTGCACATTTTGTTCGCTGACCAATGTCAAATTTATAACTCTATCTTTAGGAACTTATTAAGCATGTGTGCAAAGATTAAACTACTAGGCAGATCATCTAAACTGTGTTTATCATAAAAAAATAGAAAACCAACCTAAGTGTCCAACAATATGAGTTTAATTAAATACATCCATATAATGTTATATTTTTCATATTTAAAATAATGTTATAGATACATATTTATTAATGTGGTAAGGTGTCTAAAATATATTAAGGACAAACACAGGTGACCAACCAATATGTACTTGATGATTCCATTTCAGTAAAATAAATACATGTGTGAGTATATGCATATGGTTTTAAAAGCTCTTAAAGGGTTTCTGATTCAAGGTGGTGGATTGACTACATGCATTTAACTTCCCCTTGCTCTCTAAATCTCACTAACATGATATAAAAATACACACACATACAGTCACAAAGAACACAGTTTGTATAAAAGTACGAAAAGAAATTCCCCCTGACTTTACCCCCCATCCAAATTCTAGGTCTTGCCTCCATCTCTAGAAATGGGAAGAATGCTGAGGAGTAAGACAAAAGAATGGGAAAAGGAGATTTTGACTTTTTTTTAATACTTTCTGTACTATTTGATGTTTTCATTAGTACTGTGTATTTTTGTAACTTTTAAAGTTATTGAAGGCTAAATTTAAAAGTGGTAATACAGTAGCATCACAGCATTTTGCATTTAGCTTAACTAGCTTTCACCTAAATTTGGGAAGGGTGGAGGGCAAATGAGAAAGAATAAAGGAAAGAGAAAAGGGAGAGAAAGAGGAAGAAAGGGAGTGCAAGAGAGAACATTTTAAATGGTGTTGTGATTTCTGCCTGACCTTTCTTCTTTCTCTCTCTCTCTCTCTCTAAGAGACAGTATCTCTCTCTGTCACCCAGGCTGAAGTGCCGTGGCATGATCATAACTCACTGCAGCCTCAAATTCCTGGGTTCAAGCCATCCTTCCCACTCAGCCTCCTGAGTAGGTGGGACTACAGGCACATGCCACCACACCTGGCTAATTTGTTTTTATTTTTACAGACACGGGGTCTTGCTATGTTGCCCAGGCTGGTCTCAAACTCTTGTTCTCAAGCAGTCCTCCCACCTTGGCCTCCCAAGGCAATAGTATCTGATCTTTTCAATTAGCTTGGATCTAACCCAAAATAACTCTGAAAGAGCTGATGTGAATTTGATCTATTTCTGGTCCTGTGTGCTCTTCATACGTTGAGTATCTTGTCATGCTAAGTGTGATTCTATTGTTAACAGGTCCTTTTATTTTTATTTGTTTATATACATTTAAGTAGCATGGCTTATAAATACAACTACTTCATTAGTTGCTCAACTAACAAAGCTTATATCATGCACATGTGTTGGGTTTTCTACATGCTCCAAGGCGCTATTCCAAACTTAATGATTTAAGGTATTTTCAGGGGTAATCCCATTCCCCTCTTAATTTAGTGGTTAACTCTCAGTAAGATGGAAAGCCAGTGCAGAAATTAGTAATCAGTGGTGGAATTCAGGTGTTTTTAATATTCTTCCTCTCTCTCTTTAGTTCTGTTTTCAATTTGGATAATAAGTATTCCTTTTGTAGTAAGAAAACTAGGCTGGGCACGGTGGCTCATGCCTGTAATCCCAGCACTTTGGGAAGCTGAGGCAGGCAGATCACGAGGTCAGGAATTTGAGACTCAGCCTGGCCAACATAGTGAAACCCAGTCTCTACTAAAAATACAAAAATTAGCCGGGCATGGTGGCACATGCCTGTAATCCCAGCTACTCAGGAGGCTGAGGCAGGAGAATTGCTTGAACCCAGGAGGCTGAGGTTGTAGTGAGCCGAGATGGTGCCATTGCCCTCCAGCTTTGTGCGACACAGCAAGACACCATCCAGGGAAAAAATAATAATAAAATAAAATAACATTATATCTGTATCTATCTACCTATTTATTTATTTAGAGACATGGTCTTAGTCAGCCTGGCTAGAGTGCAGTGGTGCGATCACAGCTCACTGCAGACTGGAGCTCCTGGGCTCAAGCAATCTTCCAACCTCAGCCTCCTGAGTAGCTGGGACTGCAGGTATGCACCACCATGCCTGGCTAATTTTTTATTTTTATTTTTGTAGAGACAGGGTCTCACTATGTTGCCAGGCTGCTCTTGAACTCCTGGCCTCAAGTGATCCTCCCCCCTTGGCCTCCCAAAGTGTTGGGATTACAGGTGTTAACCACTGCACTGGGCCAGAAAACTATGTATTTTTAAAAACTTTTTGAAATGGTAGCTATAGCTCTTATTCCACTTTCACCTGGATGATGAGCATCCAGGGACTCTCTTCTCTTTTCGTGACTCAACTCTATTTTCATAGGCATCTCATTTCCTTCTTCTACCACGAGTGGAGCACTTTTCAGTGATAAGAAATCATAGCATCACAATTTTGCACCTGCTATCCATCCAGTTAGAAAACCCACTCAGTCCCAATCTGTGTCAAATAGTATTTATAACTAGCCCCTCAAATGATTTTCTCTTTTTCCTTGTGTAAAGTGCTTCCTGAAATTATAAGAAACTCAAATTTATATTAATCAGTAAGACTTTTTCTTCAGAATTTGAAATATACATAGAAAAATGTTGTTTGTAGCAAAAATGTTAAATAGACTACTATTTTATGATATAAATTAAAAGTCAGCCGAGAAACTTCAGATAGTGTAGATGAGGAACTCACATACTGATGATGAATCCATGCTTCTGGCTGCAAAATTGAACAAGTGGGGTTGGGCCATCCCCAAAGAACAGGTTTGAAATCCTGGAAAGACAATCAAGCCTTTATCTCAGGCCTGTGGGGTAACCAAATCCTTTGGATCCTTTTGAAGTTAGGGAGTAAGGAGCAGTTGAGGGATTTTTACTCTTTAGGGGACCAGGTCCTATAGAAATCTGCCCAGCCTGGTAGCCTAACCAGGTTGTGGGGTTAATGGTCCTGATCAGTAGAAAGTGAGACTCCAACACTGTGTGTTCTCTGTGGAAGACAGACACTTGGATAGATACTTAATGACAAGTTAGGGACCCAGTTTTTGTTTGTTTGGTTGGTTTTTTTGTTTGTTTGTTTGTTTGTTTTGAGACAGAGTTTCCTCTGTCATCCAGGCTGGAGTGCAGTGGCGCCATCTCAGCTCACTGCAACCTCTACCTCCTGGGTTCAAGCAATTCTCCTGCCTCAGCCTTCTGAGTAGCTGGGATTACAGGTGCCTGCCAACATGCCCGGCTAGGGACCCACTTTTAATACCTTATTATGTGATGCAGAACAATTTCTTTAATCTCATGGACTCTTATTTTTATAGATTTGAAATGGAAATGATGTTGTTTATTCTGCAAATTAAATGAGAGGCTCCCTATAGGTATACAGTGCTGAGGTCCTAATGGATAAGAACAAACTTTAAAGCATTTAAGATAAAAAGGATAAAATACATCCTGTCTATAGTACAGTTGTTGGGTCTTTTTTAGTGTGAAAAGAGGTAGATAAGCAGTTCCTGAGGAGACCAGTGGGAAGCCTGGAAAGACCTTCGTGTTCTCCTTTAGTATTTTGTAACTTGTTTACTTATTAAACTAATGCCTAGGCAACAAGAATAGCATTTTTCTTGCATGCAATCCATCTCTAAGAAAACATACACCTGGAAGCTGTCAACAACAATATGCCAACAAGCCAGGGTGAGCCCATTGACAGAGTTGGCATGGATCAGCTTTAATCCTTCCTCAGGGCACTGAAGCAAAGGACTTAGAAGAGTACTTGTCAGGGGTTCTCACAGGAATTCCACTCTGCCTGGCTATCCAAAGATCACAGCCACCTCCCCTGTCACCTGACATCAGGGCTCCTAAGGATGCTTTACAGAAAGCTCTGCTGAACCAAACTCAGGAGATCTCAAATAGCACAAGTCCAGATATAAATTCTGAAAATCCTTCTTGAGATGAAAATCTCTCTCCCCAGATCCACCAAGCTCTCTGATGACATGCCAACTTGGTCTCTTTGTTCATTATCTCCAAGATCTCAGGCTGGCTGCTAAACCACTGAAGCAGCCTCCTTACCTGATGTCCCACTTATACCCCCAAACTCAACACAACTTCTCTAGGATATTCTGTCCATTGCACCATTTTACCCCAAATTCTTAGGTGTACTAAAGTTTTGTTCCAGCTTGGATTGTGCACAGTAACTCCAATACTATCTTCACCACTATTCCCATGCCTCACCCCCACTAAGCCTGCTGGGCTGGGCCTGTACTGAATCTCCGCACCACCTTCACTCACTCCACCCTACCTCACCATCTTTGTTGGATCACTGCTCACTTGCAGAAAGTCAAGTGTAAACACTGCTAGTCATTTCCACTCTTTTTGGTCTTTAATCACTCATGATAGCCCTTTAACATGTCCCTTAGACTCTATGATATTTGATAGTAAAAGAGGTATTGAAAGCATATTTCCTGGTCCTCCTGCTTTCAGATTCTTCCTTCTGTCCCTACTTCTGAGATGGAGACTGAGTAGGGAGTCACCAAACTGATCTGGAGAAGATGAACTAGATATGCTCAGATTATGGACCCTGGCCTCAGTGGGGAGAAACTGGAATTCTAACCCACCAGTCCAACTGTCATATCCAATTTTAAACTCTGGCTGGGAACCATGGCTCACACCTGTAATCCCAGCATTTTGGAAGGCCAGGCAGAAGGATTGCTTGAGTTCAGGAGTTCAAGACCAGCCTAGGCAACATAGTGAGACACTGTCTCTACAAAAATAAAAATAAAAAACATGTCTGGCAGCAGACTTCTCAGTGGAAATCTTACAGGCCAGGCGAGAGTGGCATGACATATTTAAAGTGCTGAAGAAGAAAAAAAAACTTTTATCCTAGAATAATATATCCAGGGAAAATATCCTTCAAAGATGAAGGAGAAATAAAGATTCCCAACCAAACAAAAGTTGAGGGATTTCATCAACACCAGACTTCTCCTACAAGAAATGCTAAAGGGAGTTCTTCACTTTGAAAGAAAATGATGTTAAGGAGCAATAAGAAATTATCTGAAGGGGCTGGGTGCAGTGGCTCACGCCTGTAATCCCAGCACTTTGGGAGGCCGAGGCAGGCAGATGACCTGAGGTCAGAAGTTCAAGACCAGCCTGGCCAACATGGCAAAACCCTGTCTCTACTAAAAATACAAAAAAAAAAAAAAAAAAAAAATTAGCCAGGCGTGGCAGTGCATGCCTGCAATCCCAGCTACTCGGGAGGCTGAGGCAGGAGAATCACTTGTACCTGGGAGGCGGAGGTTGTAGTGAGCCAACATTGCGCCACGGCCCTCCAGCCCAGGCAACAGAGTGAGACTCCGTCTCAAAAAAAAGAAATTATCTGAAGGTATAAAACTCACTGGTAATATTAACTACACAGACAAGCACAGAATATCATGACACTATAATAGTGTTACATAAACTACTCATATCTTGAGCAGAAATTCTAAAAGGTGAATCTATCAAAAATAGTAACTACAACTTTTCAAGACATAGATAGTAGAATAAGACATAAATAGAAACCATAAAATGTTAAAAAGTGGGGGCAATGTGGTGTGGAGTTTTTATTAACTTTCTCTCCTTTGTTTTTGCAATTAGTGTTAAGTTGTCATCAGTTTTAAATAATGGGTTATCAAGGAGGATCGCTTGAGCCCAGGAATTTGAGACCAGCCTGGGCAACACAGTAAGACTCTCTCTCTATAAAGAAAAAAAAATCAAAAAAAAAAAAAGAGAAAACAAGACTCAACAATCTGTTGCCTACAAGAAACACTCTTCACCTATAAATACACACATAGGCCTAAAATAAAGGGATGGAAAAAGATATTCCACACAAATGAAAACCAAAAAAGAGTAGGAGTTGCTATATTTCTATCAGATAAAATAGATTTCAAGAGAAAAATATAAAAAGAGACAAGATTATTATATAATGATAAGGAGGTCAACTCAGCAAGAGGGTATAACAATTATATATGCACTCAACACTGGAGTACCCAGATAAAAAAAGCAAGTGTTATTAGAGCTCAGGAGAGACATAGACCCCAATACAATAATAACTGGGGACTCCAACACCACACTTTCAGCATTGGACAGATCATCCAGACAGAAAATCAACAAACATCCAACTTAATCTGCACTATAGACCAAATAGACCTAATAGATATTTAAAGAACATTTCGTCCAACAGCTATAGAATACACATTCTTCTCCTCAGCACATGGATCATTCTTGAGGATAAACCATATGTTAGGCCACAAAACAAGTCTTCAAAAAAAATTTTTTTTAAATTAAAATCAGGCCAGGCATGGTAGCTCACGCCTGTAATCCTAGTACCTTAGGAGGCTGAGGCGAGTGGATCACCTGTGACCTATTCATATAACGGACACTACATAACAAGGAGAATGAAGGAACTAAAACTTTGTGCAATCACATGTATGAATCTCACAAACATAATGGTGAGCAAAGTAAGCCAGGCACAAATGAGAACACATTATATGATTCCATTTATATAAAATTGAAAATCAGACAAAATAAATCAGTGATGTTGGAAGTCAGGATGGTGTTTACCTGTTGGGATGGTGGAGATAGTAGTGACCAAGAGGAAGGCACAAGAGCTACTTTGGGGTGGTAATATTGTTCTTTTCCTTGATCATACTCACATAGGTTACATAGGTGTTGATTTTGTGAAAATTCATTGAACTGTAAACTTACCTACTTTTCTGCATGCATGTTATCCTTAAAAAGTTTACCAAATTACCTGTACATCCTTATGATAGGAAATCTAGACAATAGAAACTATATAGTGTTAAAAAACAGTTTTCAAAATAAGGAAACATTATGACTATCATATAAATATAAAATGAGCACATCAAAGATTTTATTTAACTCATTAATTAATGAGAAAACCAGTAAGGTGTTATAGCTGGTTCAAATGGATTTGATTTACAGAGATCTATATTACCTGCCAGACAAAATTTATTTGCATTGACATGAACAGGGATCATTTCCAGTTATAACAGGAAACATTTGCATTAATGTCAATTTTCTACATCTTCACCTCTTTCTCTACAGAGTTATAAATAGTCTAATCAAAGACTAGTCGAAGACAATGAAAGTAGAAATTAATGGATGCACTAATTAGGATACCCACTAAATTTCAAAGGCTTTCACATTTTTACTTACAATAGAGTAAAATCAAAACAACCTGTAATCCTTCTATTCAGGAGTAATCTATATATACACAATTTTGTGCCATATTTTTAAATATTACATAAGAATTGTCTTATATCTAGAGCAAAATTACTTAAGTAAAATTTTTAGAAAACAACTTTTCATATTGAGTACAAAGGTTTTTTTCCCCTTTGTTCTAAAAATCCTCTGTTCACATTTCTGGTTATTTCCTTAACATATTTTCTTAGAAGGAAAAGTATTGGATCAAAAGATATGACCATTTTTAAGACTCTTGATACATATTGCCAAGTTGTTGTGGTGGTGGTTGTTGTTGTTGTTTTGTTTTTGAGACAGAGTCTCGCTCTGTTGCCCAGGCTGGAGTGCAGTGGCGCAATCTCAGCTCACTGTAACCTTTGCCTCCGGTTTCAAGTGATTCTCCTGCCTCAGCCTCCTGAGTAGCTGGGACGACAGGTGTGCACCACCACGCCTGGCTAATTTTTGTATTTTAGTAGAGATGGGGTTTCACTATGTTGGCCATGGTCTTGAACTCCTGACCTCAAGTGATCCACCTGCCTCAGCCTTCCAAAGTGCTGGGATTACAAGTGTGAGGCACTGTGCCCAGCCTTATATTGCCAAGTATTATAGAAATACTTTGCAGCACATAATTAGGTTGGAGGGTGAGAGGAAGCAAAAATCTTTCTAAGCTACTTTCATACTCCCAGAATTACTCCTGTCCGTAAGATTTCCAGGAGTAAAACATGTTTATAGTTTTGCAACTACCCACCGTCTACCTTTTTCTCTTCCTTTGCTTTTGGACTTTGAGCAAAAACCCAGTACTTGCCTAAGGAAAAAGTGTGGGTTGGCACAGCAAACCACAAAAATCTCAAGTTCTAACCAAATTTAAGGCTACAAGACGCCTCCCTGCACTGATGGCTTCATCTGTATTAGGTTATAAATCCCTTGAGGAACTTTCTAGGACCCAATTCTAGCCCTACTTCCCGTGTTTACACATATTTTCTGATCTGTTTTGCCAGTCTTGATTTAAAATATTCTGGCAGCCGGGCGTGGTGGCTCACGACTGTAATCCCAGCACTTTGGGAGGCTGAATCAGGTGGATCACGAAGTCAGGAGATCAAGACCATCCTGGCTAACACGGTGAAACCCTCTCTTTGCTAAAAATACAAAAAATTAGCTGGGCATGGTGGCACACGCCTGTAGTCCCAGCTACTAGGGAGGCTGAGGCAGGAGAATCGCTCAAACCCAGGAGGCAGAGGTTGCAGTGAGCCAAGATCGCGCCACTGCACTCCAGCCTGGGCGACAGAATGAGACTCTGTCTCAAAAAATAAAATAAAATAAAATAAAATATTCTATAAGCCACATATATCTAACCATGAGACCCAGCTTAATTCAACTATTCTATCAATTGCCTACTGAGTGCCAGGAACTGTGGTGTACTAGGCCTAGAGTAAGTCGTGAGCAAAACAGACTTTTTCCTGCTATAGGAGCAGAAAGGTGTAGTACCTTTCTTCATCCATTATAAGTGTTACAGTTGACACTCCTATAACAAAAGACAGATTAACAAGAGAAAAGCATAACAAATTTATTTAACCAAAGTTTTACATGAAATGGGAGCCTTTAGAAATGAATAGCCCCCCTCCCCCCAAAAATGAAATGAATACCCAAAGATGCAAGGAAAACTGTGTTTTTATGCTGAGGCTCGATGAAGAATGGACAGCCATGTAGAAATGTGACTGGACGAGAGAGTATGATCTTACTGTAATAGACTGAGGAAGAAACCCAGCAAGGCCTGCCTTTCTGTTTAGGTTCTTCTGGATCTCTTTATGTAGCATTCCTTCCTCCTGAGTATGGGTAGGACCCCTCTGGAATGAGAGTCTCCAGGATAAAAGGGAAAGAATGACCCAGAGGTTTTATGGCTTGCTTTGCAGAAGAGTGGTCCTAGTGTCTAGGACCTGTCTTGGCATAGAGAAATTCTGATTTCTATCCTTGTTTTAGAGAAGAAAAAGAGACAAGAGACAGGAGAGCAGAAGAGGGTCAGAGAACACTTTATTCCAAGGTCCTTCCAGAGTCCCTTAGTTTAAAGTACTCAGCCAAGGGCCGATCATGGTATCTTACACCTGTAATCTCACTACTTTGAGAGGCTGAGGCGGGAAGATCACTTGAGGTCAGGAGTTTGAAATCAGCCTGACCAATATGGTGAAACCCTGTCTACTAAAACACAAAAATTAAAAACACAAAAATTAGCCAGGCATGGAGGCGGGTACCTGTAATCTCAGCTACTTGGGAGGCTGAGGCAGGAGAATCGCTTGAACTCAGGAGGCAGAGGTTGCAGTGAGCCGAGATCGCACTATTGCACTCCAGCCTGGGCGACAGAGTGAGATTCCCTCTCAATAAATAAAAAAAAAAAATAAGTAAAATAAGTAAATAAATAAGTAAAGTACTCAGCCAAGTGAGGTGCCATACTTTGGAGTAACATGTCCTGAGTCCTGACACTGTGCTGAGGATTTAGAAAGTATGATTACCATATACTATATAAAATATAGCCATATATATATAGAAGGAGCATTATACATTTTAATGTCAAGCTATTTATTATTTTGTTTTATTTCTTTATTTTATAGAGACAAGGTCTTATTATGTTGCCCAGGTTGGAGTGTCTATGCATAGGGCGCGATCATAGTGCACTGCAGCCTTCAACTCCTGGCCTCAATGGATCCTCCCGGCCTCATCCTCCCAAGGCTATTTATTATTTTGTTATATTGGTAGGTAGGTCTCTTACCAACTGGATAAAATGCTCCTTGAAGGCAGGGGCCATGTCTTTACTTCTCTGGTATACTCCAAAGTGCTGAGCATTTAATAGGCATCCAGTGGAGAGCAACCCAGTTGAAAACATTAGTGCCTCATGTCTGCATGAACCAAGCTTGCCTTCCAGCTCCTCACAGAATCTCTGTGGGAATAAGTAACATGATTGGAAAATATGAAATAACTTACTATGTAAGTGATCATTTTACACTTTATATCATCACCAATAGGTGGCACCATCAATTTTAAAATTACGTAGCCCAAAATTGTACATATTTATGGTGTTTGTTCAATAGATGTTCATTGGACTCCATGTATGTAGAAACTTCTCAGCTCGCCACTACCACCAGAGTAAAAATAAAAGTATTACAGACACGCTTTATCATACTTTCTTTTCTAGTAATACCCTAAAAAACATGTATTTCCACTTTCAGATTTCATCCCCGTTTTAAAAAAACAACATCTAAATCTTGGATAACACAAAAACAACGGTTTTACAATTTTGTCCTTTTGTGTTTGTGTGTATGTGTGTGCATTCCAACCCAGCTTAATATCTTATTGTAAAAGGGAAAAAGGGATGCAAAAATAAATAAAAAGCAAATTTAAAAACCTGGGTTTTAGTGGGGGAAGGGGACCTATCAGCAGAATTTAACCCGAGTTGGCTTTCAGTTAACACAATTTACCACTCCTCTCTTTCTTTCCTTTTGGAAGATAAAAAAAGTTTGATTCAGGCACAGAAGAATTATTTCAACAGCTTCCAAGGCCGCATAATCCCATCTGGAGATAATAAAAGGCCCCATTCCTCTGTGTTTATTTCAAGAGGTTCGTTCTTTGGAATGACCTGAGGTTGCAAACTGTAGAACAGTTGCCAGCTGAAGAGAACTGCAGCTTGAATGCTACTCAGGAAGTCTCTATGGACCTGGGATAACTCCTCTGAGATTTCCTTAGTGTAGAAAGAGGCCCCTGTGCCCTTCCTTCTCTACAAGATGAGGGCAAAAAAGGGACAAAAGAGAAAAAGAGGGGAAAGGGAGCAGTGAGGAAATTAAACTGCAGTATTTGCATCAAACACCATATAATAGTCACTAATTCACTAATTTATCCACCTACTGCTGAGAGAATAGGAAACTCTGCCCAAGTCTGCCTTTTTTTTTTTTTTTTTTTTTTTTGAGACGGAGTCTTGCTGTATCGCCCAGGCTGGAGTGAAGTGGCGCGATCTCGGCTCACTGCAAGCTCCGCCTTCTGGGTTCACGCCATTCTCCTGCCTGGGCCTCCCGAGTAGCTGGGACTGCAGGCGCCCACCACCATGCCTGGCTAATTTTTTGTATTTTTAGTAGAGACGGGGTTTCACCATGTTAGCCAGGATAGTCTCGATCTCCTGACCTCATGATCCGCCCGCCTTGGCCTCCCAAAGTGCTAGGATTACAGACGTGAGCCACCGCGCCTGGCCGTCTGTGCCTCTTTTTACTGAATGTCTTTAAAGTGCGATGAATGGCATTAGGGAGTTGGGAAGATGCACAGAGGGAACATAGAAGGGTTTTTGTCATTCAGGAGCTTCCAATCTAGTAAACCATAAGAGTGTCTTGTATAGTGGTGGTTAGAAAGGCAGGCTGCTTTATTCATTTGTACCACAACTCCACCACCTATGCACATTTGTGCTAATTTCAAGGAAAGGGGAATATGGATCCAACTTTACACTACTCTGCAAAAAAGAAAAATTACCTATCCTCCTCTGATGTTTTTAGAAATTCGAAATAAATTTTAAATGAAGTAAAGCAATGAGGCAAAGTTTTTATTTCAAACCATGAGCCCTTCTCTCCCCACTAGTTGAGAATCTCTATGATACTTATTCAATGTGATGAAAGATTGCTCAGGCTCAGAAAGGGGCAAGTTATGATTGGAGACAATGACTTTGCAACATAATCAATTCATCTAGTTTTGCTATTACCTTGACAGCCTAGGTCCAGGAGCAGGGAAATTAGATGGTGTCCTATTCAGAGTTGGGAATGGCAAGACTGGCTCATGGGCCAGGGATGATGAAACCAGCATGCTGGTCAAAGCCTTTGCTAAATATCTCCCCATGGAGTCCAGGCTCAGAAACGGCTGTCAAGCCTTTTGCAGCCCTTCCTAGGCTGCCATAAAAATGTACCACCAGGCGGCTTCAAACAACAGAAATGTATACTCTCACAGTTCTGGAAGCTAGAAGTCCAAGACTAAGGGATTGGCGGGATTGGTTTTTTCTGAGGTCTCCAAAGGAGAATCTGTTTCATGCCTCTTTGCCAGCTTCTGATGGTGGCTGGCAATTGCTGGTATTCCTTGTCTTGTAGATGCATCACTCACATCTCTTTCTGCATCTTCACATGATGTTCTCACTATATTTCTGCATCTTCGCATGGTCTTCTTCACGTGGACATTAGTCTTGTTGGATTAAGGGCCCACTCTACTTCTCTAGTATGACCTCATCTTAATTAGTTACATCTACAATGACACTATTTTCCCCAATAAGCTCACATTCTGAGGTACTGAGGGCTAGGACTTCAACATATTTCACCGAGGGCACAAAATTCGGCCTGCAACAGGCCTGATGGCAGGGAAGAGAGCTGAGTGTTGTAGGGGGAGAAGGAGGGACTAAGGGCTGGTCAGAGTGGCAGGGAGTACAGGGTGGAATTCTCAACACTCAGGAATGGTGGAGGTGGCTTTGGTCTCAAATTGATCCAAGTTTAGGATAACTATATTGGTTCATGCAGATTTAATTGTGCCTCCAGTTTTAGAACTTTTTTTTTTTTTTTTTTTTTTGAGATAGGGTCTCCCTTTGTTGTCCTGGCTAGAGTGCAGTGGCATGATCATAGCTCACTGTAGTGCTAACATCCTGGGCTCAGTCTCCTGATTGGCTGGGACTACAGGCACACTGCACTATGCCCAGATTTTTTTTGATTTGTGTAGAGATAGGATCTCACTAGGTTTTCCAGGCTGGTCTCAAACTCCTGGGCTCAAGCAGTTCTCCAGCCTGGACCTCCCAAAGTGCTGGGATTATAGGTATGAGCCACTGCACTCAGCCTAGAACACCACTTTTTAACCATCAGGACTTTACTTGGATATGTGAGTTAAATGCTTTACTAAAGTCCCAGTGTAGATGGATTCAGTCCTCTCCAGAGGCTTGGGGTGCTAATCTGGTTGGAAGTGAGAAGCTTGGGGACTTGTCTTAAGCTGTGCTTTATGGCAAGCTCATCACGTTTACATGGTTTGTTATTACTTAGGGCAATCTGGGATTAGGGGAGCTAATGAAGATTAGGGAAGCCAGACCCCCAATCAACCCTTGGACTTGCATTGGTCTCTAGCTTATCCTTTTATCTTGCTGACCTTTCAAGATCTGTTGTAACTATATTAACTATATCAAATCTGTTTGTTGGAAATTGAACCAAGACTATATGATCTCCGTGTTCTCAGACTCACTTACTGGCTTATGCTCATCAACAGAGAGAGGGCAGTGTGCAGCGTACGAGTTAACTTTTGTAGTAGAATAGTTCAAGCATTTTAGAGCAGGCTATAGCCACAGAAGACTTGCATAGCATGGCAACACAGGTTGTACAACTTACGCAAACAAAAAGATGCACATTTAATTGAGTACGGTGAATGGTCACTTCTGGGGAGGGGGAGGAGAATAAGAGGAGAAACATAAAATGGATGGATGGATAGATAGGTACATAGGTAGATAGATAGATAGATAGATAGATAGATAATCAATAGATAGGGATAAATAGAACAAGAGAGAGGCTGCGAAGAGACTGATGAAGAGAGGGTACTATAGACTGAGGAGTATTATTAATTCAACCTCCTGCATCTTTAGTCTAAAAGAACAAGAATAGCCAGAATGTCTGGATTAAAAGTGCGAATCCTCTACCCACTAGGTTTTTGTAAGTTAGCTAATCTCTCTTTCCCTCAGCTCATTTAAAACAGAGGTAATATTAGTACCTACCTCATGGAATTGTTGTGAAAACGAAATGAGTTGGAATGTGTAAAGTGCTTAGAAGAGCACCTGACACTCAAACAGTAAGTACCAGTAATAAACATTCAACCATATGGTCAGGAGAATTAAGTAGAATAATCCATATAAAATGCTTAGGCACTTAACAGTGCCTGGCCCATTGTGTTCAATAGACGTTAGTTAGGCAGCTGTTGTCATAGTCAACATCATTGTCATTATCATCATTTCTTTAGATGGCCAACTCCATTCCTTTAGTCACTTACAGAGAGGTAGCTGGACACAGTGTTGTACAGTGGAAAGAGAATGCTTTCTTCCATACTAATGCCACCTCCATCTTTTCCTTTTGTGTGATCTTAGGCAAGTCAATTCTTCCAGCATTGGTTTCTGCAAGTAAGCCTCCTATACCCATTGTCAGAATTAAATCTCACTCTGGGCACATCACTCATTTGGAGGCTCTAGTGTTGAAACCCCACACTTAACTCTGTATTAGCTATTATGCCAGGCAAGCAAAGACAAGGGCCTGACCCTCGGGGAAGTCATGTTGGCCCTAGTGAAATGGCCAGACCATTAGGCATACCATGCCCTGTACCTACGCAAGCCTCGTCAGTGCAGCCTAAACGCATAGCCCCAATGTGGAGTCATTTGGAACCATTAGTGTTACATGGAAGCAGGGACCCAAACCAAGATGGGTCAATCTGGGTCATTCCCCATTGTCTGAGCGATTCTACTTGTCTTGTTTTGACTTTTGATTTTCTGTTTTGTGTCAGAGTTACCCAGAAATTGCTTTGTGTCGGGTGTTATACTGTTTCACATGTATTCTCTCATTTAAACCTCATAATAACCCTGTGAGGAAACAGCTGCTATTCTCCCCCATTTTATGGATGAAGAAACTGAGGTACAGCATTTTAGAGTAATTTACCCCAGGTTACACAACTACTAAGTGGCTAAGCCAGTAGCCAAACCCCAGCAGTCTGGCAGCAGAACCCTTGCTATTATATAATACTACCTCTTGGAAATTTCCAGGGAGTTTGGCAGTTTGGGCCAAAATGAGAATTGGACATAATCTGTGATCCAACAGTTTCACTTTAATGAATTTATGTAACAAATCTGTTTGACTTGCTGTTTGAATTGCTTAAAATGACAAAAGAAAAAAAGGTAAACATCCACCTATAGGAAACTAGTTAAATAGTTTATGCTATATTGTTGCAACAGGGTGATGCAGACTCATGAAAAATAATAATGCAGGCTGGGCGCGGTGGCTCACACCTGTAATCCCAGCACTTTGAGAGGCTGAGGCGGGTGGATCACCTGAGGTCGGGAGTTCGAGACCAGCCTAGCCAACATGGCGAAACTCCGTCTCTACTGAAAATACAAAAAATTAGCCAGGCATGGTGGTGCGTGCCTGTAGTACCAGCTACTTGGGAGGCTGAGGCAGGAGAATTGCTTGAACCAGGGAGGTGGAGGTTGTAGTGAGCCGAGATCATGCCACCGCACTCCAGCCTGGGTGACAGAGCAAGATGCTGTCTTGAAAAAAAAAAGAAAGAAAGAAAGAAAAGAAAAAGAATAATGCAGATTTATATGCATTCATGTGAAACTATCCTCAAGATATATTCTGAAGTGAAAGGAACATTGCAAAACTGTGTATTTTGTATTTTGTATTTTTTAACCTGGCTCACTACTGACAGATGTATTTTTAAAAATATTGCAAAATAGCCAGGTGCGGTGGCTCATGCCTGCAATCCCAGCACTTTGGGAGGCTGAGGTGGGTGGATCATTTGAGGTCTGGAGTTTGAGACTAGCCTGGCCAACATAGTGAAACCACGTCTCTACTAAAAATACAAAAATTAGCTGGGTGTGCTAGCGTGCACCTGTAATCCCAGCTATTCAGGAGGCTGAGGCAGGAGAATCGCTTGAGCCTGGGTGATGGAGGTTGCAGTGAGCCGAGATTGTGCTACTGCACTCCAGCCTGGGTAACAGAGTGAGACCCTGTCTTAAAAAAAAAAAAAAAAAAAAGAGAGAGAGGAGAGAGGAAGTAAGAAAAAACTCATTGGTGGTATGGAGGTTTCAGACCCTCCTCAAAGGTTCCTGTTCACTTTGGGTTTCTAGGGAAACCTGATTTAGTCTGAGTTCCTGAAGTACGATGACGACGACTCCTGCAGGTTAACATTGTGGCCACTTCCGTGCCTCATTTCACTTAACCCTCACAACTATGTATAAAGTAGTTTTATTATATCTACATTTTGCAGATTACTATCAAGTAGATCTGAGCCAAGAGTGCAACCAAAACAGATCCTCCAGTGGTAATCAAAGGCTGAAATAGGCCTCCCCTACTCTGTTCCATCCCCACTCCATTCAGTTTTTAAGGTATCCAAGGGTCTCCTAGACCAGTGCTTCTCAAAATGTGGTGCCCAGGCCAGCAGCATCATTATCCAATACGAAGTTGTTAGAAATGCAGATTCTCAGACCCTACTCCAGACCTGCTGAATCACAAACTCTGGGGATGGGACCAGCCATCCGTGTGGTTTTATGTTTGGTTTCAGTTTTGTTTTTTGAAGAAGGGCCTTGAACTCCTGGCCTCAAGAGATCCTACCACCCTGGCCTCCCAAGTAGTTGGGACTACAGGCATGTGCCACCACACCTGGCTGATTTTTCTTATTTTTTGTAGAGACAGGGTCTCGCTATGTTGCCCAGGTTGATCTCCAACTCCTGTCCTTAAGCAATCCTCCTGCCTCAGCCTCCCAAAGTGCTGGGATTACCAATGTGAGCTACCATGCCTGGCCCATTTGTGTTTTAATGAGCCCTTCAAGTAATTCTGATACATGTTAAAGTTTGAGAACCATAGTCCTAGGCTAATGGCTTCACCTGCCAAACATTTAAAACACACCGATGCCTGAGT
This sequence comes from Pan troglodytes, assembly GCF_028858775.2. Classification (NCBI taxonomy): domain Eukaryota; kingdom Metazoa; phylum Chordata; class Mammalia; order Primates; family Hominidae; genus Pan; species Pan troglodytes. Next base: position 79,330,999 of record NC_072411.2, on the reverse strand, counting down.
CTCACCCCAACCCAGGATTCTGATTTAATTGGTTTGGATGTAGCCTGGTCATGGGTTTTGTAAAGCTCCCCACATAAATGGAGACCACTGCAACCTGCACCTTCTGAAGCAGCCACTTTCATTGGGAATGGCTAATGTCACCCTTACGGCATAAAGATAAGCTGCAGGGACTAGCCATTTATGTGAGAACGTCACAACTTCCCAGTTTTAAGTCTTTTCCCCTTCCCCAAACCCTGCACCTAAACCGAGAGGCATGGGTGAAAAATGCTCCTTGGCTAAGCAGGTGTGAGCTCGTTAGTTTTGATAGCTTCATGTTTCTTACTTTAAGCCAATAAATTCAGTCTTTAGTGAGTATTGAGAAGATGCAGGAGAGAAAATATCAAGTTGCCTAGAGAATAATTTAATAGAGGAAATGAGATCTATAAATGGCATAGTAAAAGCTTAATATTATCAGCTCACTCCTTCCTGGGCTTATATATTTTGTACTGAAGGTCATATCATATCGCATAGCACATCTCCAGTATAACAGAGTTTCAGTCAGCATTTGTCTAATAAATTAATCTGTTAATTAATCAATAAATGAATGGATATCACTGATGAAGAGGCTGATTCTGTCTTTGGCGTCCAGTGTCCAACTTACTACCAATGCTGCTCTTGGCATGAAAGTCTTGGCATGAAAGTCCATTGACAATAAATGTGCTAGGATCAGGTGCTAGAGCTGAATGTCACCAGAAAGAGACTATAAACCCAGATGGAGGCCAGGCACAGTGGCTCACGCCTGTAATTCCAGCACTTTGGGAGGCTGAGGTGGGCAGATCACTTGAGGTCAGGAGTTTGAGACCAGCCTGCCCAACATGGTGAAAACTTGTCTCTCCCAAAATACAAAAATTAGCTGGGCATGGTAGCGCGCCCCTGTAATCCCAGCTACTGGGGAGGCTGAGGCAGAAGAATCACTTGAACCTGGGAGGCATATGTTTCAGTGAGCCGAGATCATGCCACTGCACTCCAGCCTGGGCAACAGAGCAAGACTCTGTCTCAAAACAAACAAACAAACAAACAAACAGATGGAGGCAGGAAAGGAAAAGTAGGTATAGTGGTCATTAAAGCTGGCGGCCAAATATTTCCAAGTGTCCTCCCTGGGACATAGAAGGGTCCCCCTATGTTGCCCAGGCTGGTCTAGAACTCCTGGGCTCAAGCAGTCCTCCTACCTCAGCCTCCCAAAGTGTTGGAATTCTAGGCGTGAGTCACCTCACCAGTCCAGATCTCCCGTTGTATTCATGACTCCTCATTTGCCCTGTATAATCAATGGCCAGAGTTTGCAAGCCCACTGGGCAGGATTCTCTGCCATGGATTGCAGCCAGCCACTGGTCCAAAGGAGGGTAGTCTTTGTTAAATTGAGGAACGAGGTACACAGCCCTCCCTAGGGATCCTTCCTACTGGTTTAAAGGAATTAGAATAAAGCCTTATCCAGAGAGGGGTGGTGACAAAGCATGCAGCACAGGTAATTTGAAGCCCAAGAGCTCAAATAACTAGACTGTTTTGCCAGCCTTGGACAAAGAGAGTGTAGTTTTTGAGGAAAACACCACTGTCCTGCTATCTGCACTTGGGCAGCCTCCAGGGCTGCACTGAGGTTTCAGTCTCTGAGTACGGTCAATGGCATCAACTGTTCTGATGGCTTTAGAAGAAATTAGGCAGAAAATGTGTGCATATTTGAACTGTTTAGGGAATAGACATAGGAATAATCAAATATGCCAAACCTACTGCTTTGAGATTTTTTTTTAACAGATGTGTTCCCTACAGAACAGGTTTCTCTTATTGCCTGGATCCAAGAGCATCTCCTGGGTTCTTCCTGTTAGAATACTGAATGTCCATGGAGAGTTTAACATAAGGAAGAAGAGGGCGGTCTCCCAGCTGAAACTGGTGCAGCAGATCATGCAAAGTAAAACCTCAGCAGCTGTGATGAAGTAGAGCCGAGGGCCTGGGTGTCTGTCAACTCCAAGCGGAAGATTTCCCCAGCTTTCTAGGTAACTGTGCTTCCACTGAGCAAACCAGACACAGACTTGAATGTCATCACAATCTGTGCCTGTGACATCTTTCCCCAAGAACAGCACAAATTGAACTTTTACATTCTTCATAATATGGAAGGAAAGGTATTGACTGAGCCACTTCTTTATGCCTCAAGACATCTCATATGTATTTATATGGATACATACATGAATATATATATTCTGTCATAATAACATATTCTATTTTTCTTATTATAGCACAGTGTTAGGATAGGCTACATAGGCTGCATTAAACCCTCAAATAGAAGTTTATATTATGCATCAGAAGCCAGTGCAGGGACTGTCCTCGGCACAACATCTCTAAGTGGTGACTTGGAGGTTCAGGCTCCTTTCATCTTAAAATGCCATCATCTTCAGCATTTGGCCTCAACAGTTGCCAGAGAGGGAGGAGAGAGTATGTATAAGACCACACTGCAGGATCTGTGGTAGGTCTGCAAGCACTGCTGTCACCTCTGCCAAATCCCGTTAGCCAGAACCCAATCATATGGCCCCATCCTAACTGCAAGGGAAGCCTGGGAAAGGTCTTTTTGTATGCCAGGAAAAGAAAATGAAATTGACAAGTATCTAGCCAGTCTTTGCTACAAGTTTCTACATGTTGGAATTATTATCTATATTTTTCTTCTGATCATGCTTAGCATTTGATACTGTGTAGACTGCCTTGTTGAGTCCTACTGTATTTTGTGACATCCACATGCAGCATCCCATTCCTCACAACAGGACTAGGAATGGTCAGAAGTTTTATCACCCACTTTATGGATGGAAACCCTGAGACCCAGAGCAGTTACATGGCTTGTCCAAAGTTACATAGTACTGTTAACTTAAAAACACAATTTATAAATTTAGACAAAGAAAGAGGAGACTTTATTTCTTATAAAGGGTTATAGCCTTCAAGGTGGCTATCTCACAGGCTGGGAAGCTCAGCCTTCAGCAGAAGCCCAGAGACAAGCATTTTGAAGGCAGAGGGGTTGGGATGGAGCTTTATGCTGAACAGGTTGACTAAATATACATATTCAACAGGTTACAGGAGGAGCTATGAATATTCATGAGGGTGGTCCTGACACATGCGTATTGAACAAAAATACATGTAACACATGACCCATGTTCACTTTGGGATGGAGACTTAACATTTCAATGTATTACAGTTAGGCCCTACACATCAAAAGCTCATTTCAGGACACAAAAGCTCACAAGTACACAATCTCTGTAAACTAGTCAGAACCAGTCCATGGTTGGTGGTCTTATCAGGAAAAAGTTACTAAAATTAGTCTCTCATCCAATGAAAGCTGTAGTTATGGCTGGTGGAACGGGGTTCAGTTGGGCAGAGTCTATGAGCAGGATGATTTGCAATTGTTTAAATATTGCTTATCTTGAGGCCAGTACTTGTTTAGCTGCTGGAGAAAAAGAAAATCCTTGTGGCAGTTAGAGCATAGTTTCTTCCTTAGGTGTAGGAGTACATGACTTCCCCTCACCTGGCATGGCCTTAGGTCCTGTTTATAATTCGGTATCTTATTGCCACAAAGAATCTGTTCTGTGAGTCATGTGATCTCTATTGGAACATTAATGCTGCTCAGTTGTTGTGTCTAAACCATAAAAGAGAAGGGGAGTATAATTAGGCATGTCTGACCTCTCATCATAGCTGGGAACTAAGTCTTTAAATTTTTTTCTGGGGTCCTCTTGGCCACATGGGGGTCCATTTAGTCAGTGGGGGCCTTGGGATTTATTTTTAGTTTACATTGCTAAGTGACAGAGCTTTGCTTCTTTCACTCTGAGGTTAGTGGTCTCTCTGCTGTGCCACATTGTCTTCCCCAGAAGCTCAAACTGGATGCCCAGCCCTCAGTGTACAAACTCAAGTATGCAAGAAATACATCTTTATTCTTTTATGAATATACCTAATTTATATGTTGGAAGGTGTCAGCAATGAATTTCATCACTTTGGTATTTCTCTACCTTTAAAGATATGTTTACATTTGGGGTGGGATGAAGGTTTGGTGGAGGGGAAGGTGGTTAGGTTGGGCCAAGGTATTGGGAAATCCATTTGTTCCTCATGTCAGCTGTTTGAGGAGGCACCAACCCAGATGTCCACAGTTCCTTCTGGCCTTCCTTTACCGATACTGATGCACCTGTGCCTCCTTCCTGTTTGCATGGCCCATTTGTGCCCAGCATCTCCCTGCTATTTTGGGGCCACTCCAGGGTCTGGGAAGTTCTGTAGGCTTATAACATACAGTCATTCTTCTCCCCAGCTTGCTGTCTCCCTGAGACACAGAGGTAGAGAAGTAGGAAAGGACCTACCCTACCCAGGCCTTTGCCCTCTCACTTTTCATCCATCCTTCTTCCCACCAGTGGAGGGAGGTGTTTCTAGTCTTCCAGGGAAGCTCCTCTCTCCTCAAAGCATTTTCTTCCAAATACTTTGGCTTTATTCCAAATCCTCTCTAGTCCTCTGAGATTTTTTTATAACACAAAACACAACTTACAGAAGTTGTGTTGTTGTTTTGCTGTTTATCTTGTCACATTATTTCTCTACCTTGAGGCAATAGGACAAGGGCCTGCTGTCCAGCGCACGGAGGCAGGGAGGAAGGGGTAGGGGCATACTAAGAAAAAAAAAAATTTCTCAATCACATGTGTATCACATTTAACTTTATCAGGTCCTTGTGAGGTGAGTATCTGTGGTCATTGTTCTGAAACTAACAGTGAGGGGAGAAAGCATTGATAGGAGTTCTTACAATATATTTGGGAACTCGCCGGTGAGGGCCTCTCCTGGCTGATTGGTCTTTCAATGTACCATCCCAACCCACCCACCTCAATCCCCATGGCTTGATCCTGCTGTCTCGGTGATCAAGCTTTCAGTTAAGAATTGGGTGATAATGAGCTAGTTAATCCAATTAAAAAAAAGAAGAATTAGGATCTGGGCTCAGAAGCCCCACAGCTGTGAAAGCCTGGCCGTAGATTACTAGTCTTCTAGATGTAGAAAAGATTTTTCCTTTCTCTGGCTATTTAAGTCTTTATCAGTCACCCTGCCTCAGTTATCAACACACACCCTAGAGTAAATCTGTTCCCTGGGGGTGGAAATAGAAGGGGCATGTCATTGTACATCCACACTGATGAAAGGAAAGGAAACATTAAGATGGCTTAAGTGGAAAGGTCACATACGGCTTGTACTAACTACAGACACCATGCTAAAGCAAAACATCGTTTAAAAAAATTCTGACTTATCATGTGCTCAGAAATGCTCAAATGGGTACAACCATCACCAAGGGTGGGATGGGAGGGCAGGGGGAAAAAAATATGAAGCATCAAAAAAAATTCTGATTTGTATTTGTGAAATTCAATAGTAATCCTATTCATTAAATGGATTTTAAAATCATTTCAAAGCACATTCGGCTTTCAAAAGATGTTTGTTTAAAGAATACAGTTGGCTTTTGGTCAAAAAATGAAGTTTCGGTAATGCATAGTAACAACTGTAGTGTAATTACTGGCCACAAAATACCAGGTGCCAGACCAACCCTTTTCGAACCATTTAAGAGAACCAAGCCAAGCAAAAATGCCCAGCCTAGCCTTACCCAGAAGTTCAAAAGCTCAGCCTTTGTCACCAGGAAAAAATTAATTCAAAGAGCAAAGCCATTATTAGGCACAACCAGGTATTCTGTTGTAAACATCTTTTGTTAATACATGTTGAAAACTGAACTTTCTCACGTTTGAGTGAAAGAGGGCTGCTTAAAGAGAGTTTAAACCAAGCCAGGTTCAAGGTTTTTTTCTTTTCTTTCTTTTTAGATTTCTGACATCATATCTGTGGGATCCACACAATGGGGAGGTGCTGGCCTTGGAATCCATGGTTCCCCAGCTATCATTTTACTTTAGAATTACAGTATTCTCTGTTAGTGTCAAGGGAATGAACCTGACGAGAAAAGACCAAACATAGGACTGTTACAGGGAAGAAGAATATGAAAAGACCTAAAGATGCACCTCCTCATTATATGTAAGGAATCTATTTCCTAGAATCCTCTAAAAAGCTCAAGTGAATTTGCTTCAGTTAATAAATGTGATTTAATTATAATGATAATGCCACAGCATATGTTGTTTCCTCTTTTTGAATTGCTTCCTGTTAATTATTGAGAGAAGAAATTCAGTGTAACTTTTTTGTAATCTGATAATGATGAGGCTGTCTCATGTGTTCCTTATGTGCTTCACAATGTATGCGTATGTGTGTGTATATAGTTAAGTTGAAGAAGATGGCCATGTGTGGGCGCTACAGACAGATTCTATAAGGCTAAAGAAAGGGCTCCATGGTGTTAGAGCAAAACCTCATGACAAAAAGCTCTTTTTTATACTTAGGACCTGATTATATTGGGAGGAAAAACAAACATTCAGTCTTGGAATGACCTGAAAAACCTGTAGTATGAACCTACTCCCCTTTCCTCACCGTGGGATTAGAATGAACTTCTACAGTTCAGCTAAGGTGACCAATTCACTTTGGTTCATCCATGTTCCATGTCTCAGGAAGACAGGAAGAGTCTGGGCTACCCTAGGTTCAGCTGATGGAGTCTAATGGCCCTGTATGCATGCCTCTTCACCAGTAGGATGGTGGTGGCTGACATCACTGACATGGACTGTGGGGCTAGGACTGTTCTGACCACCTTATGTGTCCCTCTCATTTGGTCCTCACAGTGTCCTGAAAAGTTTGGTGGCTATCTGCGTTTCACACATGAGGAAACCAAGGAAAAAGGAGAGTAAGCTATTAGGCTGAACCACGTGGAATTCCTGTTTGTGTAGATCAAAAAGGTTAAATATCAGCAAATGCATATTATTCAGTCTACAACTTGCCCAATATCACAGAGTTGGTAGGTGGTGACCCCAGAGTCTGAACTCTCAACTACCCAGGATCATAGCTACATATCTGTATTATAGATGACAGACCCAGGCTCAAAGCAAATGCATTATATACATATATATTGCTATCAGCAGACTGCATCCTTTCTTCTCCAGTCTGTGGCTTCAACTGCTGATTTTATTCAGGTTATAGTGTGAAAGTTGGCTCAAGTCAGACAAGACTGCCCTGCCTGTGGCCTGTTCCTGCTGTGCAGCTAAAAGCAGCCCATCAAACCAGCTCTCTCAGGCTGGCTGCCTCAAAACCTGCCTGCCTAAAAATATCTTTCTCTCAGATGGCACAGAGCCATACACTCCATCTCCCCAGCTGAACTTCCCACCATTAGAACGACTCAGCTACCCACATGCCTTCCACCCGAGCCATTGTTAAAATTCAACTGTGAACCCTATAATCCTCTCCTGTTAACACACTAATGATTAGCTTATCAGGTTACATGAACTCGATCTTGGATCAAGTGAAGTTTGTTTGGGAGTTGGGCTGCAGATGGGTAAGGTCAGGAGCATGAGAGTGAATCATGGACTATCAGATGTGGCAGTAACATTAGAAGCTGTACTGGCCAGTCCCAGCATTTTACAGATGAGGAAACTGATGTTTAGGTGCCAAAGCCTAGGTGTCTTGACTTCAGGGTGACCAACCATCCCAGTTTGCCTGGGACTGAGGGATTTCCTAGCTGTAGAACTTTCAGTGTTCAAACCTAGAAAGTCCCAGACAAACTGGAACAGACTGACCACCGTGCTCGATTGGGAGCCCAAAACTCTCCTGCTTGTCTGGACAAGTCAGGTTTGAGCGTGCCCTTGCAGTAAGAACCCCTAGGCTGCTTGGTACAGCTCAAAAATGCCAGGTGGGGAAATGACCACAGACCTGGTTTACCAAGGCTGGCTCCCCTTCAGTCTCTAAGCATGGACTTGGATGCCATGTGGGAGCAGCCATATTGCCCCATGACAGACCAAAGTGTTAGCCTCTTGGGCCACAGCATTTAGGGAAGCTGGTTACATAGAGATGGTCTCAGAAAATAAGGCTGTGGTACGGTTTGTGTACTTCACAGAGATAGGACCACTGTGTCAGCCACAGCTCTGTGGTTCTCAAAGCTTGGGGGTGGAGTGCTGCTGCTGTTTGTCTCTGCTGCACATGGCTGCACAGATGTTGGGAATGGAGAAGTATTTGGGCAGGGAGATGGATCAGCAGGGTTCCCCGTGCTATCATCATTTCCTTTTTTAGAAGTTTTGTCATTTAGAGGTTTTGAATCTTGCAATAAGCGGTCATCCTTGATTAACTTTGGACTTTTTCCCTTAAATGTCAGGCACCTAATTTTAAACTTTTTCCTGGTTTTACTTCTCCTCCCAGGCTATTTTGTCCCCAGTCCTTGGTTGCTTGGCAGTTGTTTCCAATATAGCGCCTCCTGCTTTCCATTCAGCTGAGATCCAGCTCTAGCTCATGCCCTGTACCTGGGGCCTATGTGTGTAAACTAAAGAAGGGAAGGATGCCGGGCATGGTGGCTCACGCCTGTAATCCCAGCACTTTGGGAGGCTGAGGCGGGCAGATCACGAGGTCAGGAGATCAAGACCATCCTGGCCAACATGGTGAAACCCTGTCTCTACTAAAAATACAAAAATTAGCTGGGCGTGGTAGCGCATGCCTGTAATCCCAGCTACTTGGGAGGCTGAGGCAGGAGAATAGCTTGAACCAGGGAGTCGGAGGTTGCAGTGAGCTGAGATCATGCCACCACACTCCAGCCTGGGTGACACAGTGAGAGACTCCATCTCAAAAAAAAAAAAAAAAAAAAAGGAAGGAAATCAGGAGGCAAGGAAGGAATAACACAAGAATCCCAGCCAGGCAAAATTGTCAGTGTAAGTTCTCTTTAATATTCTCTTTCCTGAATGCATTGCTTTAACATACCCCAAAACCCACCTCCACTTCCAGCCCTACCTCTACACACATCTACGAGAATCTAAACTTTTCATGGTCCACCCTTGCTCTCAACCATCACTAAAATGTCCTTAGTGCCCAAATAACAAGTTTACTGATCTGGTAAATGAATCCCTGATGATGCGGGTTAAAGTTAGAGGTGCAGCCCTCACAAGTGAATCTTAACTTTGACCTTTATAGTTAATATCCTGCCGAGGCTATCTTAACACTTTAATAAATGTAGTTCTTATGGAGGAACTGTGGAGCTGGGAGGGCAGGTAGTGGCAGGAAGCATAGTGGAGGATTATTTTGGGAAGAGCTCTGTGATAAGCTCTTTTTTCTTTTTAACAAAGAAAAATACAGGATGCCCAGTTGGATTTGAATTTCACATAAACAACAAATAATTTTTTGGTATAAATATGTTCCATGCAACATTTGGGATATACATATACCCAAAATTATTTCTTATCTGAAATTCAAATTTAACGGGGCGTCCTGTATTTTACCTGGCAATTCTATCTGTGACCTGTGATGCCTCCTAAATATGCAGCCTATGCAGTAGACGGGCAGGATTGTTGTGGAGTTCAGAAGTTTCCAAATTCTGGCAGAAGGCAACCAGCCCTTCAGGGAGGGCATCGCACAATATAGCCAGGTGAAACTGCTGCCCCCAAAGCCAGCCCTGCTGGTGCCTGGGGGCATCCAAGGCAGGCCTGAATGGAACATGCCCAGAGACTGGCCAAGGTGCCAGTAAAGTGGGTGTGTTCTGCTAGATCCTTCCAAGAACATAAAGTGTCTAGTTCTGGTGCTGACAATTGACCTAATATCCACCACACTAGCACACTATTTTTAGGCCTAAGGAAGGAGTGCAAGATTTTAAAAATAAGGTAGTAGATGTAGGGGAAATTACATTCAAAAAGCTCAATCCTGAATGTGAGTTTAAGACCAGGAAATGCAATATATTAGATCTAGAAAAGGTTAGTACAACTAGCTCTCCATATATAAATACCTAACACTGGCTGTGCACGGTGGCTCACGCCTGTAATCCCAGCACTTTGGGAGGCCGAGGTGGGCAGAAGCACTCGAGGCCAGGAGTTCGAGACCAGCCTGGCCAACATGGTGAAACACTATGTCTACCAAAAAATAAAAAAAGTAGCCGGACGTGGTGGTGCTCATCTGTAGTCCTAGCTACGTGGGAGGCTGAGGCATGAGAATTGACTGAATCCGGGAGGTAGAGGTTGCAGTGAGCCAAGATCACACCACTGTACTCTAGCCTGGGCGACAGAGTGAGACTCTGTCTCAAAAATAAATAAATAAATAAATAATTACCTAAGACTAAGACCCCACACTTTTCTTTCACTTTTTTTAATGAACAAAGGTAATGCTACCAGCTTCAGGAAAATTGCTTTTGCCACCCATAATGTTTTGTTTTCAACTAATAAAGACAGAGGCTGTTTTGTTGTCTGCTATTGGCTTCCATATATAGCCGACAGCTGTACCCTGTCTATACTTCCAGATCTACTCTCTACCCTTCTCTGTCCTGCTCTATGCTCTGGGAAGCTGACCCCTTATGGACTCCCTTCCCTTCTGGATTCTGATTAGGTCCAGCCAGTGGGAAACAACAATAAGAGATCAGATGGTGGGAAGACAGAAAGATCAGAAGAGTAGCTTTATTCTTGTTGGTGTTTATTAAAATGCTCATGATTTAAACAACTTGGTAAAAAGCACTCAATAAAATAGAAACAGATGCATACTTCTTTAACATGATACAACACATCTAGCCAGCATTCTGCTTGATGGAGAAAGTCTAGAGGTAGCCCCAATAAAGTTAGGAATAGACGGGGTGCTCACTATCATAATTACTATGTAAAATTTTACTGAAGGTACTAGCAATCATGACTTGGCGTTATAAAACTTCAAGTATAAAAATAGGAAAGTAAGAAAAATATTTTCACTATTTGTAGATGATGTGACTCTGATTTTAAACCCAAGAGACTCAACTGAAAAATTATTATGAACAATAAGACAATTCAGTAAAGTATAAAGGTGGAAAATTAATATACAGAAACCAATCAATCTTATATGTGCAAATAATAACCTACTGGAGGATATAAGGATGAAGGACCTTATTTAAAGTAGCAATAGAAAAAATAAAATACTTGGGAACAAATTTAACAAGAAATGTGTATGCCCTATATGCAGAGAACTTTAAAATAAAACCAAGGAACCCAAACAAGCTTTGAATAAATAGAAAGAACATACCTGGGTAGGAAAAATAAAAATTGTTAAAATGTCATATCTCCCTAAGTTAATTTAACATTTTAACACAATTCCAGTAAAAAATACCATTTTTTTCCCTTTCAAATTTGGCAAGAGATTTCTCAAATGTATATGTGTGAGGGAGAATGTGGAATGGTTAGCCCTATCAAGTATTAAAACACATTATAAAGCCTCAGTAGTTAAAACAATGTGAGACTGAACCATAAATGGACATACAGATCAATAGAACAGATGAAAATGTTCTGATATAAACCCAGATACACGCAGGAATTTGTATACAATAAAGGTGACATTGCAAATCACTAGGGAAAAGAGAGACTGACTATTCAATATATGGTATTGAACTAGTTGTAACAAGTTAGCCTAGTTCTAGGCAGGCTGTAACTAGGTAGCCATCTGGAATAAAACTGGATCTATACACTATACACGAAATTACAAAGACATCATATATTTAAATGTGAAAAACCAAATTAAAATTACTAGAGGAAAACTATGAGAAAATGTCTTTATAACCTTGGAAGGTCCTTGTAAATGTGACTTAAAATATATAAGCCATTAAAAAAACTGATAAATTCAATTATGTTAAAATAAAAAATGTCTGTGTGGCAAAGAAACAAAATCACCATAATCAAAGTTAAAAGACAAATGACAAACTGGGAAAAGTATTTTCAACTCATGTCACAAAGTACTAATATCCCTTATATACAAAGCACCACTAGAAATAAATAAGATTTTAAAAATCAACAACCCAATAGAAACATGGGCAGTAATATGAATATGTTTGTCACATTTTCAAAAATCTAAAAGTTTTGACAATCTAACTTACGGTATTATACATTGGTACAACTCTATGAAAGGTAATTTGGCAAGATCTGTCAGTCTTATAAGTGCTTATCCTTGACCCAAGAGGCACTTTTCAATGACTTTATCCTGTGAATATACTTAACACATAAAATGACCTATTATTAATAGTTAGATTTATTTAATCATCTCGTGTGTGCATATATATATCTCATAACATCACATTGTACCCCATAAATATATACAATTATCATTTGTCAATTAAAATAAAAATTTTAAAATCATTTAAAAAATGGCCAGTCACGGTGGCTCACACCTGTAATCCCAGCATTTTGGGAGGCCGATGCGGGCGGATGACCTGAGATCAGGAGTTTGGGACCAGCCCGGCCAACATGGGAAAACCCCATTTCTACTAATAATACAAAAATTAGCCAGGCGTGGTGGCACATGCCTGTAGTCCCAGCTACTCAGACGGCTGAGGCACGAGAATCGCTTGACCCGGGAGGTAGAGGTTGTGGTGAGTCGAGATCGCACCACTGCACTCCAGCCTGGGTGACAGAGTGAAACTGTGTCTCCAAAAAAAAAAAAAAAAAAAAAAAAAAAAAAAAAAAAAAAAAAAAATTCATTAAAAAATGACCCAGGTCAAGGTCAAGGTAACTTATTGCAGCATGACTTGTAATAGCAAGATTAGAAACAATCCAGTATTCATCAATATGAAACTAGTTAAATAAATCATGATGCATCCATGTAATTGAATATTATGCAGCTTTAGAAAGAAACACATAGAGGGGGCCGGGCGCGATGGCTCATACCTGTAATCCCAGCACTTTGGGAGGCCGAGGTGGGCGAATCACGAGGTCAGAAGATGGAGACCAGCCTGGCCAACATGATGAAATCCCGTCTCTACTAAAAGTACAAAAAATTAGCTGGGCGTGGTGGTGGTCACCGTAATCCCAGCTACTCAGGAGACTGAGGCAGGAGAATCGCTTGAACCCAGGAGGCGGACGTTGCAGTGAGCAGAGATCGCACCACTGCACTCCAGTCGGGGCGACAGAGTGAGACTCCGTCTCAAAAAAAAAAAAAAAAAAGGAAGAAAGAAATACAGAGAGAGTGAAGATGTACCACATAGTATATTGATAAACAGTACAAACCTCCAAGACATTTTTAATGAAAGACACAAGATGGAGAACCATATGCACTATTTGCTAACTTTTGTGTGAAAAATGAGAAAAATAGAGTATATATTTGCTTATATATATATACACATATGAGTATATTTATACAGAATATATATTATAGTATATATAATATGATAGTATTTAGGATATATAGAATATATATTTGCTTATATATACAAATGAGTATATATAGATAGTATATATTATAGTATATGTAATACAATAGTATTTGTATATAGAGAGTATATATTTGCTTATACATATGTTTCCGGGGAAAAGTGAGGAGATTTAGTGAATGGAAGATAGATTGGGGAGATTAACTTTTTACTTTTTATATTTTTTAAATATTCAAATCATGAGGATTAAATATTAAATACATTAAAAGTGCTCATTAAAAAAATCAAACAATACAGAAATATGTAAGGTAAGAAGTAATGTTCCTCTACCCTTAAACCTGCCACTCACAGAAAACCAATATGAGTAGTCTGTTACATACCTTACAGGATTTAGTCATTGAGAAACAGATAGGAGACTTCAAAAAAATTACTTATTAGGCAAGGAAAGCATTAGTTTCTGGGTCCTGGCAGTCACATTGTTCTGGCACTGCCAAATCCACTTAGACCACATATAAGCAGCTGAGATAAATGTTGATCTCTTGCCGCACGCCCACAGTGAGCTGCTCTCAAGAGACTTCACCCAATCCTACGGGAGTTCAGTTATATGTAAAATAAGAAGTTAGAAAATAATTCTGAATTAGGTGGCATTTTAAAAGTGAATGGTAGAGGCCATTAACGCCACTAAATTAAGTATGATGGTAGATTTTAAATTAAGACATTAACATTTCAGTAAATGAAAATGCTTGTGCAGTCTGCAAAATTCTTGGCAGTAGTACCACAGAATTCAGCCAGTAAGGGCTCCTAAGTTACAAACATAAAGAGTCCCAAAGAACACGAAGAATTATTCTTTATTTTCCACTGCTATTATTAAAAATTTTTTAAATATATTCTAGATGGAGCCTGCTAGTTCACTAGTGCAATAAAGCGAGCCTCACATTACTGAGACCTCCTCGCAATCCTGTTCCTTTGCCTCAGAAAATTCCTTGATGAGTAGAATATGAATGTTATAAATATTTATTAACAAAAATATATACAAAATGAAATATGCAGCCTTCCTATTTCAACATAAATACCAAGGTCTCTTGCTAAACCAGCAGTTGATATTTTACTACATGTGCCCTAACACAACAAAACAGTGTTTATGCAACACACTCTTTCTCGTCATCTTATAAAAGCAGTGTGTTGATGTTGGAACAAACCTTAGAAAGTTTAGTCATGCAATTGTTCATTCAATTAAGGAACATTTACCGAGTATCTCCACATAGCAGGTAAAGTAAAAAGTAACGGAGATAAGAAGATGAATAGCACCATCTCTGGCTCTTGAATTTAAGTCTAAGCCAATTCTTTTATTTTTATATCAAATAATCTCTAGGTTTCTCAAGTTCAGACCATAACTTTTCATTATGTCAAGTATCATGCATTTATAAAAAGAACTAAATATTTTATATTTGTGGGTTGGCAGTGGTCTATTCTTCCATCAATGTTGTTCACATAGTCATTTTTTGTTTTCAGATTATTATTTCAGAGGATCTGACTGCTCTTCATCTTCATGAATAACTTTAAATACATTAATCCAGTTAGCCTCACAACAACCCTCATTTTACAGACTAGGAAACTTTTGTCAGTCATGCTGAATTACTTTCTCAGGCTCTCACAGCTAGTATCTAAACTCAGGTCTGCCTGTCTCACACTTATATTCTCTACACAATAGTAAACAGCGGATTTGTAGAAAAGTAGGCTAGAGAAATTGTAATTTGTATTAATTACATGATTGTCATTTGTTAAAACCTCAGCTGCTTCACAGATAATTTCTTAGAGAAAAGTATACTATGACAGTAAACACAATGTGTTTCTGAGGTTCATAAGACTGTGAAATGATACCGGGTGACTATTGGTTTCCGTCATTACAATATTGTACATTAAAATGATAAACATATAAGTGAAGTTACTGCTATTTCAATTGTATTTCTTTACATTTTATCATCAAACCTTCCTGTAGCCTTATCTTTTGTTCATTTGAACTGCTTTGCTATACATCTTTTGACTATCCATATCATCTATTATATCTTTAAAGATACCATAATATTTTTATATTATATTATTATGTTTTTAAAAGATACTTAATCTTTCTTCTTTTAGCCACATTGGTGTGACTCTCCTCCTAACACACTCTTTCCACATAAGCCTTCTGAAAAACAAGGCATTCACTCATAGTGAATGATCAATGCATAGCTCGCTCAGAGCAGGGTACACATTTTTGAAATTATGAAGGTGAGTTGTAGTAAAAGAGATAATTTGAGTTGAATATGATAATTTGATAGAATCTGGTACTGATTGTCAGCTTTGAAGACCTTGGACCACAGAATCAGACTGCAAAATCTTAGAGTGATATTCTTCCAATGAGCCAGTAGCAATCAGAGAGAGGTTTCTGGGGGCCCTCGTACTTTCTGTTTTATGTATTTACAGATTTGGATCAAGAGCAGAGGGTTAGTAAGCCTTAATCAAGAAAGAAAAAAACAAATACATGGAAATCTTAAATTGAATTCCAACATGAAAATTATGGCACAGTTTATACAGCTTTATGATATCTCAGTTGCATAAAATTATACTTCACCCTTCAAATAATGACATACAATTAAATGAGGTCTACGGCAAGTACTATCATATAGAATGTGATCCCTACAATGTTTAATCATTCACAAAGCATTGGGAGGTGTCTTGGGGCCTAGCCCAGTGAAAAGAGCAAGGGTTTTGAAACAGCCAAATCTAGAATTTCACATGAGCTCTTCCATGGAATCTTGGCCAAGTTACTGAATCAGATTGAACTCGGCTTTATCACCCGTAAAATGGCTATTGCTAGTATTAGTAATGACACATACAAAGTGTTTGGAAGGAGAGCTTTGTACATAATGCTCAATAAACTCAAGTTTTACCTGAGGCACTTCACACAGTACACAACAGTGTTCTTAAATTAAATTGAATTGATTATAAGGAGATCAAGTGTTCATATTATCTAATCTTCCAACCAGAGCGGACAATTGAAAAGATGTATTTCCTGCTAATACAGTACTTACTTTCCCAGGAGGCTAGACTGGGCAAACTTTAGCAAGAAATGTCTCCATATATAGTGTACAAAAAAATCTCCCTCTAGTTTATGAATCCGTGTTGCCACAAAGCATCTATTTATTCAGTGTTTAGAGCTTTTTTAAAAATAAAAAATAAAAAAACTACAGTGACCTTATTAGGATAGATAATAGATATTTTAACCAGTTTGATTTAAATTGTTAATGGTGTCATCTAGGAATTTAAGGGGAGAACAGTCAAGAAAAAGAAAGAAACAGGTAATAGTTGTTGCATCTCAATACAGTTCAGAAAACATGAGTAGGTCCACCAGCGCGTGGTAGCAGAGGAAATTCTGAGGCACCAGCTGAAAGTAAAAGCTTGGTATTTTATAGTTTCCTTTTGTAAGAACTCAAGTTTGTGTTGAGTTGCATATTTTATATTTTCTGGAATTTTGGTGTCATTTTATCCATAGTTAATAATATTGTTTCACCATAACTCCTCTTTGATTATGTAACCAGCAAAGTTTCTAACAATAAAGCATATTTTAGGGGTACATACCTTCCTCTCAGTCGATGTATAGAAAGTATTACATTATGTATTAAAACCTCAGTGCCATGACAAGATAGTCAACATCTTTAGTCATCAGGAAAATACAAATTATAACTACAATTGTGTGTGTGTACTTATCAAATTGTGTACTTTATATATATGTAATTTATTTTATATCAATTAGACCTCATTAAAGCTATTTTTAAAATATTATGTGAATTTTGCAGAAAATGAAAAGAGAAACCCCTGACCTCAGGTATCAGGTTGGCTACATTAACTGCCTGCCTCTTTTGCATCATCAGCTACTTCCTGGCTATGGGCAAGTGTGATTTTTTTTACTGGATTGTAAGGACCTTCAGAGTAGTATCCATGTTTAACTCAGCTGAGTCTTCCTTCAAACTCTCTCACTAAGTATTCAACTGTTGTTTTTTAAATGAAACATAAATTGCTTGGATAGTTTTTGGTGAAACATTTCAGAAAACATTTCTACCCAAATTCCCTAATGAACCTTTACGATTTTTTGAACTATGCATGGGAGGCAGCATATCTTCATGCTTAAGAACTTTAAAGTCAGTGATTTGTTCAGCTACTTACTAACCGCCTGACCATAGATAAAATTATCTCGCCTCTCCAGGCCTCAGTTTGCTCATTTCTAAAGTGGGACAGTAAAGGACCTGTCTTGGATTTTCTGAGAGGATTAAATGATACAACCCATATAAAGTACATGGGCCATATTTAGCACTCAATAAATACTTGTTTTTGTTGTGTTATTATTGCTTTCCATATCCCTAATATATTGTAGAGAAATAAAGAATCTAAAAATTCGGGTTATTATGCATAGTAAGCATACAAGAACTGTTAGCAGGGAAAAAGGCAAGTGAATTCATACACTGACCATTACAAATTTTTGAAAGTTTATGAACTCCAAAGACTGAAATATTCCATCTTTCATCAGGAGAAAGAAAACATGATGAACAAGTTACCTGAATCTTACAGGAGGGATAGCTCTAAACTGACATTAAAGTTAACTGCATGTTAGGCTTTTTAGAATCACACAATTAGAGAAATTTAATTTATTGGAAGAAGCAAAAGGGTTTTAACACCTTATAGTCTTCTCAGTACATTTTGATTCTTGCTCTTAGACCTTTTCATTAAATAAGAAAAATTAAAAACCTGCTGGTAGGTAGAGAGGCTAAAGTTGCAAACAGCTCATTTACTTTCTCAGTACCCTTCACGCTGAAGTTCTTAAATGCAGAAATCCTGTTCTCCTATTTGTTTGCAAGTTTTCTCTCTAGTGAAAAATACTTCATCATTTTGTCCTTGGGGAATTAATTAAACAGAATGTGGAAAAATGTAATCTTTAGGGAGTCTTGCTGTGAGTATTCTCAGTAAATACAGCACAAGCCAAGAGACTCTACAGAGATCTGACCTAGAGTAGACGAAGCCTGGGCCATTGTCAGATAATCATTTCCTTGAGCTTTGAGCCAGTCACTTAATTGTTTTGTCACCTCTGATTTTTGTAATATTGGGCCTAATTGCATCTCCCTGATTTGTGGGGAGTGTTTATAAAATATGTACAATAATTATTATCATTAATAAACTGGATTATTAATCTCCTCCAAAAATAATGTGCTAACATGTCAATAAAATTTACACCTTATCCTTTAGGTCTGGCCCAGTACTAGATTTGCCTTTAAAAGTCCAAGTCAGCCGGGCGCCATGGCTCACGACTGTAATCCCAACACTTTGGGAGGCTGAGGCAGGTGGATCACCTGAGGTCAGGAGTTCGAGACCAGCCTGGCCAACATGGTGAAACCCCGTCTCTACTAAAAAATACAAAAATTAACTGGCATGGTGGTTCATGCCTGTAATCCCAGCTACTGGGGGGCTGAGGCACGAGTGTCGCTTGAACCTGGGAGGTGGAGGTTGCAGTGAACCGGGATCATGCCACTGCACTCCAGCCTGGGCAACAGAGTGAGACTCCGTATCAAAAAAAATAAAAATTCCAAATCAATTTGTTGTATGCGAAGAACATAATTCCATGAGTCAGGAAATGTTATTCTATTTCTGGTTCTGCCAGTAGTTACCTCTGTGGTCATTAGTAACCACTTCACTCTTCAGTTTCCTCAAATGTAAAAGTAGGAATTTGGACTATATCAAGGAAGAAACATACCTGATATGTGCCACCACTCATAATTCTGTGCCCATGGCAGACATTGTTAATCAATCATTGAACTTTTTCTACCAAATTGGGAAGCTGTGTTTGAATACTTTTCAGCAAAGCACTGTAGGCAGCCACTACCAATGTATCAGAATTGGCAATCAAAGTGAAATTTACTTCCCATCTCTGGGCCAGAAGACGTCTAAGGTTTTTTTTAAATTCTAATATTACTCAAAGGGCAAAATGAGAGTCCATGGAATAGAAAGTGTCAGGAGACAATTATGTTGGCAAATCTCATTTCCCTTTTTTATTTTCCAGCCTCCAAGAATGTTATAGAGTATCTGTAAGGTCTGTTTATGAGGATGCTCTGCTCTTCCATTCATTGTAGTCTGCTTTTTGTTTGTTCAAAGTGGAAATAGTTTAATTGTTTTTATCCCTTAATTCTAAAAATGCTTTCTGTAAAGATTTGAGTAATACAGAAAAATACAAAGACGGAAATGAAAATTATCTGATATTCTACTCCCATTATTAATATTTGAGAACTGGCCTTGAAGACATAGCTCTAGGCATAATGTTTTTCTGTATTTTATTTTCCCCACAAAGCGATGTTACGTTTGGGCTACTTTGCCTATTACTGAGAGGCTGCAGTTCTTAATCTCTATTCATAAAATTTTGTCTTTGGTAACTCCTGTTCTGCTGAGTTAAACGTTGCAAATATAGCAGTAAATTGGAAGAGAAAGGATCTTTAGAACCTTACAACAACTACACTTAAAGATGTGGTAAAATTCTCCAGGCTCCACTCAAATAAATACAAAATGGAAAGATTTACAAAGCTTGTGGTTATAATTCAATTTGAAAATAAAACAGATCCAGTGGCATGGGAGAAAAGCAACGTTCTTTCCTTACTCCCACACCCTACTCCCACCTTTTTTCTTCTTCTTATAAAAGTAATGTATGCTGGCCAGTCACAATGGCTCATGCCTATAATCCCAGCACTTGGGGAGGCTGAGGCAGGAGGACTGCTTGAGGCCAGGAGTTTGAGACCAGCCTGGGCAACATAGTGAGACTACCCCCTCTACAAAAAATTTTAAAATTAGCAGGGCATGGTGGTGCATGCTTGTCATCCCAGCTACTCAGGAGGCTGAAGTGGGAAGATTACTTGATCCCAGGAGGTCTAGGCTGCAATAAGCCATGATAGCACCACTGCATTTCAGCCTGGGTAACAGAGCGAGACCCTGTCTCAAAAAAAAAAAAAAAAAAGTATGTTTATTTATTTAGAACAATGTAAACATGGAAAAATGAGAAAAAAAAGTCATCAGTCTCCATCTAGTCAAAATAGTTACGGTTAACATTTTGGAGTATATGCATTCTGTCTTTTTTTTCTGTACATATATATTTATATAGGTATCAACACATAAAATTCAAAGGACTCTTTTAAACATTTTTCTCTTTACTCACTGCATTGCTGTTGCTGCAGGATACTTTTTCTCTTACGAGCAGGAAACTACACAAGTTAAAACTGGCTTTGGAGATGTACAGCTCATTGTACCAGTAGTTTGCACAGTGAGGTGTACACCCCAGGGAACCAAGGATGTGGGTGTGTTTTGAAATTAATACACCAAATATTTTGAACACTGCTGTACTGGAGTTTGTTATTTTATTTACTTACTTAATTAATTAATTTATTTATTTTTCGAGATGGAGTTTCGCTCTTGTTGCCCAGGCTGGAGTACAATGGCGCGATCTCGGCTCACTGCAACCTCCGCCTCCCGGATTCAAGCAATTCTCCTGCCTCAGCCTCCTGAGTAGCTAGGATTACAGGCATGCACCACCATGCCAAGCTAATTTTGTATTTTTAGTAGAGACAGGGTTTCTCCATGTTGGTCAGGCTGATCTCAAACTCCCGACCTCAGGTGATCCGCCCACCTTGGCCTCCCTGGGATTATAGGTGTGAGCCACCGCGCCTGGCCTATACTGGAGTTTAGTTTATCCACTGGGCAGGTTGCTCAAGTTCAAACTCCCTAAGCAGATATTCAGCGAGTATCTTACATAACTGGCACAAATGAGGTCATATCACGGTCAGAACCTCTGTATGCATTTATCCCTCCATCTACTTCATTGATAAAATGTCTGTGTTCGTGAAGTGTATTTTGATAAGGAGACTATCTCTCCATCGTCTAATAAAATGAAACTGATGCATGGTGTGATGACGTTTTTTTACTTTGTATGTAGCAACAAAGATATGTTATGGGAAAGACAGCTTCCTCATTCCCAGGGAAGTCATTTTCTTCTGAGAGTCTGAGTTTTATTAAATCACCAAGTACCATCTCCCTGTTTGTGCTCCCGATGTTGGTTAACAAACAAAGAGCAGCCAGGGGAAACCCTGCCTTTGATAGTCACCATACATACAGTATGCTGTTTTGGTTATCAATTGTATGAAACAAACCACCCCCAAATTTAATAGCTGAAAGTGATTTATTATAATTTCTCACAGTTCTTGGTGTTGACTTAGCTTAGCCAGGGAGTCTTCTGCCGGTCTTGCTTACAGTCTCTTGTATGTGACTGCAGTCATATAGCAGCTGGAGCTGGAGTTCTTTGGGGGCTTGAATAGGTGGGCTCGAAGGTCCAAGATGGTTTCTTCATTCACATGTCTGGTGTGTTGGTTCACATAGTCTCTCTCTCTCCATTTAGAGTTTCATCTTCCATGACTTTTCCCATGGCCTCTCTTTCCATCAAGGTAGTCAGACCTCTTAGGATGATGGCTGACTTCCAAGAGTATAAAATTAAAAGCTGTCAGGGCTTTTTCAAGCTTAGGTTAAAACCTGGCATAATGTCACTTCTGGCCTCTTTCCATACCTTAAAGCAAGTCGCAGGGCCAGCCATGCTTGTTTCAATATGAGGGGACTAGACAAATGCCTCAATATCAGGAGGGGTGGTTTACTGGGTGCCATCTTTGGAAGCTTTCTATACTTTACACTGGACAAAGTAGAATTTCAACTACAATTCTAAAAGATTATTTTCTGGCTCAAACATGGAGAACAATTGAGAGGAAGTGACAGAGAGAGGAAGAAGCCTCAAAGTGATGGAGGATTTGGAAACAATCGGTACTTTCTTGCACCTTGCAACTTGGCAGATTGGAGCACAAAGGAGGTGGAACTAGGGGGTCAATGCATCACCATTATCCAGACTTCTTATACCCAGAAGACTTACTTGATGATACTTTTTTTTTTAGACAGAGTCTCACTCTGTCGCCAGGCTGGAGTGCAGTGGCGTGATCTCGGCTCACTGCAACCTCCGCCTCCTGGGTTCAAGCAATTCTCCTGCCTCAGCCTCCCCGAGTAGCTGGGACTACAGGCGCGTGCCACCACAACCAGCTAATTTTTGTAGTTTTTAGTAGAGACAGGGTTTCACCACATTGGCCAGGATGGTTTTGATCTCTTGACCTTGTGATCCGCCAGCCTCGGCCTCCCAAAGTGCTGGGATTATAGGCGTCAGCCAGAGCACCTGGCCAATGATGCTTATTTTTTATGAGCAATCTGGAGCAAGGTATCACAATTGACACATCTCAAGCATGTAGGGAAGGCTGTCTTCCCAAAGACAGCAAATAATTCAGGAATCAATGAAAAGGTACAAGAGTCAATAGAACATAAAACCAATTGGAGGGTATTTTTCCCAAATAGTAGCGAGGAGAGCCTGGCAGCAAAAAAGGATCCCATGGCAGCAAGACAGGAGAGAAAAACCAGCACTTCCTCTTTCTTGTTCTTTCTTGCTCCTCCAGAGCTTCTCAACATGCATTATCTGTGCCCTCCTAACACAATAGGCAGGTTTGGAGGGCAAAGCAAGGGCTCAGGCTCTCATATGAAGACAATCACATTCCAGAGTCTGCCAAGACTGGGCACCTCCTTGACGTGGGTGGTCTTGAGAATGGGGTTCCCTTTACTTGGCTAAACCAAATGCCAAACAGCTTTTCCTTAGTGTTTGTTTTTCTCAAACAAGTTCAAACTCTTATCATATTGCTCCCCTCCCTTTGAAAATATGTACTCTGCAGATGCCTGAAATAACATACTCTCAGCAAATTGCAGCATTGGAAAAATGAAGGTTATTTCATTGAGTCTAAACTCAATGGAAATTTTGTGGCTTAACAAGGAAATACCAAATACTTTATAAACTCCTTTAGAGCAGTAACCATGTCATATGACTCTGGTATCTCCTACCTACTAGGCTCATTGTCTACCTTCTCTGATGTCGTAATTTTAATAAGTAACTTGAATTGTTAACAATTTACTCTTGTCTTTTTCTTGTACTCAGAAATGTTATTTTATTATTATGTCTCTGCATCTTTCATGTGAGGTCCTTTGCAAACAGTTTTCTCCTAACTTGTTTTCATTGTGCAGATCATGTTGCAGGGTTTTCACATAACAGCTGAAAGGAATTAATAGGAGTTAAAGAAGCTTGCTTCAATTACAAGTAATTAATTTAGGCTTCACTTATCTCAAGGAATATCTGAATACACAAATTTACACATAAATCCTGGGAGTGTCAAATTATGCAACCTAGAGAAAGTAAGCTCTGCAGCTTTTTGGGCGTTGATCGCTATAGTCAGGGGTGTGTGTGTGGTTTTTGAATGAAATAGCAAAACCACTGCCAGTATTATCTACTTCACCTGGTTTTGAATAATTCCAGGAAGCTAGAAACTGAAAACCAGTCTTGTATAGAGTTAGAAAGATTGTAAATGCAGAAGAGGAAGAAAAAAACAAAACTAAACCATTTATCTATCCTCTTTGAACCCTTATAAGAGTTCACAATATTCCTGGTTTCAAATACTTGAAGTCTTCTCTGGGCAATGATTAATTTTTAAATAATTGTTTTTAATGTAAGACATAAAACATACGCACTGCAGATTTAAAGCATACTTGGAAGTAACAAGGAGAAACATAAAAATCGTTGATTCCACAGCATTTAATATATTGGTAACCTTCAATTTTTTTCTAGGCACGTTTTTATAAAATGAGCCAATACTATACAAACGTTTTTGTAACTTCTTTTTTTAATTTGTACTATTTTGTGAGTACGCGAAAAAGAAATTTGTAAAGATTAAACGATTACAGCATGTTGTGGTATTACACACTGTTGAAGGGCGCCATCTGTGGCGTGGTGGCTGTGCTTTGGTGGGAAGAGGTTCTCTTGGGGTTCCCGTTTTTCTCCCAGCTCTGGGTGGGCAATACTGACCACTCTCCGACCTAAAGGGGCTTCTCCGTTTGCCTTTGACGACCTGAGCTTAGGAGAATGGAGACACGTGGGAGTTCAGAGGAGGGCGTTCAGGGTGACTGCGAACACGAGCTGCCGGCGCTGTCCACATCTTCCCTGGGCAGGGCCCACTGGCCCCAGCCCGGGAAGGGAGCAAGGGCGGGAGGGCAGTTGGCAGTGGCACGGTCTGGGTCCAAACCTTTAGCCCCCCCACCCCGGCTGGCGCCATTCTCGGGCGGTAAAGTGAGATAAAAGCAGGGCAAGGTTCTGCAACTCCAAATCAGGGAGGCGCAGCTCCTACACCAACGCCTTTCCGGGGCTCCGGGTGTGTTTGTTCCAACTGTTTAAACTGTTTCAAAGCGTCCGAACTCCAGCGACCTTCGCAAACAACTCTTTATCTCGCGGGCGAGAGCGCTGCCCTTATTTGCGGGGGAGGGCAAACTGAACGCCGGCACCGGGGCGCTAACGGAGACCTCCTCTAGGTCCCCCGCCTGCTGGGACCCCAGCTGGCAGTCCCTTCCCGCCCCCGGACCGCGAGCTTCTTGCGTCAGCCCCGGCGCGGGTGGGGGATTTTCGGAAGCTCAGCCCGCGCGGCCGGCGGGGGAAGGAAGGGCCCGGACTCTTGCCCCGCCCTTGTGGGGCGGGAGGCGGAGCGGGGCAGGGGCCCGCCGGCGTGTAGCCGATTACCGAGTGCCGGGGAGCCCGAAGGAGCCGCCGACGCAGCCGCCACCGCCGCCGCCGCCACCAGAGCCGCCCTGTCCGCGCCGCGCCTCGGCAGCCGGAACAGGGCCGCCGTCGGGGAGCCCCAACACACGATCCACAGCTCATCATGATGGACTTGGAGCTGCCGTCGCCGGGACTCCCGTCCCAGCAGGTGCTGCCTCGGCCCTCTGGGCCCTGCGGTGGTGCCGGGACGGGGGCGGGGGAGCTAGGGAACCGCGGCCCGGGAGGGACAGCCGCAACCGGCTTCCCCCACGTCTGGCCAGAGCCAGGACCGCGGCGCTGGCTAGAGCCGCCGCGCTTGCGCCGGGGCAGGGCGGGGAGGGGCAGCGGGGACGCGGCCGGGTGATCCGACCGACCAGGAGCCCGAGGGCGAACAGGTGGGAAGTTGCGGGAAGGTCTGGGGACTGAGCCCGCGCGCGTGGGCCTTGGGGGAGAATCCAGCCGCGTCCCCGGGCCCCAGAGCTGGGACTCCGGAGCCCCTAAGTTTGAGCGGCCCGGTGGGCGGCGGGGCAAGAGGGGGCGGACGCTGGCCGTCTGAGCCGGCGCGGCCCGGCCCTTCCGGGGCTGCGCGGCTCC
Source organism: Pan troglodytes (assembly GCF_028858775.2). Lineage (NCBI taxonomy): Eukaryota > Metazoa > Chordata > Mammalia > Primates > Hominidae > Pan > Pan troglodytes. The sequence continues at coordinate 79,305,455 of NC_072411.2, read as the reverse complement.
CCCGCCTCGGTGCCGGCAAAAATGTGCCTAGTCACGGGGCCGCTCTCGGGGGAACTGAGGTCGCCTTCGGGCTGGGACCCGGAGCCCCTTCGCCGCGCCCCAAGACCTCCTTGAGTGCGGGCTGCGGCGCGCTCACCCCGCTGGGCCGTCTGTGGGCGCTGCTTTGCGAAGTCATCCATCTCTCGGATCACTCTCTGGCAGCCTTGAGCTCTCTTGAAAGCCCAGACCCGGGACGAGGGAGGAGCGCCTGAAGTGCCCAGCGGGCTCAGAAGCCCCGACGTGTGGCGGCTGAGCCGGGCCCCGCGCACTTTCTCGGCCGGGGAGGGGTTCGGGCCCGGGCACCCGGAGTTGGCCCCTCGTAACGCCGCGGGAAAGTGCGGGCGAGGGCAGTGGACTCTGAGGCCGGAGTCGGCGGCACCCGGGGCTTCTAGTTCGGACGCGGTGCCCCCTGGTGGCGCTCACCGCGCGCGTGGCCTTGGCTTCCGTGACAGCGGTCGGTTGGCCGTCACAGCAGCCCTCGGTTGGCCCTTTCCTGCTTTATAGCGTGCAAACCTCGCCGCGCCAGGGCCAAGGGACAAGTTGGAGCTGTTGATCTGTTGCGCAATTGCTATTTTCCCCAGAGCGGCTTTGTCTTTGGATTTAGCGTTTCAGAATTGCAATTCCAAAATGTGTAAGACGGGATATTCTCTTCTGTGCTGTCAAGGGTAAGAGTTGCGAGTGTAGATTAGAATTTCTATTGCTTTTAGTCTGTTAGTAATTTTTTGCTTTCAGCTATTATTTCTCCCATGAGTACTTTATATATGTTTCCTTTTCAGTTGAGAATTTGCCTCAATTTCTTAACATGTTCCCCCTCTTCTGCAGGGGCAGAGAGTGGAACGCTTGCGTTTCAAAATACTTGCTAATTTCTGTAAATTGTTATAAAAGTGAAAAGAAGTTTCTGCTCATCCTTTGTAGAAACTTTAAAAGTAGATATTTATATTTCTAACTTCTTTTGTAAATGAATTTTAGGAAAAAATTGGAATTCAAGGAAATGTGTACTTGATGTACAGTAAATACGTTTATGCTGTTAAATGTAAAGTTTTCGGTTAATTCCAAAGATCTATTGTAAAGTTTTAAGTTATGGACAATGTATTAATTGTGCTTTTTTTCCCCCTTTAAAGATGTTTGTCTTGAACTTTTCCCCAGTCTTCATTGGGATTGTATTCTTCTGGTTCCAACTAGTGAAGAATTAAATTGTACCTTCCGATTTATTTAATAGCTGCTGTTCAAGAGTTATCTATAGGAATGCTTGTTTGACTGAAGGATATATGATAAAAATGAACTTTAGTTTTTCTAATTTCCGGAATTGTCTACAGCCCTCTATTATTTTTGAATTTTTCTTTCTTTGCTGTGTAATATAACATTCCTTATACAAAAATGCGTGAAGCATATGTACCGCATTAAGTGTGTATTTTCCAATTACGTTTGATAAAAATAACTGCTTTTCTACCTTTGTAATCAGACATCGATTTGCATATTTGAAAACAGAAAAAGAACAAGAAAATTTAGAATTGATTTTGTTTATGATTCATATTAGATTGTTGTCATCCATAAAGATTTGAACAGAGTCAAACATTTTCTTGACCTTTTGTCAAAAAAACTCTCCAGGTGTGAAGTGGTAGTAGGATATAGTTTTTCACCTTCTGTGCAGAGGATGTGTTGATAAACAGGGCAGTAAGGAGAGCCTTAGATTCAGTATCTCCATTAGTGGAAGGAACCATCCATTACTCTTTTCAAGGGTGTCTTGGAGAGATAAAGCACTTTCCTAGATGAGGGATGAAGTTGATATTGAAATAGACCGATGAGGTTATTTTTAAGTCAAACAAAAGAAAAATAGGACAGGCCTCTCATCTCCTGAATGAATGTTAAGCAAAGAACAACTTGACTTTTTAGATATGTGAAAAATCTCTTGAGAGGTTGTGGAAGCAGCATGTAGGAGGATAAATGCATAACTCACATCAGTCTTTTACGCATTAAAAATAACTTGGGCCATTTTGAAATCTTTCTTTCTTGCCCTGGGTTCTTATAAGCAATGTTGGGGGAAAAACTGACTCTGTCTTTAGGATTACCAGGAAAAGTTGAAAGCCAAATGCATCATTTTTCTTAATATTTGTTTTTATTGAGGATAAATCATGTTTAACAAAGCTGCATGAAAAAAAGGAACCCAACAAGTACATTTTTTTTTCTGGGAATTTCCTCTGTCCTGACTGAAGACATTTAATGGGGGTTTTGTGTCAATATTTCCTCCTTAACTGGTCCTCAAGCCTGGGTTAACTTTTCAGTATGCAGGAAGAATTTGGCACTAAGATAATAATAGATAAGTTACTGGGCACGTCCCTGGGTGCCAGACATAATTGCTTCACATGCATAATTTTACAGTAACCTCACGGGAAATATTATTATCCCTGGTTTCCAGGTTGGGAAAACCAGGCATAATAGTTAGATCAGGCATTAGGTTAGGAAAGGTTAGGAGAGAGGCATAGAGAAAGGCCAGGACCTGCTAAGGTGACCAAACTATTGAGTGGCCAAGGTAGCATTCAAACAGGTTTGACTCCTGGGGGCTTCTAATGACCACTTCCAGACTATACCAAAACTCCTTAAACTCTAAATAGGAAGAAAAGCTCACACTTTAAAAAGTGGGTAAGTTGAGATTTGCCTATTCTGGGGGAAGGAGAGGCCGGAATATAAAAGATTAATGTCTGCAGCTTTCCATTTAGCAAGACATTTAATCACTGTATGTGATGTGGGGAGGTGGACCTTGTTAAATACAGGGAGAGTGAATACAATCCATCAATGGAATTACCCACTGTGGTCCTTTTAAGGAAGACACAGAGGCCTCGGTGGATTCAATTTAGAAAGGCAGGACTGTTTTTTTTTTGAGATGAAGTCTTGTTCTGTTGCCCAGGCTGGAATGCAGTGGCCTGATCTTGGCTCACTGCAGCCTCCACTTCCCGGGTTCAAGTGATTCTCCTGCTTCAGCCTCCCGAGTAGCTGGGATTATAGGCACCCACTGCCCGGCTAATTTTTGTATTTTTAGTAGAGATGGGGTTTTACCATGTTGGCCAGGCTGGTCTGGTCTCGAACTCCTGACCTCAGGTGATCCACCCGCCTCGGCCTCCCAAAGTGTTGGGATTACAGGTGTGAGCCACTACGCCAGTCTGTTTCTTAATATAATAATAATTTTAAAAATTTCTGATGTTTGGCAATGTCCAAGATTCTGCCTCACATTTTTCAGAAACTGTTTGCCTTTTTTCTTAATTAAATCTCTTAGCTACTGGAGTCTTTGCCTTTGTTTGCCTTGCTACTTGGTATATTTCTTCTGTTCCATTGGCTCTTTTTGTTTTGAAGTAGTGCTCAAAAATAAGTTTGGTAGTAAGAATATGGTGAAGAGTGTGACAGACAGGGTTAAACCAGGCTGAAGGAAAGAGAGCAGAATGGGGAAAATTTGAGTTGAAAACAGCTAGCAGAAAGCTGATGGCGCAAATTCAACCCTAATCTCATGTTTTGGCACTTCTGAACTATAGCAAGCATAAGGGCTCAACTCTTATCTAGTTGAAGCTTACTCTTGGGTCTTTGAGAATAGTACATCTCAAAATTAAACACTTTCTTAGTCCTTATTGTTAAGTTGTTTTTGGAATTATTGTCTTATTTGTCTGAATTAAGTGTGCTGCAGGACTTATAGGATCTTATGGATGATTTGCCTAAAAGTTGGTCCAGGTCAACCTCAGGGCATTTAAATGCTTGGTCCAGCCACTTTCTGAAAGTTGACTGAAATATGTTGCACACCAGGGTAGAGGAGGACAAGTTTACTAGATGTCATTTTTAACCTGCTTGTCTTCATCTCTGACTGTAGAAATGTATATTCATTATAAGTTTGCCACAAATAGAGAATAGAGTTTATTCTTTGATCATCTAATTTCTAGGAGCTATTGAAATTTCACTGCTACCTGCTTTTAAATAAGCGCCAACAAACATTTATTAAAAGGGCTTTAAGGTATAGGCCAAGATTTATTCAATTGCTAATGGTATGTTTTCTGTAAATGAAAGCAAAAATATGTTCAAGTGTATAATATTAAATATTAACATTCAGAAACTGTTGGAGAAATACAGATGGCTTTTTTTTTTTTTTTTTTTTTTTTTTTTTGAGACGCAGTCTTGCTCTGTCGCCCAGGCTGGAGTGCAGTGGCATGATCTCCGCTCACTGCAAGCTCCACCTCCCGGGTTCACGCCATTCTCCTGCCTCAGCCTCCCGAGTAGCTGGGACTACAGGCGCCCGCCACCACGCCTGGCTAATTTTTTGTATTTTTAGTAGAGATGGGGTTTCACTGTGTTAGCCAGGATGATCTCGATCTCCTGACCTCATGATCTGCCTGCCTCAGCCTCCCAAAGTGCTGGGATTACAGGCTTAAGCCACTGCGCCTGGCCTAGATGGATTTCTTATACCAGACTATACCCTAGACATGAAAACAAGACTGTTAAACAAAATCCTGTGCTACCTAAAGTTTGAGCCTTCTGTGTGTCAGTTTCTGCCATAATAAATAACTCTTAACTATGATTATTAAGTATATTAAGAACTTTGAGTAGGGGAGGCACGTTTAATCATTCGTTTTTATGGCATATATACTATAATACCTGTGTGTTGCAAATCCTGGTATTTAAAAGTCTTTTTGTGTATTTGAGCATGTAAGTTTATTTGGTCCAAACTGCTGGTACTAGTAAAGACAAGTCCAGGGCATAAGTAGGACTTACAGCACCAAGTTCGTCTTTTTTTTTTTGAGACAGAGTCTCACTCGGTCACCCAGGCTGGAGTTCATTGGTACAGTCTGGGCTCACTGCACCCTCCACCTCCCGAGTTCAAGCGATTCTCCTGCCTCAGCCTCCCAAGTAGCTGGGATTACAAGTGTGTGCCGCCACACCCGGTTAATTTTTGTATTTTTAGTAGAGATGGAGTTTCACTATGTTGGCCAGGCTGAAACTCCCGACCTCAGGTGATCTGCTCACCTTGGTCTCCGAAAGTGCTGGGATTATAGGCGTGAGCCTCTGCGCCTGACCTCCAAGTCCATCTTTCAAAGGCTCTGTTGATAATTGACTCTTGAGAGTCATTACAGTCCATCAACAGCCTGTATTCTGAATATTTGTTTTTAATTCTAAGACAATGCTAAATAGCCATTCCAAATAAGGTTAGAACTGAGACTTTAGGGCCTGTATTATCAGCTGTACACTGACAAGCTCTGAACTCTATTGCTTTTTCAAATCAGAGAAGAAAAATGAGTAAGAAAAGAAAAATATGGATCACTTAGGCTTTGATGCCTCCTCTGAGTTTATAGTGTTTACCTTCTGTATTACTTAGGTGATCCTCTCTAATGGCATTTTAAATCTCTCTTGATACTTGTCTTACTTATGTATCTGTTTTTTTTTTTCCCTCTATAGTAGATAGAATTTAGAGATATATGTGTATTTTAAAGTAAGATACAATTTACGTACCTTACAATTTACCCATTTAATCTAATTCAGGGTTATGCAACCCTATGAATTTAGTAGTTTATTCATAGAGTTATGCAACCATCACTGTAATCAATTTTCAACACCCTCAAAAGAAACCCCATATCCATTAGCAGTCACTCCCCATTTCCCCTCAACTCTCCTGGCCCCTGGTAACTACTCAGTTATTTTCTGTACCTATGGATTTGCTTATTCTGGACATATCATGTAAATGGAATAGCATGTAAATGGAATCATACAGTATTTATCCTTCTGTTGCTGGCTTCTTTCACAGCAATATGTTTTCAAGGTTTAAAAATGTTGCAACGTATATCAATAGCGTCATTCCTTTTTATGGCTGCATACTATTCCATTGTGTGGCTATACCACATTTTATTTATCCAGTTGATGATCATTTGAGTTGTTTCCACTTTTTATGTTTCTGTTTGTTTCTTACAGCAGTGGTTCTCAAACTGTTGTATATTAGACTCACCATCAGTATTTAAAAAACTAATGCCCAGGCCATAACCCTCATGAAATCAAAATCTCTGGGGGTGGGGCCCAGGCATCACTATTTTTTAAAGGTTCTGAGGGGATTCTAATGAGCAGTCAGGTTTGAGAGCCAGTGCCCTAGGGCAGCAGTCCACAACCTTTTTAGCATCAGGGACTAGTTTTGTGGAAGACAGTTTTTCCATAGAAGGAGGTAGAGGATGGTTTCAGGATGAAACTGTTCCACCTCAGATCATCAGGCATTAGATTGTCCTAAGGAGCTGGCAACCTACATCCCTTGCATACTCAGTTTACAACAGGGTTCCGGCTTCTCTGATAAACTAATGCTGCTGCTAATCTGACAGGAGGTGGAGCTCAGGCGGGAATGCTCGCCTACTGCTCACCTCCTGCTGTGCGGCCTGGTTCCTAATGGGCCACTGACCCCTCCGCAGCCAGCAGGTGGGGACCCCTGCCCTAGGGGACCCACCTCAGTGCTTGGTATCCATTGAAGTGTATAGTGATTTAGAAAATCTGGTTAGGATGTCTTATTTAAATCATGAAAGCAAGTGCTTTTGTCTTTGATCACTGCCCTTCACAGCCTTACAGTTAACACCTACATTCAGGAACTGTGTTTCAAAGTGCCTGGCGAGTGTTTGAAACTCACTAAATATATATAACCTGGGCTCATTAAACCCCTCCAGAAGGTTTGGGTAACTTTGTTATGAAAGGGCTTCCCTGAAGTGGGTCAGCAGGATTGCTCTGTGTTTTTTCAGGAATGTGGCCTGTGATAACTTGCAATCTAGATTATTTGGAAATAGCACTGAGAGAAGCCAGTGAGGACAGAATGCTCAGAAGCTTGGGATAGGTGTTGAACATCCTGGAGGCCAGGAGGGAACACTGTCTTACTCTAGGAAGCTGTGTTCCTGGGCCTCATTATCTTCCTCCGTTAAAAACAAAAGACTTAAATCTCTACAGCAACTTTCAGCAACTTCATTTTTTGGTTCTCTGTATCTGCCTGATAAAGTCCCACTTTGTAGTGGCTCCCACTTATATTTACCTAAATGGCTTTTGGGTTGACATATTTGGAAACTGGGGCTAACTTCCAAACTGTTGGCAACTTGTGTGTGGGTGTGCGTGCCACAGCACAGCAGTCCCACTTGAGAGACTTGATGGTGTGATGGTCGGGGGGCTTCTGAAGCTGGCTTAGCCCCAGCCCTATACACCCACCCCACAGATGGTGGGAACAAGCCCAGAAGAGAGTGGGTAACTCTGTCCACTGTGGCCTCCACAGCCAAGGTTGCCAGGCAGAGCTCACAAGGCCCAATTCCAGTCTTGTCTTTGACCGTTGCCCCTTTGTGTGGGGGGGTGTATTTAGTCACCTTTCTGGAAGCATGCTTTTCTAATTCTAGTCATCAGTAGTTTGTTGCTTTAAGATTTTGAAAATGGTATCCTGTTATTTTACTTAGGAGTTTCGTATTGAATGATGTACATAATGTGATTCAAGTACCTCAAAACAGAAGGACTTCAGTTAAGATTTAGGCTCTATGCAACATACACTTCTTGCATTTTCTCATTCAATGTCCTTTCCTTTTTTTTTTTTTTTTTTTTTTTTGCAAGAATGTAGCTGACATTCAGAGTAGATTAGTACCTTCAATGTCTGTGTGAAAGAAATGACCTTAATATGAGGACAATATTGACTGTGTATTTAGGGGGCCCACTGTTAAGGCGTATAGAATTTTGCTTTATTTCAGACCTGACAATCTCTTGTCTGCTCTGCTTCTGCATAAAATTATAATACTGCACATGGATGTAAAACCCAACCTATTCCCTGCCTAAGGGACTAGAATAGAGGGAAGAATGACTATAGTTCTTTGTTGCCTTTTGTGAAGGTAACAGGCACAGAGGTATGATGCATGATGGAATTATATACCTCTTCTTGAGGTGTTTGAGGGCTGACTAAGGACCTGTACTTGCAGTACTGGGGCCAGGGAGCCTTGCTGTTGCGTCTAGAGAGTGTTGAAGAACCATGAATATTTCGCAAAAAGAAAATAATTTTTTTAACCATTAAAATTCCTGGTAGTGACTTCCTCTGGCAAGTAAAAAACTCTCATTTTCCTTAAAAAATGAGAGTTTTTTACTTGCAGTAGGAAAACTTGCCAATTTTTCATGTTATTTTTATTCTTGATGATTCTCAATGAGACATAATTAAAATATACATAGAAAAAACAACCGTAGGCCAGGTGCGGTGGCTCACACCAGTAATCCCAACACTTTGGGAAGTCAAGGTGGGAGGATCACTAGAGACCAGGAGTTTGAGATGAGCCTGGGCAACATATTGAGACGCTGTCTCCTCAAAAAATTTAAAAAATTAGCCGGATCCAGTGGTGCACACCTGCAATTGTAGCTATTTGGGAGGCTAAGGTGGAAGAATGGCTTGATCCCAGGAGTTTGAAGGTGCAGTGAGCCATAATCATGCCACTGTACTCCAGCCCAGGCAACAGAGTAAGATCCTGTCTCAATGAAAAAAAAGAAAAATCAACCCTAGTGGACTGGAACAGGGCTGGTTTACTTTGTGTCAGCTGCAGTGCCCCCACTCGCCAACCCACATGTTCTTCTCCTGCTGGTTCCCAAGCAGAGACCAGGACCAAGAATGAGAATCATCCTGTGGGTGCCGGTTGTATCTTATCCTCCAGAGACAGCACTTCACCCTCTGTTAGAAACTTCTTTACCACACTGCCTGTTTGGTGAAATCCTTAGGGCAGTGACTTCCAAACTGTGATCCAGGGGCCACCCTTGGTGGGAGGATCAGGAAGGAGGGGGAATGTATCTTAAGAAAAGTTGGGGGAAGCTCATATCTCTTCTCGTTGATCCTGAGAAGTAAAGTCTTTCCTCCTCAGAGAGATGCGGGTAGACATGACTCGCCTAGATAGAAACTCATTCGTCTCCCTCCCTTCTGCCTCTGCAGGCCTCTTGGAAGTCTGGGTCCCCGGGAGTATGCGGCTCTTGCTCTGTGCTGCAGGTTTCCAAAGTTCACTTGATAACAGTACAATTGTGCTGTAAATTGTGCAGTAATGGAGATTGAGGAAACGATTAGTCTTTCATCTTCATTCATGTTACCAGCTCACTTCCTATGGTGTGAAAAGAACCAGACTTTGGAGTTAGGAGACATCTGAATACAGACAGAACTGGCAAGATTATGGGGAAGAAAAGGGAAAAGTAATGAATATTTTCAAAGAGGTTAAGCCATTTGGCCAGGACAACACTGCTTGCAGGTAGCAGAACTGGGATTTTGACTGTCCATAATCCCTATTCTCTGCTTGTTTTACTCCTTCCCTCTCTTCTTTCTTTTTTCATTGTCTAATGACCTACAGACATTCTGTCAGCTGCTAAAGAATGAGGGACTCCTTTATAAAGATTGATAGGACAGTGCCGCTACTTAAGGAGTTCCTTCCATGTGGACCAGTGGGGGCGCTGTTGACGCATGGGCTGGACTTCTCTTTGGAGCAGAGTCCTGTTCCACGGATCGTTGTGACAAGCAGAAAGTGCCCCACCCCACCTCCATACAATTCCTAATGCTCCTGGGTGATACAACCGCCCCAGTGGAAGCACGATGGTGCATGGACTTCTAGAGACCATTTGAAGCCAGGACATTGCTGCTTGTTCTTAGGAAATGGCAGAATATTACTTTCTTGTTTTTTGTAGGGAAGCCTGCCATCTCCCCAGGTGGCAGCTTGTTTACACCTTTTATCCTAACCTGAAGCAGGTGATGGGACAGAGGTCATGGAATATAATGAAAGTGCCACAAAGGTAGAGTCTGGGTATATTTTATTTACGCAGGTAGAGTGACTTGTCCAGATCCCTTCAGGCAGAGCAACATTTAATATGGTAATTGTTACTGCTGAAGTTGGCCATTTCTCAGACCTACAGCTGCAAGGAATTGGTAACAAAAGGATAAACTAAACATTGTTACTATTTTAATTTTCAAGGAGATGAAGTTAAAATCATATATGTCATATCTCTCTGGGGCTTAGCCACCTTTTCTGCTGGGCACTTTTTGAAGAAGTCTGAATACTGAGATAGGAGAGTAAAGGGGGGAAAGTAAGTTTGCCCACTTCTCATCCTTTTTCTGACCATCAGCCTGAGGGAAGTAACTAGAATCCGCTAAGAAAATTCACTTAATCAGCAGTTGATTGATTGTTATATTGTCCACATTGCAAAATTCTTTAAAGGATATTTGAAGATATGATCACATTTGTTCTCTTACAATCTATTTTATTGTTTATTTGAAGGGGTGAGTGTTAATAGTTCTTAAGATATCGTACTTTATTTCCAGTAGCATATCCAAGAAATAATTTAGAAGTATTGTTAATGGGAATGATGTTAAATAATTTTTCTATGACTAGTAGTTGGGACATATATGATATAAAACATGGTATCTTTGTTACTTAAGTAATTTGAACTCTAACCCCATATATCTTAGGTAGACAATGAAAATACTGAATTGTGAGTCTAAATAATATACACTTACTCATTCCGCAACTATTTATTAGGTATCTACACACCCTAGGAAACTTTCAGGGCATGAAGCTGTTTTAATCTTCCAAGATAATGCAGCACGTATCCCCCTTGAGGGACATTTGTTTTTCAAATTGCTCCTCTGTGTCTCCTCTGCTTAGGATATGAGTTCCTGTAAGTAAAGACTGTATTTTAATCTTTTGTGTAATTCTGATGTCTAGCGCCATGCCTGGTGCTTACGTAATAGTTGCTCAGTCAGTTTGAGGGTGAGTCCATTAACTGCCCTCTAGGAGCTTGATATTTAATATAAACTAGTCTGTAATACATGACAATGCTGTGACAGTGCAGATGAGAAAATGTGACTTCTAACTGGGGTGCTCAGAGAGGATATCCTGGAGGAACTGCCATTTTAACTAGACTTTTCTTTTAAGCAGGTAGATTTTGTTTGGTTCAGGCTTCAGCTGGAAGCCCAAGCAATGGTGCAGATATGAGCTGGACTATGACAGAATATTGGGCCAGTGGGGCTGACAAGGTTAACTTGGGGGTTGCCATAGAGGGCCTTCAGTGCTCATGTGCACTGTTTCAAGTTTGTACAGGGCATCTGGAAACCATGGAAGAAGATTCTGGAAAGGGCAAGGCAGGTAAACTGGATGTGGATAGGAAGTTACTGTGGCAGGTGAATTGGAAGATGGACAGGTTGGAGGCAGGGAGATGGTGAGCGGGCTCCTGCCAAGGTGTAGGTCTGAGCATTGTTGTGACGGCTTAGTTGGTTTGACATCAGCACACAGATTGAGGATCTGTCATTGTAACTCTAAATTGTATCCTTGTTAGACATGTAAAAATAACTTTTTAGAGCCTCCGTTTTTAAGGAGGGAAGTGGATTGTGCTCAAGCTTGCATGCTCCGCTGTTCCTGTGCTTTAACAGATACTCATCCACCAGTGTGGTCACTGATGAAAGGAGAGGAAAAACTAGCCAGAAGTTGCCATTTTGCTTAAAGAATGGATTCCTTTCTTCCTCAAGGTGGCACAGAGAGTTTCTGTCTTTTTACCCTTCTCTTAGATTGATTTACTATTTTTAGTAAATTCTAACAGTCTGATCCTTGCTTCTAATTACAATGATTAGCAATATTTGCCCAAGACAAGAAAAAACAATTTCCTCTCTTTTCTCTCCTATGAGCTTTTCCTGTGAGCCCCAAGCAGACAGATGTGGACATCTAGCAATGCTGTTAACAACAGCTGCAGTCCGTTGGACTCTCTGCAACACTGGGCACGGTACAAAATGCTCTGACAAACTCTTCTGCCCTTTGCAATCCTTACTACGCCCTGTGAGGTGAGGAGTATTCTTCCTGTTTTATAGGTGAAGAACTGAGGCAAAGAGAGGTTATGTCATTAGATTTTACAATAGGGTGTGTTTCCGTTTCATCATCTTTACATTGATGTTACTGTGACATCATCTTCCTAGAATTAACTAAGTGAACTGGGCACAGGAAATAGCACATGGCACACCTTCAGCAAATGGTGGTTGTGATCATTTTCATCATTCCATTTCTTCCTGAAAAAAATCCCTTTTTTTTTTTTTTTTTTTTTTTTTTTTGAGACAGAGTCTCACTCTGTCGCCCAGGCTGGACTGGTGTGATCTCGGCTCACTGCAAGCTCCGCCTCCCGGGTTCACACCATTCTTCTGCCTCAGCCTCTTGAGTAGCTGGGACTACAGGCACGGGCCACCACGCCTGGCTAATTTTTTTGTATTTTTAGTAGAGACGGAGTTTCACCATGTTAGCCAGGATGGTCTCGAACTCCTGACCTCGTGATCTGCCCGCCTCGGCCTCCCAAAGTGCTGGGATTACAGGCATGAGCCACCATGCCTGGCAAAAATCCCTCGAGTTCCAGTGTAAACACTCACGCCCTTTTTTGCTGTTTGCTATAACAGCATTCTCCTTGGTCTTCTTGTCCTTGTGTGAGGTCCTGGTTGTTGTGGAGACTGAGGTCTTCTGAGACAGAAAACCAACCCCATAGCAAGGCCTGGTGTGTGCCCTAGAATGGCAGAGGCCCCACACGTTGCCCCGGCTCCTCTGGAAGACCCTCCAGCCTGTCTGCTGGATTCCTTGTACTTATGAGGATTGTTAAACCATCTCATAGGATTCCTTTCCAGACTCAGCCCTTCACTTGTGGCAGCATTTCTTACTCTGAGGTTCTGGGCCTAGAAACCCAGTGTCCATAGGCAAGGTCTAGGGACAGAGAGTTTATAGAAAGTGGGAATGCATCAGTGGAAGGCTAAATCCAAACAGGAACTGAGCTGGCCTGGGTGGCTTTGTCCTTTTGCCATCCTCGTAACCCTTTAAAGGCTTTAAGACACTTCTTTTGTAATAACTACCCCTAACTAAATTTGGCCAGAGCTGTGAAGGGAAAGAAAATCTAAGACCCTTGAGGGAGATGACAGCCGAACGTTTTACATTTTTACTACCTTTGTTGTTGCCATGCACGGCTGATACATAAACAAGTAATGGCCTCATCTTCTATTCTTTTATTTACTAGTTAGACCCAGAACCCTAAAAGGTAGATGCTTCTCATGGTCATTTGGCATTTGCAACAGGAGCTGAATTTATTCATAGTACTAATACCTCATCCTTGGACATCCTTGGGTTGTCCGATATTTTTAAGGGGCATTTACATCCTTTGTTTTTCATATGGAAAACTTTTCCGTAAGGGCTGGTATCATCTTGGCCTTCCATTGCAGGAACAGCATAGGGAGGTTCGGTGGCTAGGCCACAGTTACCCACACGGCTAGGTAGCAGCAGAGGCCCCACCTGGCACCCCCTGGCTTCCTAAGCACATCGCACTGTGCAGCCTCCCTGAGGAAGCCTCGAGTGGATAGGAACTCTGGTTCTTTAAGATAAACCTGAGTTGGATCTCACTGTCACCATTTATCAGATGGGGCGATGTCTTCAGGCAAAAGTACTTAACCTCTCTGTTTTTGTTTCCTTACTCCAAAATGGTAATGATCATACTACTACCCACCTGGGTGGATTGGTGTGCGTATGAAGGAGGTCATGGGGACAAGTGGTTGGAAGAGTGTTGAGCACATAGAAAGTACAAGATAAAAATGGTGGCCATTATGTTACTAGTTAGACTATATCATACTTGTCTTTATCTGGGCTTAGAATCTTGACACTGAGATCTTTCATTCTCAGATCTTAATATGAAAGCTTACCAGGTAAACACTACCCCAACATAATTATTTAGTGGGTTCATACATGTGAAAGCAGTTGAAATACAATTTCTGAACTCCGGGTTAATTTATATCTTTAGTTGGAACAGGTAGTACCCTCCCAGCACCTAAGGCCTCTCACTTCTATCCATTCTTCAGATGACCTTTGCAATAGTCATGGTAATTGAATAGCATCTGCACCATAACATTGTTGAATAACATCAAAATGATCCATTTAGCCATCATGAGCCTTCCTAGTAATTCAGACTCACACCAGTTCTTTCAGGTTATTGAGTAGCTTTTACAAATAATTGCTAACAGTACAAATACTGTCTCAGGTATTTTGGAAGGGTGAATTTTCCCATTGATTTCAGTGTATCTTTAGGAGGTAATTTGCAAAACCGAAGAGTTTGGTTCTGTCAAAGTCACCCCTAAGGAGTGTGGAGGACCACATTGTAGGTTTATGCAGCACTGTCCCTCACGCTTGAAATTTGGCTCATGCAACCAAGGAACTGAATTTTTAATTTTGTTAAATTTTGATTTAAATTTTAAAACAGAAATAGTATAAAATATTTTTCTGTTAAATATACCTTGTAGTGTTGGCAAGACTACATTTCGTGTTACCATGCTGGGTAAGATTTCTTGTAGTGTGTATTGTGTTTTGTCGCCTCGTTAATAATTTTCTTATTTTGGTTGCATGTTAAAATAATTTTGGATATATTGAGTTAAATAAATATATTGTTAAAATTAAATTCACTTGTTTATTTTTTTGTTGGTGAGGCTAGGCTACTAAAAAATTTAAAATTACCCATGTGGATTGCATTATATTTCTATTAGTGCTGCTTTAGCTGAAAGTAGCCTATTTAAAAAAAAAAATCATTATTTTCAGACTTATGGACTTCATAGAATCAGAGGTATTTAGAGGAAAGGATCCTGGGGGTCACCTAACCCAGCTCCAACCTTTTGCAAGTGATAAGACCAAGGCCAGAGGCTACTATAAAATGACTGACCTCCTCCCAGATGGGGACTGGATCCCAGTGGCTTTATAGCCTTTGCCTTGGATCCTGGTTTTACTTGGAAACATAGCAGACATCAGAGTTGCAGAGAAATTCTACCAGACCCGGAGTGAAGAAAATGCCTTATTTATTTATTTATTTATTTATTTATTTATTTATGGAGACCGGGTATTGCTCTGTGGCCTAGGCTGTAGTATAGTGGCAGAAACATGGTTCACTGCAGCCTCAACCTCCTGGGCTCCAGGATCCTCATGCCTCAACCTTCTGAGTAGCCGGGGCCACAGGTACGCGCCACCACGCCTGGCTATTTTTTTTTTCTCTTTTGTAGAGACTGCATCTTCCATGTTGGCCAGGCTGATATCAAAACTCCTGGGCTCAAGTGGTCCTCCTACCTTGGTCCCCCAAAGTGCTGGGATAACAGGTGTGAGCCATCATGCCTGTTTTGGCAGTTTTTAGGGGCCCACACTAATTTTGAGCCAGGTTTGCGCTTGATAATGTAATGCTGGAGGCTGAGCAGGGGAGATGATCTGCCTGAAAGGGCTGAGAACTGGGAGGCTCTTATTCCTATAGTATTGAGCAAAGGCACAGTCTTACAGAACCACACAATATTCAGAGCTTGCGGGTTGGAGAAGGAAAGTCCTCTGAAAAATAAGAAAGAGAGTACAGAGGCCAGGGGCGGTGGCTCATGCCTGTAATGCCAGCACTTTGGGAGGCCCAGGCAGGCGGATCACCTAAGGTGAGGAGATCGAGACCAGCCTGGCCAACATGGAGAAACCCTGTCTCTACTAGAAATGCAAAATTGGCCAGGCATGGTGGCGCATGCCTGTAATCCAAGCTACTTGGGAGGCTGAGGCAAGAGAATCGCTTGAACCCTGGAGGCGGCGGTTGCGGTGAGCTGAGATCACACCATTGCACTCCAGCCTGGGCAACAAGAGTGAAACTCTGTCTCAAAAAAAAAAAAAAAAAAAAAGAAAAGAAAAAGAAAGAAACAGAGTACAGGTCAGACATTGGGCAATTTTCTCATAACAGAATTTCATAGGCCATTAATTTGGTTACAGACTTGAATAGCACACAACAGTTCTCTAAGGGTCAGTTTCCAAAGTAATTCCTAATATTTAATGAATTTTTAAGTGATAGAAATTGCAGTAGGAAAGTCTAGCTTGAAATCTAATTTGTGTTAGGTTGACCAGGCGACAGCCACCCACCCCTGGATTCTGCTCAGTTAGGTCAGACCTGGGGCCAGTTGCCCATTTAGCATCTCAGGCCTCAGGATCCTCATTTATAAACCTGGGGTTTGAACTGCGGTCTCCATGATCACTGTCAGCTCTCCTTAGTCAGTTGGTTGTTCTAAATGTAGTTTAGTGGCCAGTAAACACCTGTTCCTGAGTGATACATCTTTAGAGAGAAAGCCTTTTCCTGGTCTTTAAGGAGCCAGTAGATGGGTCAACCTGGCTGGACTTGCTTTTTCAAGTCTGCCTTGTCTATTAGAAAGGCTGAGCTTACTGATTTTGCCTGTCACATTTGAGTGTTCCTGAGACTTTGCCCAACCTCGGTCTTATCTGCGGGTACCCCAGCCTCTGCATTCCTTGCCCCTACAAAATGTGCTGCCAGTTCCAAAGGCACAAATGAAAATTAGCTTGGCTGGAGCATGGCTAGGCACACACCAGTGGTTAAAGAAATGCTGTTTGCTGGCTGACACTTCTGGAGTGGAAGTTTATTCCTTTTTCTTTTTTTTTTTTTTTTTGCGGGGTGGGGCAGAGTTTCGCTCTTGTTGCCCAGGTTGGAGTGCAATGGCATGATCTCGGCTTGGAGCGATCTCGGGTCACCACAACTTCTGCCTCCTGGGTTCAAGCGATTCTCTTGCCTTAGCCTCTGGAGTAGCTGAGATTATAGGCTCCCGCTACCACGCCCGGCTAATTTTTTGTATTTTTAGTAGAGACAGGGTTTCACCATGTTGGCCAAGCTGGTCTTGAACTCCTGACCTTATGATCCACCTGCCTCGGCCTCCCAAAGTGCTGGGATTACAGGCTTCAGCCACGGCGCCCGGACTTTATTCCTTTCTTTGGCCTCAATTTTATTGTTAAGAGATAGTGGGAAGGGCCCAATTCTGAAATGATCCTGGAATTAATGTAGGAGGCCTTGTATAAGCAGTTAATGTGTATTTATTGAGTGGGTACCCTGTGCCAATATGATACAAGGTGTGAAGGACACATGAGTTGGGAAAGGCATGGGGAAATGCACGCTCACACTGCTGGTGCGAGTGTAAAAGGTACAATCTCTATGTAGGGCTATTTGGCAGTATATACTCTTTGACCCAGCAACTCCACTTTTAAGTATTTATCTTACAGATACCCTCACACATTTATGAAATGATTTATATACAAGGATATTCATTATAGCAATATTTGTAATGGCAAAAAGAAACAAAAGTCAGATGGGGGACTGATTAAATAATTATGTTATTAAGTAATACTGTTTCAGTACATCTGTGTAATGAAATAATGTCCAGTCATTAAAAATAGTGAGGCAAAGTCTGGGTGCAGTGGCTCACGCCTGTAATCCCAGCACTTTGGGAGGCTGAAGCCGGAGGATTGCTTGAGACCAGCCTGGGCAACATAATGAGACCCTGTCTGTACAAAAAAAAAAAAAAAAGTAAAATATTAGCCAGGCATAGTGGCACATGCCTGTAATCTCAGCTATTCAGGAGGCTGAGGTGGGAAGATTGCTTGAGCCCAGGAGGTTGAGGCTGCAGTGAGCTGTGATTCTGCCACTGCACTCCAGCCTGGGCAACAGAACAAGACCCTATCTTAGAAAAAAAAAAAAAAAAGAAAAAGGGACAACTTACAACTCTGTGCCCTGATGTAGAACCATCTCCAAAATATATTAAATGAGTGTGGGATACTATGCTTATATGCGATTGTGTGTATTTAATGGCTTCCTAAGAAAACAAAAAAAACCCTGACACTAGTGATTGCCTTGGAGGAGGGTAACTGGGAAATTACTTTTGCAACTTTTAAATTTTATACCACGTACACCTGGTATCTATTTTTAAAAAGCCATTTTCATGCCCTAAACGAGTTTAGTCAGACCATAGTAAGAAAACCCTGTAAGACATACAAAGTATGGGGTAATTACTGGCTTTATGGGAAGACTGATTTCAATGCAAAACTCCCCCTATGCAAGCGAGTTGTCCTGATTTCAATGCTAAGCTCTCTTCAGGCAAGTTAAATTGGCTTGATTTGCCTGTTAAGTCGTATGGGGCAGGCAAGTCTGAGTGTCCAGAGGGCAGACCTTTAACTCTTAGTTTCCCGCCTTGGGAGAAGGCACGGGGCTAAAGTGGTTTCCAGAACGTGTCTGTTGTGGTGTGAACACCAAGGAGCAGTGGACAAGCTTCCCACGCTCAAGGTCAGAAGGTCTGGACTGGAGTCCTGCCTCTGCTACTTGGTGAATATGTGATTTGGGGCAGGTTGCTTAATCCCCGCAGCCTCAACATGTTCATCTAGAAATGAAGATTACAGGCCGGACGCAGTGGCTCACGCTGGTAATCCCAGCACTTTGGGAGGCTGAGGCAGGCAGATCATCTGAGGTCAGGAGTTCGAGACCAGCTTGGCCAACATGGCAAAACCCCATCCCTACTAAAAATACAAAAATTAGCTGGGCATGGTGGCAGGTGCCTGTAATCCCAGCTACTCGGGAGGCTGAGGCAGGAGAATCACTTCAACCCAGGAGGTGGAGGTTGCAGTGAGCTGAGATTGTGCCACTGCACTCCAGCCTAGGCAACAGAGTGAGACTCTGTCTCAAAAAAAAAAAAAAAAAAAAAGACTACAATACCTGGCCCACCTCCCTCATGCTACTGTAGTGAGGCTCAAATGAGATAGCACCCATGAACACTCCTGTAAACCATGAAGTATGCAAACACCAGGTGTAATAGAAGCTGTTAGGTACCTGTGAGGCCAGCAGACTGGAGCAAGAGATGCTAATTTAAAAAGAATTAAGGTGAAGCAAAGATCTTTTCCCTCTGCCAAATAACTTGGCAAGAGTTGTAAAATTAGAAAAGTAGACCCTTAGTAGTTTGATAATCCTTTGACCTCTGACCCTGCACAAATGATCTCACTCTTTAGACCTGTTCCCTTATTTGCAAAACAAGAGGGGCTGTCTGGGTGATTCCTGTGGTCCCTTCCAGTTGTAGCGTTCCGTGACAGTGTGGCATTAACAGTAATTCCCATCTTGGCTGAGATGGATGAGTCATACTAACTGAAAAGTCAAAAGACGAGGAAGAAGTCTCTTTATGAGAATTTTCCTTGAGCTAGAGACTCAGAGCCTCTTGGGGAGGAGATGAGGGAAAACATTGCCACCACCAAGAAGGGAGACGAAGGATGTATAAAGAGAATGGAGATGTATTTTTTTTTTTTTTTTTTTTTGAGACAGAGTCTCACTCTGTCCCTCTGGCTGGAGTGCAGTGGCACGATCTTGGCTTACTGCCATCTCCACCTCCCAGGTTCACGCCATTCTCCTGCCTCAGCCTCCCAAGTAGCTGGGACACAGGCGCCCACCACCACGCCCTGCTAATTTTTTGTGTTTTTAGTAGAGATGGGGTTTCACCGTTAGCCAGGATGGTCTCCATCTCCTGACCTCGTGATCTGCCCGCCTCGGCCTCCCAAAGTGCTGGGATTACAGGCGTGTGCCACCGCACCCAGCCGAGATTATTTACTTCTTGTGTGTTCTTGCCATGTCCATAGCCTCCTTTGCTTTCAAATGCCCACTTGGGCTGGGCCTTTGGAAAATAGATTTAACCCTTGTTTATTGGAAGGATATTCACACAGTAGGCCAGTTATACACTTTGTGGCAGTCGTTACCTCCTCTGTGAGGTCCTTCTGTGCAGATTTAGTGGCACCTCCTCCATGCTGCCTGGGCTTCTACTTGCTTCTCATCACTTTGTCTCATAACTCAGATCAGAGACTGTCTCTTACTCATCTTTGTATCCCTGGCATCTGAGGGGTGGTATTTGATGGGTAGATGGATTAGTGATCCACTTAGGATATTTACACTAATCTTGTTGATCTTGACTACTACCTTTATAACCACCACCATTCTACAAGTTTTAACTTTTTTTTTTTTTGAGACAGAGTTTTGCTCTTGTCACCCAGGCTGGAGTGCAATGGCGCGATCTTGGCTCACTGCAACCTCTGCCTCCCCGGGTTCAAGCGATTCTCCTGCCTCAGCCTCCCGAGTAGCTGGGACTACAGGCACCCGCCACCACGCCTGGCTAATTTTTTGTATTTTTAGTAGAGACGGGGTTTCACCGTGTTAGCCAGGATGGTCTCAATCTCCTGACCTTGTGATCCACCTACCTCAGCCTCCGAAAGTGCTGGGATTACAGGTGTGAGCCACCGCAACCAGCAAGGATCTTTTTTTTTTTTTAAAGCTAAGTGTTTTATACATATAATAATATTGTTAATAAAATGTATCTAAAATTCATACCACCAGCACACAAGGTCTCCGGCTAGCAGCAGTAAATGGCATTTAGTACTTACTTAGCCCCCAAGCCTGGATGACTGACTGTACTGACTTTTAGCTATTTGTAGGTAGTTACATCTGAAAATTGACCAGGCACAGTGGTTCATGCCTGTAATCTCAGCACTTTGGGAGACCAAGGCAGGAGGATCAGTTGGGGCCAAGAATTTGAGACCAGCATGAGTAACATAGCAAGAACCATCTCTACAAAAAATAAAAATTAACCAGGCATGGTGATGCATGCTACTTGGGAGGCCAAGGTGGGAGGATCACTTGAGCCTGGGAATTAGAAGCTGCAGTGAGCTAGGAAGGTGCCACTGCACTCCAGCCTGGGCAACAGAGCAAGACTCTTAATCTCTTTTAAAAAAAAAGTCTGAAAAGGACCCCAAGGATTGAACTTTATCTTTACATTTATCTTTACAAATCCAGGATCAAAAGAGAGGGTAAAGGATCACTTGGGGAGTTTAGAAGTGGCAGAAGTATCTGTAGAAGCCTTACGGTGTGAATGTGCTGGATTGTGTGTGCCCACCCTCATGGGGGACTTCCTTGGAGGATGAGGGTACACCAGCATGGGCAGCACAGCTGTTTGACCTCAAGGTGGAGATCTGAGCCATCTGGTCAGTCCATGCCCAGTTAATTTCTATGGAAGTTTGGTAAAGTAGGTTAGGGAGTTGGATCCAATGTTCCTGAAGGTTCTGTTGGTAATATGGCAGGGGTCGGGTCAGGAGTGGGGAGGGTTGGATCATTCTAAGAGCAGTACAAGACCTAATCCCAAAGGTGAGAATTTCCTCTCTGTGGAGGACAGCATTTAGAACTCAATACGTACATGGCTTGTTCAAAAATGGGGAAGAGATTAGAAAAATTTATCCTAATGTTTGCTTGTCAAACCAAGCCATTCTCTCAGCAAAGTAGTGAAACCCTTACATAAGTCCTTTGAAGCCTAGCAGCAGTATCCTACTCAAACACAAACCACCAAAAAAAAAAAAAAAAAAAAAAAAAAACCTCCTTGAGGACTCAGATGTGAAACCTCTCATGGAAAATTCAGTACCATGTGCTTTTTGTAGCAGGTAGGATCACCTGCTGTTTTGGAAATTAACTTTTTTTCTGACATCTTTTTGACCGAACTCTGCATGTGCCTCTTGAGAAAATAATCCAAATTCTTGCTTTCTTCACTTTCCAGTTTTGCTTTATCTTTGCATCATGCTCTGCAGTTTACAGACAAGCATAATGGGTGAGAGTTCCAGTAAATTGGCTGGATCATATTTCTTAGATTGAGTCATGACTGAGGAACTTGTTTGGGAACAGGAAGCAGCCCATGAAAACGGCTGCACATAGTAACCTGCCAGATTGAAGAAACTGGACCACTTTTTAGTGGAAAGATAAAAGGGCAGAAAAATGGTTCTATAACTCAGGGAATGGTAAATTTGTGAACTAGGGTTTTAACTTGTTGAATAATACGTCTTTGTGTGTATTTGGGCTTTTTTATGCTGTTAAAAGTCTCTAGTTATTCAAGATAAGGGAAAGGAAAACTTGGATTCATGGTAACTGTTGCTACCTCTTAAGTGTCTCTGCTGATGTATACAACATGTTGCTAGGCCAGTTATTTTTTTTAAGGCACTGTAGTTACATAGAAATAAACCTGGCAACATTTACACTTGGCCTCGATAGGCTGTAAGGCCCCTTTTGTCTCCAGTATTCTGTGTTTCTGTATTTTAATCACTTACTTTACAATTATCGTAGCAACACAATCAAGATAGCAAATCAGTCTAATAAAACCAAAAGTACTGGAATGTGGGAAATAGAAAGAATGACCTAGAATTCTTGCTGAGAAAACAATTGGTATTGCTATATTCTTGTAATGCAGTGTGAGAGAAGCCAGATAAGTAAATAGGCAGATACATATCTATGAAATGTAATTAGTCATCAGCAAGATGTATTTTAAAAACACATCTGCTTGGTGTCATTTTGCTTTATCTAATAAGGATTACGACTGCAAGGCAGAGATTTGTAAATGAAGGAGATCTCTGTTGTTTTTGTTTTGTTTTTGCTTTTGTTTTGTTTTGTTTTAAGACAGGGCTGGAGGGCAGTACATGATCATGGCTCACTGCAACCTTCATCTCCTGGGCTCAAGTGATCCTCCCACATCAGTTTCCCAAGTAGCTGGGACTACAGCAGTGTCTCACCATGTCTGGCTAATTTTTAAATTTTTTTGTAGAGTTGAGGCCTGTGTTGCCCAGGCTGGTCTCAAACTCCTGGGCTCAAGTGATTCTCCCACCTCAGCCTCCCAAAGAGCTGGGATTACAGGTGTGAGCCACCGTGCCTGGCTGTTATTTTATCAATTCCTCAAAATTCAAGCATGCCCTCAAATGTTTTTGCAGCCTCATATAGCTCTTAATTTGGTTTATATTCATCCAGATGGTAGGATATGATTCATGTTCCACCTGGTTTTGTTCAGAAATACTTAGACAGCGTCTATGGAAAAAAACATTGAACCAGATTTAGCTTTTAGGTAAATAATATAATCACCTGGGAATAATATGAAGAATGAAATGAAAGAAAGAAAAATATAATCAAGTGTAACTTAGACTCTGAATGCTGGTAACTAAGATTTGGATGAAGGAAGGATCTCAGGGGAATAACATTAAAATAAGATTTTTTTTAAATGGAAATACATGATTTTAAGAAGGAATAACTTAAGACATTCCAACTTTATACTACATGAAAGTAAAAAGATCAAGGATCAGTTTTCTCTTTGGAGCAAGGCTCAGTTTCGCTTTCTGTTGAGAGTTAGTAGTGTGTATAATTAATTTTTTTAACAGTTTATTGATGAAATTTATTTTTAGAAGGAAATCTCCCACCACCTTCCTGTCATTCTCAGGGCAAGATAGAGGGTAGGAGAGGGAAGGGAGACTCAGGGGGAATGGGAGGTGCAAGCCTTAATTAGACATTTGAGTGTCTAAAAGATTACTCTTCATTTCAAATACTTTGTCTCAGTTTACTGAATAGTTTTAATTTAGGACAGGGATTGTATTATCTTTGCTTTATCTTTTCCAATATTTTGGATCATCTAAGCATGATAGATGCTGGTTTATTCAAGGCACTAAAATTGACTTGCAAAAGACATATTTAATATGGATTCTGTGTTCAAGTCCTTTCTTCTTTGTTTATCCTGGTACAAAGATGTTTGTTTTAAAGTGGTATGAGTTAATTGTCCAACTTCAGATTTCCCTAAAATGTGTAACAGATTACCCAGTTGGCAAATGATGATATATATTTTTAAACATGAATATTTGTTAGGCCAGATGGTGATTTAACATGAATTGTCCAACATTTGTGTTTCTTATCAAATTGTCTTCTTTTGTCTAAGCCAAGCTAGCAACATAATTTGGAACACACTCAGGAATCACTAAAGGACAAGAGCAAAAAAAATTCAGACACCAAGTGGCAGACGGCATTTGCTCCATATGCCACGCAAAGGCTCCCGGCCAGTGCTCGCATGGCCCTTGGGAAGCTTTCTCACCCGTTGTAAAGAAGTATCTGTGGAGTGCTGTGCAACCCATCTACCTGCTTTCCTCTCTCTACCCAAACCCTACTTATCTAACACTTTGTACTGTGGCCTTCCTCCATGGGGGACTTGCACTTCCTCAAAGCCCTGGATTTCTGTGCAGAAGAGCAGTTTTAGTTCTTCCTTAGGCACTTCCCTTTCCTCCTGTCCAGTGTCATGTTCTTGTTTGTTATGGGCTCCACCCAGACGATTATTTCCTCTTAGATGATGTGTGAGCCTTGCAGAGAGCTGGGTCATTTGTGGAATAAATCATGTGCCCAGTCACACGGCTCCTTACAGGAAATGGTTGGTGCATATTAGCTTAGCACAAAATACAGTAGTGAGCTTGTGGTCCCCAACAGTGAGTCTTCAGTTAACTTCTGCTGTTTGTTTTTTTTTTTTAACATAAAGCTTTGAATGTTTCGTACAGTATCAAATCTCTGCAGGATTTTGCCTGCTGAAACAGATGTGAAAATCTGAGTAGCACAGAGTATGACATTAAGGCCATAACAATAAACCTATTGTTACTGCATTCTAAATTTGATCAAGATGTCTGTTTTTGGGAATCCAAAATAGTTGCTTCAAATTTAGCTTTTTTCTTTTATGAAGCAGTTTTGTTTTGTTTTGAGACCTCTCATAGCAAGAAAAAACATTACATAAACTTTTTTTTGAGACAAGGTCTCACTTTGTTACCCAGGCTGGAGTGCAGTGGCACGATCTTGGCTCACTGCAGCCTCAACCTCCTGGGCTCAAGCAGTCCTCCCACCTTAGTCCCCAAGTAGCTGGGACTACAGGCACATGCCACCACGCCCGGCTAATTTTTGTATTTTTAGTAGAGACAGGGTTTCACCATGTTGCCCAGGCTGGTCTCGAACTCCTGAGCGCAAGCGATCTGCCCGCCTCGGCCTCCCAAAGTGCTGAGATTATAGGCGTGAGCCACCGTGCCCGGCCACATAAATATAAACTTAAAAATACACAGGAAAACCTTTCAGAACACTTTGAAACCTATTTTGGTCCTATTACGATTGCACTGAATGTCCCCCAGCCTAATGAAGAGCAATTAGATGTCATTTGGTGGCATTCTTGGTGGAGACAGTAAGCTAGGGCCGCAGGAGCTGCTTAGTCTCCCAGGGTCCAGCATTGTTTCAGGTAACGTGAACAGGATGCTCAAGAGCTAGTCTAAATAATGCTTCATGTCTTATTTTTCCTGTTTGTTGATAAGGATTCATAAAGATGTCTTTTTCTGGTCATGTCAAGGGAAATTCAAATAAAAAACATTGAATTGGTTTGGAGTTGTCCATTGAAGGGTACTCACAGCAGGAATTGAGTGGCAGTTGAATGTGTGTGTGTGTATGTTTGTAAACATTTATATTAGAGTGTATGCAAATGTATATGGGCGTGCCCACTGCCATCACCATTACCCCCACCAACAGTAACAAAACCACCATCAACAGCAATATCCACCAAAACTTCTAATTTGCTTATTAATTTGCTTTATTATTTGTAAATAATTCAGAATCTCTGAGATCAAAATCCTTTTTTATTACAACATGTTAATAGTAGTCTAATTCAGACCTGCCCTGAGGAAGAACCAAGCAATGAAGCTGTCCATGATTTTAGAAGTTAATTGGCTCATTCTTTCTGACCATCTAGGTAGTCCCAACATTATTTTAGGCTCCCCCTAGTTAGGTCCACAACCTCATTATTATCCATTGGCCTGGACTTTGGTCTCGCTTATACAGCAAGTAGTAGAGCCTATCACTGTCAACATGTAAACATTTGCATATTTTACATTTATAGAGATACTTTTCACGTGCCTCATTTGATCCACTAACATCTGTATGCTTGGGTAGGATGGAATAATTAAACAATGTATAGCTAAAGCCATCCAAACCCCTCAAATATTATCATCTGATGGGAAGGAAAAGGGGGGGAAAGGAAATTAAATAGTTATTGCAATTCTTGGCATGATTGACACTGACAATTATAAATTCCATTCAGTATTTTCTTCCAGCTCATGAGGGTTGGTTGTAAGGATACTTTGCAAGTCAGATTTATGAGCAGATGTTTGCAACCTAAATTGCTTCAGTTGCATGAAAAAGTCACAACCTTTTACTGATTTTTATCCTGGGATCTCCTTAACAAGAAAAAACCTCAGGACCAGGAAGTCTAGGGTGAGGCAGGGAAGTGTCAAAGTGCACTTTTCCCCAGGTACAGGGACAAGTATTTGAGTTTCTTTGATTGACTTTGCAAAGAGCTTTGCACACTTTGCACATCAGTTCTTGAGATGGGTGGGAACATGGACTGCCTATTTTACAGAGTTCAATTAAGATTGCAGGATCATGCATTCCTTTCATTTTTGGTGCTAGTACCTAGAAGATGGGAACATATTGAACACTTAATACCTTGCTTGGGCAGATAGCTCCAGTTTGCAGAAAGTCTAGACAGGGTACTCTGCTATATATCTAGATTTACTGAGAAGAAGCGGCCCAAGCTAATCAGAATTTTAAAGTAGGTTTCTCAGCTGGGCATGGTGGCTCACACCGGTAATCCCAGCACTTTGGGAGGCCGAGGCAGGCAGATCACTTGAGTTCAGGGGTTCGAGACCAGCCTGGCCAACATGGCGAAACCCTGTCTCTACTAAAAATAGAAAAATTAGCCGGGCATGGTGGCACGCACCTGTAATCCCAGCTATTCAGGAGGCTGAGGTGAGAGAACTGCTTGAACCCTGGAGGCAGAAGTTGCAGTGAGCTGAGATTGTGCCACTGCACTCCAGCCTGGGTGACAGAGCGAGACTCCGTCTCAAAAAAAATAAAATAAAGTAGGTTTCTCTATACCTTTGAATTTTCTATCTCCCATGATAACCTTTGGGTAAACATGTCCATCAAAATGGAAACAAATCATTTTTTAAAATAGAAATTATTCTCATACCTATTTTAGTGGGAATCCCCCTGAGAAGATAGCCATGTATAGTCGACTGAATGCTCTGTGGTTGCTATTTTGTTGCTCTTGGCCAGGAAATTGATCTAGGTGACCTACAGACTTAATCTGACCTGCAGACTGGCCGCTTCATACTACTAAGATTCCAAAGCCAAGTGTATATACAGTCGGCCCATGTAGCCTCTGGTTCCACGATGCAACCAATGGCAGATTGGTTCAAAAATATTTGGAAAAAGGCCAAGCACAGTGGAGTGGTTCATGCCTGTAATCCTAGCACTTTGGGAAGCTGAGGCAGGAAAATCACTGGAGCCCGGGAATTCAAGACCAGCCTGGGCAAAATGGCAAGACGCCATCTCTACAAAAAGTAATTAGCTGGGCTTGGTGGCATGTGCCTGTAGTCCCGGCTACTTGGGAGGCTGAGGTGGGAGGATCACTTGAGCCCAGGTGAAGGCTGCAGTGAGCCATGATTGCATCACCACACTCCAGCCTGGGTGACAGAGACCCTATCTCAAAATGAGTAAATAAATAATAAAATTTCAAAAGGAAAAAAGTGGAAAAAAAACCCGAAAAAATAACATAATACACACATAAAATACAGTATAACAACTATTTACACAGCATTTACACTTTACTAGGTATTGTAAGTAATCCAGGGATGAGTTAAAGTATATAAAGGGATATGCATAGGTTATGTGCAAATGCCATGCCATTTTATAATAGTGTAGGCTCATGGCTAATAAAGCATGAACCCGACTGAAGCTGCCTGGGTATGTGTCTTTGTTCAGCCACTTTCTGGTAGTATCTTTTTTCTTAACCTCAGTATTCTTATACTGTATAACAGGGATGTTTTCTCTGTATAAGGCTGTTTTGAGGAATAGTTTCTATATGTAAAGTACTTAGAACAGTGCGTAGCATATAGGAAGCCCTTAATAGATACTGGCTTAAAGATAATTAGGTATGTCCTAGTGAGGTATACCTAACTACAAGTGCTACTTTAACTATGCCTACTTTGTGTGCTTTACAATATATATTGTTCAAGGCTAGAATAATGAGCCCCATGAGCAGGTTCCAACGCCAACCTTCAATCATGGACACAGGTGGCCTGTGCCATCTAGCTAGCTGCGCTGCCTCCAGGCTGGGTGGCCTGCTCCTCCTCTGTTGGATAAAAATAGCCTGACTCCTCACTGAAACAACCACCATGTTATTTGTGTCCTTGGGAAGCTGAAAGTAATAGAACTCTAAGTCTGGCGTTGCCAGCTGTCAGCAGAACTGAAATGCAAAGTGTGACATGTCTACACTGTACCCACTGGCCTTCAAGTCCCAACTCCCGTTCCCCCATCTTGATTTTTTTCCATTCTCAAATTAATTATTTCCCCTATAGGTGATTTGTGGAATGGAAACAGATTTAGATTTCCTACCTATTTAGATTTTTCCAAAGACTAAAATTACAAATCAGAAAAACTGCTATTGACACATTTTTGGTTAGGAAAATCTGGATGTGGTTCCTATGCCTAGCCTAGTCATATAAATTCTCTCCCCATGTATCTTTTTGTGTGTGTCAAACAGGGTCTTGTCACCCAAGCTGGAGTGCAGTGGTGCAATCACAGCTCACCATGGCCTTGACTTCCTGGGCTCAAGCAATCCTCTCACTTCAGTCTCCCTAATAGTTGGGACTACAGGCTCATATCACCACGTGCAACTAATTTGTTTTGATTTTGGGTAGAAACAGGTGTCACTATGGTGCCCAGGCTAGTAACTCCTGTGCTCCAGCAATCCTCCTGCCTTGGCCTCCCAAACTCCTGGGATTACAGGCGTGAGTCACCAAGCTCAGCCTCTCCTCATCAAAACCATTCCCTCTTTGTAAGATTCTTCCTATGTCTTAAAACTTAATACCTTTAATCCTTCCCTGGAGCCATAGTTTTATTTATTTATTTATTTATTTATTTATGAGACAGGGTCTCACTTTGTTGCCCGGGCTGGAGTGCAGTGACACGATCATAGCTCACTGCAGCCATGACCTCCTGGACTGAAGTGATCCTCCTACCTCAGCCTCCTGAGTAGCTGGGACCACAGGTGTGCGCCACCACACCAGTTTTTTGTTGTTGTTGTTTGTTTTTGTTTTGGTAGAAACAGGGTCTCTCCATGTTGTCCAGGCTGGTTGCGAACTCTTGGGCTCAAGCAATCCACCTGTCTCAGCCTCCCAAAGTGCTGGGCTTGTAGGCGTGAGCCACCGCACCTGTCCCTGTCTGCTTTTATTTTCTTTTTTTGAGATGGAGTCTTGCTCTGTTGCCCAGGCTGGAGTGCAGTGGTGCGATCTCAGCTGACTGCAACCTCTGCCTCCCAGGTTCAAGCCGATTCTCCTGCCTCAGCCTCCTGAGTAGCTGGGATTACAGGCACGTACCACCACACCCGGCTGATTTTTGTATTTTTAGTAGAGACGGGGTTTCACCATGTTGGCCAGGCTGATCTCGAACTCCAGACCTCAGGTGATCCACCCACCTTGGCCTCCCAAAGTGCTGGGATTACAGGCGTATAGGTGAGCCACAGAGATAAGAGTAGCAAGCAGTGATGGGGAGAAGATAATCAATCTAGTGTAGGAAAGATGGAAAGAATGGTGGTATTTCACAACTGCTAGATTGACACTTTAACTTGAGAGTTATCCCTCTATAAACTGGATATTTGCTGAGCAAAGTTTAAAGAAAACTGCATGTATTCAGTAATGTTTTCCAGACCCCACTTCTCATAAGCCAGTGGCTTAGAGTGCTTGCTCTAATTTCTATATTCCATTAAACAAGGGTGGGATTTCTTCTCATTCAAACCATTTGTGACTTTGCCCTTTAGTGACCTCTACCATCACCCTATCATTAATGATCCAAGTGATTAGAATGGATGGCTATGTGTTTGTAGGTTGTTTGTTGTCTTTAATGAATAGATTCATTGAATGGAATTAACTGTGCTCTTCTAGAACATTGGATCTGTGTTCTCATTTAGATTGTATTTGTAATCTCCCCACTTCCCACCATCAACAGTGGCATAATGTGAATTAATTTATGTGGTATCTGTCATTTAAAAACCATCTTAAAAACCATGAGCTCTCTCCTTCCTTTTTTTGTCTTAAACATAGGACATGGATTTGATTGACATACTTTGGAGGCAAGATATAGATCTTGGAGTAAGTCGAGAAGTATTTGACTTCAGTCAGCGACGGAAAGAGTATGAGCTGGAAAAACAGAAAAAACTTGAAAAGGAAAGACAAGAACAACTCCAAAAGGAGCAAGAGAAAGCCTTTTTCGCTCAGTTACAACTAGATGAAGAGACAGGTGAATTTCTCCCAATTCAGCCAGCCCAGCACATCCAGTCAGAAACCAGTGGATCTGCCAACTACTCCCAGGTACAGAGTACTCAGTTCTTGGGAAAGTTATGGCAGGTTTAAGGAAACACTGAGCAAGGAATTAAAATATCTGGATTTGAGTTCCAGCTTTGCCTTTCTTTTACTTATCCTTGTCAAATCTACTTTCCAAACTCAGCCTCCTAATGAGTTCAGTACCCAACCTGAGTTCAGTACCCAACCTATTGATCTTAACAGTGTTATTGTGAGGATTGGGAAGACTTAAGTTACACCAAAGAGTTTTGTAAAGTATAGAAACATCCTGTAAGGATCAAGTAGCAGCAACAGAAGTAGTAGCAGGAGAACCAAGTAGCAGGGATTACTGGCGTTACTGTGTGTGGCAAGCACTGTTTTAAGAACATATACTGACTGATTTAATTAACACAAGTATATTAATTAGTTACCGTTATCCCTGTTTTATCTGCGATGAGCAACTGAAGCTCAAAAAGGTTAAATAATTTGCCCAGATCACTCAGAAAATTGGAGGAGCTAAGATTTGAACCCACGTGATCTAGTTCAAATTGTGCATCAAAGTGATCTCTGAAATAAGATAAATATTTACTTAACTTGATTATAAATATTTTATGAACATCAATTATTGAATATTTAGCTTGGCAATGGAATATTTAACCATTTTTGTTTTCCTTTGTGTCATTCCCTTTTATCAGGTTGCCCACATTCCCAAATCAGATGCTTTGTACTTTGATGACTGCATGCAGCTTTTGGCGCAGACATTCCCGTTTGTAGATGACAATGAGGTGAGGTATAAAATAACCTGGTTAATAGCAAAACTCCATCATAACTATAAAATAACAATCATATTGTATGTAAGTCCCATCAATGAATCTCCATTTAAAAGAATAAAAACATTTTTAGGAGGAAATTTTTTAACCAAGGAAATACTCTTGTCAAGGAAACCTTAGCCTATAAATAACTTTACAATTAAGAAAAAAAAAAACCCTTCACACAATACAAAACCAAAACCATTGACTATTGCATAGCCAGAAACATGGACAGCATAACCATGGAAACAAATAACTCATTTGCTGCAAGTATCTAAGAGGTTTGGTGAGTAAAGAGCCAGCTGGGCAATAAACGAAGACTTGTTCAGTTAACAATTTTAATAAATCTGTTTTATCTAGTACCACTGTGCTAGATATTATATAAACTAAATCCTAAAGATTGTATTTACGCATTTTAAAGTTTACTTTCAAATGCTTAAGCTGAAACAGACCAGCAAATTATAAATTTGAGTCAGTGGGGTAGGAAAAAAAGATTTGTTTCGTTATTTACAAACGGGGTCATGACTGGTTAGTAAGTAGAGAGACACAGAACTGCAGCTGATTCCATTTTGTTTTGTGGTGGTGCCTTAGAGCTCACTCATCCCCTGTTGGTGGAAGACTCATAAATCAATGCCTTATCAATTTTAGGTTTCTTCGGCTACGTTTCAGTCACTTGTTCCTGATATTCCCGGTCACATCGAGAGCCCAGTCTTCATTGCTACTAATCAGGCTCAGTCACCTGAAACTTCTGTTGCTCAGGTAGCCCCTGTTGATTTAGACGGTATGCAACAGGACATTGAGCAAGTTTGGGAGGAGCTATTATCCATTCCTGAGTTACAGGTAACTAAAATAGAATGTAATACTGGAGATTTTTTTTATATTCAGTGCCTTTAGTCATTCTGATTATTTATATACCACCTATTTATAGGAAGGATTGGAGGGTGCTATTAACTTAGTCATGAGTACTGCCCATGCTAGTTAAATTGGTTGGACATCTTGAGGATAGAATGTTATAAACCTGACGTCTGATCTGGGAACTCTGAAAATAATACATAACGCTTAGGCGTAAATACATATTGGAAATGAGAATTATCTCTGAATTATAGATAACAAATTATAGAGATAAGCCTGAAGATAATGTGGGTAGGGAGTTTATCTAAATTTATCACGTATTATCATGGATTAACTTTGATTTATATAGTATAAACTTCCTTCTCATGCAGTGTCTTAATATTGAAAATGACAAGCTGGTTGAGACTACCATGGTTCCAAGTCCAGAAGCCAAACTGACAGAAGTTGACAATTATCATTTTTACTCATCTATACCCTCAATGGAAAAAGAAGTAGGTAACTGTAGTCCACATTTTCTTAATGCTTTTGAGGATTCCTTCAGCAGCATCCTCTCCACAGAAGACCCCAACCAGTTGACAGTGAACTCATTAAATTCAGATGCCACAGTCAACACAGATTTTGGTGATGAATTTTATTCTGCTTTCATAGCTGAGCCCAGTATCAGCAACAGCATGCCCTCACCTGCTACTTTAAGCCATTCACTCTCTGAACTTCTAAATGGGCCCATTGATGTTTCTGATCTATCACTTTGCAAAGCTTTCAACCAAAACCACCCTGAAAGCACAGCAGAATTCAATGATTCTGACTCCGGCATTTCACTAAACACAAGTCCCAGTGTGGCATCACCAGAACACTCAGTGGAATCTTCCAGCTATGGAGACACACTACTTGGCCTCAGTGATTCTGAAGTGGAAGAGCTAGATAGTGCCCCTGGAAGTGTCAAACAGAATGGTCCTAAAACACCAGTACATTCTTCTGGGGATATGGTACAACCCTTGTCACCATCTCAGGGGCAGAGCACTCACGTGCATGATGCCCAATGTGAGAACACACCAGAGAAAGAATTGCCTGTAAGTCCTGGTCATCGGAAAACCCCATTCACAAAAGACAAACATTCAAGCCGCTTGGAGGCTCATCTCACAAGAGATGAACTTAGGGCAAAAGCTCTCCATATCCCATTCCCTGTAGAAAAAATCATTAACCTCCCTGTTGTTGACTTCAACGAAATGATGTCCAAAGAGCAGTTCAATGAAGCTCAACTTGCATTAATTCGGGATATACGTAGGAGGGGTAAGAATAAAGTGGCTGCTCAGAATTGCAGAAAAAGAAAACTGGAAAATATAGTAGAACTAGAGCAAGATTTAGATCATTTGAAAGATGAAAAAGAAAAATTGCTCAAAGAAAAAGGAGAAAATGACAAAAGCCTTCACCTACTGAAAAAACAACTCAGCACCTTATATCTCGAAGTTTTCAGCATGCTACGTGATGAAGATGGAAAACCTTATTCTCCTAGTGAATACTCCCTGCAGCAAACAAGAGATGGCAATGTTTTCCTTGTTCCCAAAAGTAAGAAGCCAGATGTTAAGAAAAACTAGATTTAGGAGGATTTGACCTTTTCTGAGCTAGTTTTTTTGTACTATTATACTAAAAGCTCCTACTGTGATGTGAAATGCTCATACTTTATAAGTAATTCTATGCAAAATCATAGCCAAAACTAGTATAGAAAATAATACGAAACTTTAAAAAGCATTGGAGTGTCAGTATGTTGAATCAGTAGTTTCACTTTAACTGTAAACAATTTCTTAGGACACCATTTGGGCTACTTTCTGTGTAAGTGTAAATACTACAAAAACTTATTTATACTGTTCTTATGTCATTTGTTATATTCATAGATTTATATGATGATATGACATCTGGCTAAAAAGAAATTATTGCAAAACTAACCACTATGTACTTTTTTATAAATACTGTATGGACAAAAAATGGCATTTTTTATATTAAATTGTTTAGCTCTGGCAAAAAAAAAAATTTAAGAGCTGGTACTAATAAAGGATTATTATGACTGTTAAATTATTTGTTTGGGATTCCTTTGAGTTTATTCACACAGTATTTTCCATAAGATAATCATCCATTTAATTTAGATGTTTTGCATTTTCAGAATGTTTTATTTGAAAATATAAAAATAATTTTATACTACATTTCTAGTACCAGGGTTACAGAGAAATAAAGTATATCAAGAGGATACTTTGCCTCTTCAATAGCAGGTACATCTAAACCCAAGAAAATGTTACACACTGACATGAAAGCACTGATTCATTTATTTCCATCAGTAGACATACGCCCACTATACCCTAGGCAGAGTTTGAAGTAGAAAGGACAAAACCAATATCCCTGCCTGCCCTGGAACTTGCATTCTAGCGAAGGGGAGGTAACAAGCATACTCCACTATGTTAGAAGGAATTGGACGGGGAAAACCAGTAAAAAGCATCACAACTTAAGGCTGTAAATGGGAAGAGCCTTACTGAAGTGGCAACATTTGAAGGTGTGGGAGAAGCCGTTCTCATAGCCAAGAACACTGCAGACAAGACACAGCAGGTCCAAAGGCTGAACCACATTTGAGAAAAAACAAGGACAATGTGGCTGAAGAAAGGGATGGGGGTGGAATATGACAGAGCCTCATAAGTCTACGTAAGTGAGGTGGGGAGCTAATGGTGCTGTTCAGGAGTAACATTCAACTGTTTTTTTAAAGTTCCCTCTGGGGTTTGTGACTGCTGGCAGTGGCTGCCTAGCTTTCTGGTAAAGGAGTGTAGTTAGTGGCAGGTGGCTGTACCAATCCAGATGGAGGTGAAAGAAGCTGAGCTGCAGCCACGGTCAGTACAGTGGTGGCAGCTGGACTGGCCATTTCTGCTGCAGGTTTTGCAAGCCAGGAAGCACATATAGCCTGAAGTAAAACAGGATTTTCAAAGTCTACCAAAATCTGCCTTCAGCAGTGGCTATTAGAGAGGTGGGCTTGAACCCAAAAGGACAAAATGGGAAGCAGCAATACTACCTGTAAGCCTTACTGCCATTAAAGGAAAAATAAGAGATGCTCAGTAACAAATACGATCTTAAATCGCCCAAAGAAGGATCTCCTTATATAGCAACCCAAATCAATGAAGCTAAGGATTTACTAGGTCAAGCTCAAAAATGAAATCAATGTATGATGAATTTTAGGTTCCTACTACTTTTTATGTGTATGAGTATCAACTTTCTATAAAATGCCTCAGAGCTACAACTTTTAACGTTTCCTCTGGCTTGTGTGTTGAGAACAGTATAGAGGGTAAGGATGGGAGTAGAAAACCAATTGAGAGGTTCATGCATTATGATGGCAGCTTGGTCTAGAGTGATAGAAGAGGGGTAGTCAGGGACATTGGATTCTGCCATGTCTCAGAGAACTAAAAGGATTTTCTGGTAGAATGGATGTGAGTCAAGAAGTTTAACATCTTTAAGAATTGAGTTGTCTGAGGATGGAGAAGACTGGATAGAGGGAGACCCACGTGGGAAAATCAGTTCCTTTTTGGACATACCGAGAGATCTATGAGACGTTAACTAGAGTGTACAAAAACAAGTCCCCTCAAAACCCTTTGAAAATCTGCATGCTTTCCAACGAGCCATTCAGTTATCGATTATTTCTTCACCTAAGCAGGTTTCACTTGTTCATATTGTTTTGCCTTTTTAAAGTGAGGAAATGGAAATTCATTAAGTATGTTTAAAATAAGCACTGCATGTGTAACTATTCAGTGAAGACTCCTAGCAACACTTCATGGGCTTGCTGCTAATTCCTAGAATGACGTTTAGCAACTCACTGTAGCACTTTTTTTTTTTTTGAGACAGAGTCTCGCTCTGTCACCCAGGCTGGAGTGCATTGGCGCTATCTCGGCTCACTGCAAGCTCCACCTCCCGGGTTCACGCCATTCTCCTGCCTCCTCTTAAGCATATTTTCTCATCTATAAAGCAGAGTGGGTACTCAGTGGGTCACCCCACAAAAAGCACTGCGCCTAGCTCATAGTAAACATTGCATAAATGATGGGTGTTTTGTCAATTTCCTTTAGTCTTGTATTATGCTTTTTGGCTACAAGTGAATCCAGTCAAATTAGCTTACTAGAGAATTTCACTGTTAAAGTTCAGGATTGAAAATGACTTCAAGGACTAATGAATCTAAGGGTTCAAATGTGAATTTTTTTTTTTTTTCTTGAGATGGAGTCCCACTCTGTCACCCACGATGGAGTGCAGTGGCACAATCTTGGCTCACTGCAACCCGCACCTCCCAGGTTCAAGTGATTCTCCTGCCTCAGCCTCCCAAGTAGCTGGGATTACAAGTACCTGCCACCCACCTGGTTAAATTTTTTTTTTTTTTTTTTTTTTTTTTTTTTTGCATTTTTAGTGGAGACAGGGTTTCACCATGTTGACCAGGGTAGTATGGAACTCCTGACCTCAAGTGATCTGCCTGCCTTGGCCTCCCAAAGTGCTAGGATTACACGGGAGCCACCACACCAAGCCAAGTGTGAAGATTTGGGGTCCTGAATATTTTTCACGTGCTATCAAGGAACTTCCTTCCTCTGATGGTGTGGTGATGGGGAATCTCGGGAGAAGACATCACTTTTCCAAACTCAGAACATAATCCCGGGTCTTGAACAAACTGTCTATTCTTAGACCAAATTGTGAGTGCGGAGATGGTGGCAAGAATCTCAGCAGCAGCTATCTGGAGCACCTAACATTGACTGATATTTGAAGGGGGAAGAGCATTGCTGGGCAGACAAAAACAGACATTCTTTGGTAGTAAACTTCAACGTATTCTGACCAATTCATACAAGGGAACTGGCCATAGAAACTTATGGTACCTAAAAATATTACAGTGAAGAATAAAAAATTATTGTGAGAAATTACAAATTTCAAATAACAAATCTCAACTATGCCATGACTAATAAAACCAAGTGTTCATTTCTCTTGATCTGCATTTGAATTGAGAGCTTTATACCTGACTGTCCTCAAATTTGACTATCAAACTGTAATTGCACAACTTTGTATAAAAACCTTTCTTCTTGCCAAGATTTCCCAAGTTCCTGTTTTTGAGGGGGGCACTGCTCAAATATGTTTGCCATATCTATATTTGTGACTAAGCCTCAGAATATATACAAGATAATTCTCATTCCAATTTAAAGATAGCTACCAGGGCGCTTTGTTTTCAGTTGATGCTGTTTTAACACTTGAGAACTCGAAAAAAATTAAAGACTAGAAAACTTCAGGGCCGGGTGTGGTAGCTCACGCCTGTAATCCTAGGTGGGAGGCTGAGGCGGGCGGATCACGAGGTCAGTAGATCGAGACCCTGTTCAACACGGTGAAACCCTGTCTCTACTAAAAATACAAAAAATTAGCCGGGCGTGGTGGCGGGCGCCTGTAGTCCCAACTACTCGGAAAGCTGAGGCAGGAGAATGACGTGGACCCGGGAGGTGGAGCTTGGAGTAAGCCGAGATCGCGCCACTGCATTCCAGCCTGGGAGACAGAGCGAGACTCCCGTCTCAAAAAAACAAAAAACCAAAGAAAACTTCAATCCTATGTTGGGGGGTGGGGGAGAAACGCTTAAGACATTGACATAACTTTTATCACCCATTAAAATTTTAGGTATGCTTCAGGATATCCTTGTAAGACAGTATCCAGCATTACCAAGACGCATCTTTAGGGTCCATATGACAGGTACTAAGTTCTTTAAGCTATTGAATTTAACCTTCTGATTTACTGAAGGGAGGGAATTATAAATCCATTTTACCAAAAAAAAAGTGTGTGTGTGCGTGTGTGGAGGTGGGGGGGAGGAAATCAGGTTAAAAACAGGAGTTCTTAACCTGTATAGATTTTAGGTCTGACAATTTTGATGGGAAGAAAGTTTCTTCATTTTTACTAACATGTAACATTTCCTTCAATATTCCAGACAATGAACCACTGGCATTTCACTGTACTTGTCTTAAAGTACAATTTAAACCACATTATCACTTATACATCACAACTTCAATGTTAGAAATCAGACCCACCATCAGACCTAATTTAGTGTTTCAAGTACATTAAGTCATAAACTTATTATTCTGGTAATTATTTTCATGTAACATTTGATTAATCTCACTTGTATCTCACACCATGTAAAAATCAACATTCTAAGGGGCCTGCTGGCATACCAATCTGCCAGAGCGCACGGGATTAAAAAGGAACCAAGTAACCTGCCCAAGCTCACAAAACTGCTTTTACATTCTGTATTTACATTTCTTACTGATAAACAAAATCTGACACAAGAATCAGAGTAACAAAAACCTACAAATTAAGTTTTCTTTCAGTACCTATTGAGAGAAATAAGACCACTGACTTCAAATAGACAAACCATCAGAATTCTTTTGATACATATGTTTTTTGTTTTTCTTTTTTTTTTTTTTGAGATGGAGTCTTGCTCTGTCGCCCAGGCTGGAGTGCAGTGGTGTGATCTTGGCTCACTGCAAGCTCCACCTCCTGGGTTCACCCCATTCTCCTGCCTCAGCCTCCCAAGTAGCTGGGACTACAGGTGCCCACCACCACGCTCAGCTAATTTTTGTATTTTTAGTAGAGACGCGGTTTCACCGGGTTAGCCAGGATGGTCTCGAGCTCCTGACCTCGTGATCCACCCGCCTCGGCCTCCCAAAGTGCTAGGATTACAGGTGTGAGCCACTGCGCCCAGCCTCTTTTGATGTATTTTAAAGAATGTAATAAGTTCACTCAGCATTTACTGATCATAGTAATACAATTAAAAAATTAAGTTACCTGGAGCCTACAGATACAGCTAAACATTTTACGCAATTCCTTAATGTACGATGACAAGTGCTTTAAGTAATTAGCGGCTATATATATGGACGTAGTGAATATAACTATTTCATATATCTTAAGGCATTTTCAAGCTGTCAACATCCTTGTGTATACCCTTCACCCAGTTACTATTTCTTTACCAATAAAAGTTGAACAGTATGGGTTAATTCCCATTTCCTAGCTAGCTTTCAGAACTGTGCACAATGTACACACTTCAATGCACCCTTACCATTACCTGGTGTTAGGGTCTTTGAAAATGTGTTAAGCTTAAAATGGCTTATTTTACCTGTTACCCCCTTACATCCCCCTAAACCTTGGCATTGTAGTATATTCAATTCAAAATTAAAATCAACCCAATTTATTTAACAATCCAATTTTTGCAAAACAATCCTTACATTTACGTCTGTGATATGCACATGCAGACTCAAATTTCATCATTTTCTGAATATTTTGCAGTTTATGTAAGAATGTCCGTTTATTCTAAGAAAACAAGGGTAAATATACTTTTGTTGGAAATAAGTCCACACCTGTCCTTTATTATTCCAGGACCTAAGTATTAAACTGAAATTATTAGACATGCCTTTTTTTTTTTGAGACGGAGTCTCGC
Source organism: Pan troglodytes (assembly GCF_028858775.2). NCBI lineage: Eukaryota > Metazoa > Chordata > Mammalia > Primates > Hominidae > Pan > Pan troglodytes. The sequence continues at coordinate 79,266,219 of NC_072411.2, read as the reverse complement.
TCTGTCGCCCAAACTGGAGTGCAATGGCACCATCTCTGCTCACTGCAAGTTCTGCCTCCCGGGCTCACGCCCTTCTCCTGCCTCAGCCTCCCGAGTAGCTGGGACTACAGGTGCCCACCACCACGCCCAGCTAATTTTTTGTACTTTCAGTAGAGACAGGGTTTCACCATGTTAGCCAGGATGGTCTCGATCTCCTGACCTTGTAATCCACCCGCCTTGGCTTCCCAAAGTGCTGGGATTACAGGTGTGAGCCACTGCACCCAGCCTAGACACGCCATTCTTTAAGATTACTTAACTGCACAGAACATGAAACCAGTGTTTGAATACAAGCAAAATGAGTATGCATTAAGTCTAACAGCTAGCGAAGAATCCTCAGCTGGCTTCAACTTATAAAGTATTTCACTTGAAAAAACTATATTGGGAAAATGTGCTTAATATAGCTATTAAGGCTAGAAATCCAAATACACACATTTCAAAAAAAAATTATCAAAAGACCTACCCCCACACATGAATCCAACAAAACAGATGATCATTACCCACATCATCCTTACCCTTTTCCCTTTGTGTCAAACGGCAGTGTAGTTTAAGACTACTAAATTTCATGAAAGGTTTTCCCCAACTTACTCTCACCATACAATACTGAACCACTCCACTGCCTTTCAAGATCAAGAAACTAGGTAATTCCAACATCTGTAATGCCCTCTCCCTCCTAGCAACCACTTTTTTCTCCTAGTTTGTTTCTATTTACTAACTCGTTTATCCTTTTTCCCCCTCAAAGGTTCATAGATTCCTCACATGTATCACCCAAATATCTCATATATTGTCTTTCAAGACCTATTTTAGGCAACAAGGGCTGATAACTTTAAAAATTATTTTTCCTTCCATGCCTATTTCCCATGGCTTGTTTCCCATATAATAGAATCCACATCTTTAAAAATAACTGATAAAGGCTCACTCCAAGTTTCCTGTTGTTTTATTACTTACTGGTAAAATAAGTCAAAATATTCACCTATAGTGTTTAAGTCACATGAACATTGTGAAGTGACAAAACAACACACACATTTCTAAAAATATTTTAATGAAAAAGTTATCTTTCTGTAAACATTTCATTATACTACAAATGAAACATCTGAATCCATTACAGAACACACTTCTGAATTCTTAAAAATCAGAAAACATACTTAAGTTTTAAAGTAATTTCGAATATTTAGATAGGCTAACAATCCTTACATTACCCTTGCACACTGGCATGCTTATTCACTAATTTGTGACATTACTGGAACTCCCAAGATACTGTCAGGTTTCAATTTGTGATTATTATATACTGGAACTCTTAAAACCAAGCCTATTTCAATTAGTTACTTAACAAATATACTTTATTACCACATATTCTCCTTTAGGACATGAGTATAAATTCAGCTTTTTAGAAGTGTAATATTAGAAGCAGTAACTTACAAATTGGTTTAACAAAATCAGTTAAATCTGCCCCAATCACTTATATAACTTTTTTTTTTTACTGCTGCTACAACTTCTGAGAATACTGTAGTTTTCAGAAACGACAATGGAACTGTTTAAATAAAATAATTTTATTTCATAAAAAGAAATAAACTAGAAAGAACAATGCCCTTAAAAAATAAAAATGTTTGCTTCACTAAAAACCATGTTGTGAAGGAAATTCATCGAAGGCTGTTACCTTATTCAACACACGTAGAAATTGGGTTCTGATTTAAATAGAGCCAACCAGTCATTTTCTGAGACTAAACTCTGGCAAACTGCTTCTTCATGTAGGGAATTGATAATTTAGAAACTAGTTTGCATTTTCAGTATTTGTCTCCAAAGGATTTTTTTTTTTAAGTAAACTAACCGCCTAAATTGTTAAGCCCTTTTGGGGCAGCAAAAACAGCCCTTATTACCCATCAACAACCAGTTTGAACGGTAATTCAGTGTTCTTTGGGAAAATGTGTTTTTACAAAGGAGCAGTAATTAGGCCCCCACTGCTTAACAGATGAACCAAAACAAAAAAGGAACGAAAATGTAACCTATTGGTCCAATGAATTCCCTGAATTTAAATGCAAGACAACTTATGAGGCCACTTGAAGACCAACCTTTATCCATGACATCTGGTAACTTTTCTTCTTTGAGATGGGGTGGTCACCCAGGCTGGAATACAGTGGGGCAAGTCAGCTCACTGCAGCCTCGACTGCCTGAGATCAAGGCAGCCTCCCAAATAGCTGGGACTACAGATGTGTATCACCAAGCCCAGCTAATTTTTCTATTTTTTGTTGACAGGCTCTCACTATGTTGCCCAGGCTCATCTCAAACTCCTGGACTTGGGATCCATCTGCCTCAGCCTCCCAAAGTGCTGGGATTACAGGCGTGAGCCACTGTGCCTGGCCCTGGTAACTTTTAATGTTCCTTTGAAGGTGTTTTCCTAGTATGAGGATGGGCAGCTTACTGAGTCTGTTGTGTGTCATGCTTACACACAAAAACGGTTTTCACAAAAGCTGAAGCTACTTTCTTTTACCAAAAATTGAGTTTACCCTGAAGACACTAAAAATGAATTGTATACACAAGGAGCCACAACTGACTTGATATGAATACTTATGGCTATTTCGCAGGGGAATTTTTAAAACTAAGGTTTAAAACGTGTAGGACATGGTACCAAGGTAGTTTTCAGTTGAAGAATTGTTCCAATGTGCCTACTAGAGAGGGACAAAGTTGTGAAATATGTAATGTAGACTTGCAGGGAAACAAATGGTGTCATCAGGTTTTACTGTCAACTACAAACCTTACCCAGCCAGAAACCTTCGTATTTTAGATGGTAGGAAAGACATTCCTCATTTAGGCAAGTAGGGTTCTCATTCAACCTGCAAATCAAAAAGATTACTCTTACCTTGCTTTACAAAAAATTACTCTTTAATTAGTGAAAAAATTCAAATTCAAGCCTTACCTAATGCTTATTGCCCTTCCTTGCAGGTCTAAATGCTAGACCTAGTGACTGTGGCAACTATCTCTCATTGATGTTCCAAAAGGCGAAGAGCTCCTTCCTGCTAGACTTTCTTCGATATTTCAGTTGTAATAAGCAGATTTAACTAGCTTTTGGAAAGTTGCTCACTATCATCATAGTATCTTATGCCTTCACTTCTCTGTAGTTGAAGCTCTTGCTGCTGCCTTGTCATTCTTTATTTATGCTGACTTGTCCAAACACAAAAGGCTGCTGAAGTCCTGTCTTAGTGAGTTTCTGTGATCCACACTGTGCTTAAAAAGCACATCTTAGGTCCTTTAAAGCTGGTTAAATCGCTCTCCTCATGGCTTACTTTTCCACACTGTTCACAAGAGCTAAGCTAATACAACTTATAAACAGGTCACATACACAGATTTCACCTGCTTATAGGTTGTAAACATCAACTTACTGTAAATGTTTTCACTATAATACTAGTTCCAGAACATAGAAAGTTGGTTAACAGTACAATTAACCTCATGCCATTAAAGGATACTGTCAAGGTTGTGTCAAACAATTTCACAAACATAAAACAGGAAATGTTAATCTCCCCCATTCCTTTAAACTTTATTTATATGAATAAAAGAACTTGAGACAATTTAGCTCAATTTTAATGTTTCCCAAGCATTATTTTGACCAGGTACCCAGGTTTAAGTTATGAACATTGACAGTGTCCATTATATAACCACACTTGAAGTTATTAAGGACTTAACCATTTTCTAATATTAGCCTATTTTCTACACTGCTTTTCACATATATGCCCATTAACAAATGGAATGTCTGTTACATTTATTGGTTTGTGAATGTTTCTGGAAAACTGCAGTATGTGTGAAGACCAATTTCCATGCTGGCATTGCATGCATCCAAATATTAATGCACAGAGGCACAGAATTAGAGCAACAAGAGAGCATATTCAAACACTAGCACACCCCATTCCCCTTTTTATTGCTTGTTTGCTTAGTACTTCTTAAAACAAAAAGACTTGAATTCAACGTTCAACTACCAAAGAGAGTAACAGCAGGGCACATACTCAGGGCTCGAATGAAATTGTAAGCACTAGCTGGAGCAAAACAGTAGACATTGGTTTATATTAATATATGTATATATGACCTTATTAACTAAAACTCTTCTCAACCAGGGCCTTCCAAACAAATTGGTAACAACATGATTTATGTTGAAATATACACAAGAAATAACAGTGTGTTCTTTGGGAATTTAAGAACTCAGACTATCCAAATTTGAATTCAGGTCTGTAGGAAGTGAGAAGCCTGTACTAAGCAACTGTGCTACATTTCTGCTGCAGTTAGGTTATTTTGGACAATTATACCTAAACTATCCTTGGTTTCATCCAGCAAAATGTATAGAATACAAACAGGAAAGCATGCCAGCCAGTTAGGGGTTTAATAACACATGATTTTTATTCTCTTGCTCTGAAAACTTGTATCAAAAAAAAGAATTTAAGGAAAGTAACTCAAGATTTATGGGCCTCTTGTGCTTTAAATAAGAGAAAAAAGGTACCCACTAATTTGCTCAGATATAGCAGGCTTAATGGTTCTATATTTTCAAAAGTTTTTAAGAATGGTTTCTAACGTAGGAGAGGGAAAACATCCACTATCCCTTTTCAGAATTTAAATGGAGGGCAGTAAACATTCTTTACACCCAAAACCTATGGCAGCAGTTCAAATTTGACCAAGGTAAATGTAGAATAGAGATGTTCTAAACACAGCTAGGACTCAGCAAGTCTAACACACTAAAATCATATGATTACATTTTAAAAGAAAATGCACAAAAACCAAATAGAAATTTTGAGATTTTTTTCATTTGAAGGTAATCTTAATGCTATTAAATTCACAAATGCTAATTTAAATACCCAATCCTATTTATCTAAAACACACATTGCAAACACACAAATTATCTATTCTCTCCACATGTCAGCGCCCATTCATATCACGGTTTGGAAATGGGGAGAATAGATTCCCCTTAAACTGCAAGTCAGCAGGTGTTTCTTTACAGTTAACTTTAGCAAAATTCATACAAAATAGTAATTAACAATGATCTTCTTGTTAACTCACAAGGAAACACCTTCGAAACTGCATTTTGTTAAAGTTTCTGTACTAAAATGTAGAAAAACTGAACTACACAAATATTGAAAAGTTAAAAATTCCTTAATTTTTTATTCCTGGTACCACTACCACAATTTACAGGGCAATATACCTGATGTAATGAAAAGAAAAAGAAAAAGACAAAGCTACAACAGATAAAAGACCTCAGGAATGTACATCTAATTGACACTACATTGCATTAATCAATAGCTGCACTTTTTGCAAACTGTGGCTATGACAGTCCTGAACAAGAAGGGTTTCCTGTTTAAGCTGCAGTAACTTTTCTGACTATGGATCATCGTTCCTTCTGTGGCAGATTTTTACAGTTCCTCTAATGCATTTGGGACGACTGTCTCAAAGTAACCTGCAGCTTTCCTGACAACTCCTCGCTCTCTCTCCTGCTAAGAACTGTAGCCTGTTGAATAATACAGGATAAAAAAATTATTACACTCAGTGAACAGTTCCACATATTCTTTTATCATCATAATAAAAATTTAAAGATACCTACCCTTTTCTGCTGTTTTTAGAACCTTCTGCTACCATATCCACCACTTCCACCACCAGATCCATAACCACCTGAAAATATACATAGTATTTTAAAAGAAGTATACACATTTTTTAAATTAAAAAGGCTCTAAAGAATTGATTTAAGAAAGTACTTACCACCATAGGGACTGCCCGAGCTTCTTCCACCAAAACTGCCCCCTTTCATGGGTCCATAATTTGATTGCTGTTGTCCACTATAATTTCCAAAATCATTATAGTTCCCACCACCACCATAGTTACCTGAAATCAGAAAGGTTTTATGTGTGGTTTACCTACACAATCATCATTTTCCCCTTTTAACGTATGTAACTATTATCTTTTGAGAATTATGGTAGCATGCTTATACACATCACTGTGGTAGCACCACTTGGGGTAACTGATGTCAGGATATTAAAAAGACCATCAACATTTTGTTTACATTAAATGCTGTCCTCTAGGCGCATGTTCTCTCTACCATTAACGCCATTAAAATTGCCAGTGTTCCATTCACTATGATTCTGAAGCAGTATAACATTTAAAACAATGAGAAGGCATTCTAACTTGTTAAAACTTCCACTCATCTGTCATTGACATGTTAATTAGGTCCAACAAAACAGTGCATTCCTAAGAATGCTTTTAACAGTATTCTGGGTTAATGACCTACATACACTAGCTTGCTTAAATGCTTCAACTACCTGTGACATATTAAGACCCAAAGTACTTTGTTAACCTGGGCCCTAGATGGCAACCTGCTCACTTCAACACGTCTGGAGTATTCAAACAATTTATTTCCGGTTGTCCAGTTTAAAAGTACCAAGGAGTTAAGTAAAATTTTGGCAATAAATAAACTCCCAATATTTTACATGTAAAACATGTACTGAATACTGGTAAATGTCCATTTTTTACTACTCAACTAAAAATTCAGTACATTTGGCTGAGTGCAGTGGCTCATGCCTGTAATCCCAGTACTTTGGGAGGCAGAAGCGGGCAGATCACAAGGTCAGGAGATCGAGACCATCCTGGCTAACATGGTGAAACCCCATCTCTACTAAAAATGCAAAAAAATTAACCGGGCGTGCTGGCATACGCCTGTAGTCCCAGCTACTAGGGAGGCTGAGGCAGGAGAATCGCATGAACCCGGGAGGCGGAGATTGCAATGAGCTGAGATCACGCCACTGCACTCCAGCCTGGGCAACAGAGCAAGACTCCATCTCAAAAAAAAAAAAAAAAGAGACCTGAGTACATTTGTACATTTTACTAAATAACCAGCAAAGTCCAGAAAATTTGGTTTGAACTACCTACCATTTTAGTATTTTTCTTATAGAACATAAAATTTGATCAAACGCTAACTTTTAACACTTTTCAAATATGTGTCATGGGAACTGTTAGCAACACTGAATATTTAACACTTAAATAAAACAAGTGAATGCTTACCACCGCCAAAATTTCCTCCTTCATTGTAACCATCATATCCTCCACCTCCACCATATCCACCACCTTGGTTTCCATATCCTGGTCCACCACCACCATAGCCCCCTCTACTACTATAACCAGGACCACCGCCATAGTTGCCACCTAAAAAAACAACAAACAACAAATAACAAGACCACACAAAAACTTAAGTGTATAGTCACGTTATTCAATTCTAGTGTGTGTGTAAGAGACTGGGTCTTGCTCTGTTGCCCGGGCTCAAGTACAGTGGTGCAACCACAACAATGCAGCCTTGAACTCCTGGGCTCAAGCCATTCTCCCACCTCAGTCTCCTGAGTAGCTAGACTATGGGCACGTGCCACCATGTTCCCCTATTTTATTTTTCTAGATATACGGTCTCCTTATGTTGCTCAGACTGGTCTCAAAATCCTCACCTCAAGCAACCCCTCTGCCTCAGCCTCCTGAATAGCTAGAATTACTCAACTCTGGTTTTATATTACATTTAAGCCACTGGCAAATAAGCCAATGAATTGATTTAGCACTCTGAAGCCTGGTAATACCTAATAATAATAGAGTATCAAGTATCTGCACTAGTAAGAATGAAAAGTAAATGTGTAACCATCTTCTGATAGTAAAAAAGAAAATCAGTTTTCATTTTACAAAATTTCACTAAGAAAAATATAGTCTCAGACTTAATAGAACAATTCTAGCTCAACCCCTACTACTTGCTGAAAAAGAGCAGCTAATGTCTCTCCAGGGGAAAAAGGGTTCCTGTTCTTCCATGTACAGTTTGGAAATACACCTTAACCATTAAGCCACCGAAGTTTTAACTAAAATTAGAAAAGTGTAATAAATACTTAATTTTCAATAAGTAAAGAAAGTTAAAATATCAAACATCAATGAAAATAAGCCACCTACCATCACCTCCAAATCCATTATATCCACCATCACCTCCTCCATAACTACCTCTGCTGCCACCACCTCCACCACCATAGCCTCCTGAGGAAAAACAAGAAATGAATTAAAATAATATATTCAACTTACCAAAATGTCAGGTATCCATGTACTTAGAAGATAAACAGCCTACCTCTTCCACCAAAGTTTCCACCACGGCCAAAATTACCTCCACCACCTCCAAAGTTCCCTCCGCGACCCATAAAATTGCCAGATCCACCTCCACGACCTTTAATACAGGCAAGGGAGATTTTTAAGAACCTTACAAACACCACTCATATCTACTGTATACATGTGTATGGTCCTACTCACCTCTCTGTGATCCAGCAGACTGCATCTCTTGTTTAGAAAGGGCCTTTTTCACTTCACAATTATGCCCATTAATAGTGTGGTATTTCTGAACTAAATTTTTTTTCAATCAAACAAAACAAAAAGTTATTTTATGTTTGGAAAAGCACATATATGAGATACTCTCTGTCATTATGTAACCCATTAAGACATAATCAGGTAGTGACTCTGGTAATGAAGGAGCATTCTGAGATGTTAATGTTTATTTCTTGATCTGGATACTGATTACACAGGCAGACACTATGAAAATTGACTATACACTATAAATGCCATTACATGCAACAGAAAATTACAATTTAGCAAATTTAGTTCAAAACAGAAAAACCAGTTCTACTTTCTCATTCAAGTTACCATAAATTGCTACTTACCAACAATTTTATCAACTGTATCATGATCATCAAAAGTTACAAAAGCAAATCCTCTCTTTTTTCCACTCTGCCTGTCTTCCATAACTTCTATGGTTTCAATCTTGCCATACTTTTCAAAGTAGTCTCTCAAATTATATTCTTCTGTATCTTCTTTAATACCACCAACAAAAATTTTCTTCACTGTTAGATGGGCACCAGGCTTTACAGAATCCTACAAATAAAGTAATATATTAAGTCAAGAAACAAACTTTCACAACAATTTCACATATTACACAATGTATTATTAAAATACCTCTCTAGAAACAGCTCTCTTTGGTTCCACTACACGCCCATCAACCTTGTGTGGTCGAGCACACATTGCTGCATCCACCTCTTCAACACAAGAATAAGTCACAAAACCAAAGCCCCTGGAACGTTTTGTTTGGGGGTCTCTCATCACCTACAAAATAAAAAGTTTTATAACGTTGAAAACACCTCCACCGGTTCTCTACACCCCTTAGAACCCTTCTGTTCTCTTAGTAACTTACCACACAATCTGTGAGTGTGCCCCATTTCTCAAAATGTTCTCTTAAACTATCATCTGTAGTTTCAAAGCTCAGACCACCAATAAACAGTTTTCTCAACTGCTCTGGTTCCTTTGGATCATGGCCCTGAGAGAAAGAACCAATACTCTTAAGTTACCTTACAGTAGATGAATTAAAATGCACGAAGAGCCTTTAATGTACTGTAAGTAATAAAATCAACATCAAATTCCTGTGACAGTTAACACTTTGTCCAGTTAAAACTTTGACCAGACACCGGCGCGATGTCTGATGCCTGTAATCCCAACACTTTGGGAGGCCGATGCAGATGGATCACCTGAGGTCAGGAGTTCGAGACCAGCCTGGCCAACACGGCGAAACCCCATCCCTACTAAAAACACAAAAATTAGCTGGGCGTGGTGGCGGGCGTCTGTAATCCCAGCTACTAGAGAAAGGAAAATCGCTTAAACCCAGGAGGCAGAGGTTGCAGTGAGCCAAGATCATGTCATTACACTCCAGCCTGGGCGATAGGAGCGAAACTCCGTCTCAAAAAAACAAAACAACAAAAACTTTGACCAGAAATAAGACTTCAACTGTTAAAGGGGCTAACTTATGTCAAGGAAACCTATAACCAGCCTTTCAAATGCCAACATCACGTCAACTAAATTGAAATCCAAGACAATTCCAGAATCAAAAAATCGCTTCATTTTTTAAAAGCTACAACTGTCTGAGAACCTTTACTTTAGAAGTTGCTAGTAAGTCATTTTCTAAGGCACTAAACTGTTGGAGAAGCAGTGTTGCATCTATCCCATTTCAACTCTTCTCAGTCTACAACCCAACATGCATTTAATTTTTTTGTTTGTTTTGTTTTTGAGACGGAGTCTCCCTCTGTCGCCCAGGCTAGAGTGCAGTGGCGCGATCTCGGCTCATGCAACCTCCGCCTCCCGGGTTCACGCCATTTTCCTGCCTCAGCCTCCCGAGTAGCTGGGACTACAGGCGCCCGCCACCGCGCCCAGCTAACTTTTTGTATTTTCAGTAGAGATGGGGTTTCACCGTGTTAGCCAGAATGGTCTCGATCTCCTGACCTCGTGATCTGCCCGCCTCGGCCTCCCAAAGTGCTAGGATTACAGGCGTGAGCCACAGCGCCCAGCCCATGCATTTAAACTCAAAACTGTGATGAAGAACAATCTAAAAGTTCTGAATGTCAAACTTACAGAAACTCACTGCTTTCAAGCAAATTAATTTAAAACAGGCATTCCTAAGCCAAACCAGCATTTCCCAAAAAAACTGAGGAAAAAAAAAAAGCCGACCAAATAGCTTTCTATAACCCATGTTTGTTATATGCTGCAAAAATCTGCAATTTACAACTCAATTTTAAGAGTCACAACTAACTGGCAAGTTGGACTTACATTAGGAATGGTATGTATTGTCTGACTATAAGAACGGAGTACAGCAAAACAAAAATTGAGATTTTTAAGAATTAAGATGTCTTGAAATTGTTTTATACTTTAGTCAAGACTTTTTAATACATTGCATGAACTGTCATTAATGCATGCATTCATTAAGGTTTCCTTCACCCGAAGTTCTTAAATAAGGGGCTCACATTTACATTCTAATGTCTTCCTGTGTCTCCTAGAGGTAGAGATGTTAAACCGTTTAATGAGAAGAGATTGTCACATGCTAGAAAAAAACGTTAATAGCCTAAAGCATTAATTCATGTAATCTCATCTTTTCAAGTCTTGGATAAATGTATTCGATTGACAATAACGAAATCGACAAAAACATTTAGGATCCACATTAAATGTACTGCAAAAACGTGAAAATTTCAACTCTGGTTGCAGTCCTCTAAATAAAATTCCAGGAAACTACAACCAGAGCCGACTCAAAGAATGGGAAAACATGAAGATAAAAAACATTTCTAAATTCTTCCTTAACATACTATACTCAAATTCTTCTCCACCCACCCTCCTCAGCGGCCGGAGCCGGGAAGGAGCTGGCTGGGTTGTTTTTCCCATCTACACCCAAATTCTCAAAAATTAAGTCCTTCGCCCACATGGCGGTTTAAGAAGTGTAATGTAAGTACTTTAGCAAAAATATATTAGGAAGTATTTTAAAGCAGCAAAGTTTTTAACAATCTCGTATTTCCAACAGGATGCTGCGAAAAAAAGAAAAGGCCAATTATCGACTTCTCCTCGCGGAGAGGACCCGTAAAAGGCCTAGAAAAGCGTCGGCAGAACTTCAGCGAAAGCACTACCTCCCCATGCTTCGAGGCCATTTGCGGCTTTTTCTGCCGGGCCGCCTCCGCCCTCTTCCCTCCAATCCCAGGCTCGCTTTCCCGGCGGCAGAGCGAGGCGGCGGCCATTGCGGGCCAATGCGCCATTTCGTAACGCGGCGGCGGATCAATGTCAATGTGGCCGCCGCCCGCTTGCTCGCTCGCCCGGATGTGCCTGCTCGTCCCCTCCCCTCCCCCACCACCTCCTTCCAACCGCTCCCGCCGGGGCCCGCCATGCCGCCTTCGGCCTCGCTTCGGAGGCCGCGCAGCCGGCAGGCCGGCTTCCCTCCCGAGGCCTCCACGACCAAGCCGCGCCTCCAAGGGGCCGCCTGTGCAGCCGAAGGTGAAGGCGAGGCGGGCGAGGGGCCCCAAGGAGGTCTCCAACTCTCGCTCCCCTCCCCCTCCCACAGCCTGTCTCAACGCAAGAGCGCGGGACGGCCGACCCGGTCCACCCGGCCTCCCCGCTCCCACCGAACCAGGCCCCCCACGCCGGCCATTCCCCACCAACCCCCCGCTCTCCCCCTAATACCTCCTCCCCCCGGCGGCGACGGCGACGGCCGGAGTCGGGCTGGGGGCGACCGGGCGGCGGTTTTACCTCCATTTTGAGACCGGACTCGCCTCTTCCAACTCGAGTTCAATATGGGACCGAGAGGAAGAGGCGGGGCCAGTCGTCACGTGACGCGTTTTACGCGCGCCGCCAGTCTGTTGGGGGAGGAGCGAGTTGGGAAGGGGGCGGAGCCAAGCGGGCGCGAAGAGGGACTGGATCAGCGGGTTGGCGGGCGGAGGGCGGAGGCGCGGCGTGCCGCGGGAGCGCGCGCGCCTCGCCAGCTTTCAAGGGAAGAGCGCCTTTGCCGCCGTTCGCGTCAGGGCGAGTTCCGGGACGTCAGTGCGGTCTCCGCCAATGGTGAGCGTCCACGTAGAGAGAACGCCTTGTGATCGCGCGTCACCAGAGAGAAAGGCCTTTCCCTTTCTTCTCGCGCTTGTCCCTCATTCCCCACGCAGGCCTCTAGTTCTCCATTTCAGAATTCATTCTATTCCTGTGCCCGAAATAAAACCCACGTTTTTCTTGCTTGTAATTTAAAGGTTGCAAGAAAAACCCCTCGGCCCCTCGGACCATCTTTCCTGTTTCCAAATGCCGGGGACCAGTGTCTGTGACTGCGCCGCCCACCTGAGGGCATGTACTGAAAAGCCCTGCGACTCCGACATGTGGGACTCACAAGCACCTTGGACAGGCCTCAAAACGCGGCTGACATACAGAATTTTTACCATTAACGACCTGAGGCAGGACTGGTGGAGGTCAGTTCATTAGTTACTGATCTCAAGAAACAAGTCAGGACTATTTTCTAATGTGCTTCTTTCAAGTTAGTGTGGAAAGAGCTGATGCATCTGTTGTAGCTGACGGAATTTAAGGAACTGAATAATTGACAAGATTTCCAGAAAAGCAGGGTCGCCAGATAATGCTACCTGTTTGCAAATGATTGTTACCGTAATGCTCTAGAGAGCTAATCCTTTCTCGGCCTAGTCAGATGATTTTAAATCATTTGATTTTACAGAGCTTTAGTTTCAGTTTTTTAAATGAAAATGGGGATGGGATTAGGTCATCTTCTAACACCCACGACAGCCATAAATTGATAATCTATGGATCCATATTTAAAGTTACTGATAAAAATAACCACAATTGACCAGCCTCCCTTCCCTGTTAGGAAATGCTTTATATTTTAATTTAGCAACCCATGTGACCAACCCTTTTAGAATTGAACTGGCTCTCCCTAGGAAAGGTTAGAAATCTAATCAGTTATAGTAAGTTTCTGTTAACAAATGGGGAGTGGTCGACTTGGAGTTTGGAAAAGGGGAGCGTAAAGTCTAAAAGTTTGTTAATTTATCTAGCCGTTGCTCCAGGAGGACCTGTGTTATAGTTTGGAAACATTTACAAAGGGTATTTTTGTGGGGCAGAAAACAGCAGTCCTTAATGTAATTTGGTTGAAATAACCGTTCAAACCAGACTCCTCCTGTTGCTTTGATTCCTTTTTCGCAAACTTTCTTATATTCTACGTATCCAGGTGCTCCTGATGGCCAGCAATAGACTTGAGACATTGGAAGAATGTATAGCCTTAGCGTCTATTTAGTGTTAAGATTTTGTAAGTCTAATTACTGTGAAATAGTCCTGGTAACTTTATCGATTCTGGATACAAAGAAAAATGCAAAGTGAAAGACCTTTGGAAATTGCTATTCACACCAGAGTACCCTATGAGACATTGCATAGGTGATCAAGAAGAGTGATCACCTGGCTGCACTTTAGGGTATGTTTGTCCAGGTTTTTCTAATAAGTTAATTCTAATCAATAACTTTTGTTCTAATTAATAACTTTTGTATAAATGTTAATGTCAAATCGCGAAACAATGTGGGATGGGATACTAAGTTCTCTCCAGGAACATGAAATGTCAGCCCATTTATTCACATCTTTTTGTCCTCCCTATTGTATTGGTCCAGATTTGTTGTTCATCCTGACTGTATGCTGTTTTTAGACATTAGTTATTTTTTATGCTTTTGTCTAAACAAGCTCTGGCCGGGCGCCATGGCTCACACCTGTAATCCCAGGCCTTTGGGAGGCCGAGGTAGGCAGGTCACCTGAGGTGGAGAGTTTGAGACCAGCTTGACCAACACGGTAAAACCCTGTCTCTACTTTAAAAAAAAAATACAAAAATTAGCCGGGCATGGAGGCACACGTCAGTAATCCCAGCTGCTTGGGATGCTGTGGCCCGAGAATCACCTGAACTCAAGAGGTGGAGGTTGTAGTGAGCTGAAATTGCCCCACTGCACTCCAGTCTGGGTGACAGAGCGAGATTCCGCCTCAAAAAAAAAAAAAAAAAAAGGCCGGGCGCGGTGGCTCACGCCTGTAATCCCAGCACTTTGGGAGGCCGAGGCGGGCGGATCACGAGGTCAGGAGATCGAGACCATCCTGGCTAACATGGTGAAACCCCGTCTCTACTAAGAATACAAAAAAAAAAAATTAGCCGGGCGTGATGGCGGGCGCCTGTAGTCCCAGCTGCTGGGAAGGCTGAGGCAGGAGAATGGCGTGAACCCGGGAGGCGGAGCTTGCTGTGAGCCGAGATCACGCTGCTGGCTGGGCGCAGTGGTTCAAGCCTGTAATCCCAGTACTTTGGACGGCCAAGGCGGGCGGATCACCTGAGGTCAAGAATTCGAGACCAGCCTGGCCAACATGGTGAAACCCTGTCTCTACTCAAAATACAAAATTGGTCGGGTGTGGTGGTGGGTGTCTGTAGTCCCAGCTACTCAGGAGGCTGAGGCTGGAGAATCGCTTGAACCTGGGAAGCGGAGGTTGCAGTGAGCTGAGATCGTGCCATTGCACTCCAGCCTGGGTGACAGAGCGAGACTCCATCTCAAAAAAAAAAAATAAATAAATAAACTTAAGGTCCAGTTATGTCTCAGGTACAAAAACCACTTTTCCAGTCCTTGACCCTGTAGGGCACAGACTTGAACCTTGGCTATGGTCTGCACTTGCAGCCCTGACTCTTTGATATGAGAAAGGGAGTGTATGGGATGGGAGGAGGGAATGAGGGTCCTAGGGTGAGATGGGTGGCAGACAAACTTTATAATCTATATCAGGCCTTCTCCTTTATATCATGACATACAGAAAATAATCATTTTTGTGCAGCATAGTAGGGTAAACTAGAAGATATTTGGAGGCATCTAAGTGGTGGTAATGTTTTCTTTTAAGCATCTGATTTTGATAAAATACAAAGTATTAGGAATGATATTAAATATTTGCATAAAACTTTCAAATTAAAATTTTCCGTGTTTTTTAGTGATCAACTTGAACTTGTTCCTGTGAATACATTTTGATATTAGGTTTTATGGTTGAAGTGGCTTTATGCAGTTTCTGATCTAGACTTTTTTTTTCTTGAGACAAAGTCTCACTCTGTCACCCGGGCTGGAGTGCAGTGGCATGATCTCGGCTCACTGCAACCTACCACTCCTGGGTTCAAACAATTCTCATGCCTCAGCCACCCAAGTAGCTGGGATTACAGGCCCATGCTACCATGCCCGGCTAATTTTGTTTTTGTTTTTGTTTTTGTTTTGAGACAGAGTCTCTCGCTCTGTCGCCCACGCTGGAGTGCAGTGGCATGATCTCTGCTCACTGCAACCCCCGCCTCCTGAGTTCAAGCTATTCTCCTGCCTTAGCCTCTCAAGTAGTAAGGACTACAGGCGTGCACCACCACGCCTGGGTAATTTTTGTATTTTTAGTGGAGACAGGGTTTCACCATGTTGGCTGGGTTAGTCTGGAATTCCTGATCTTAAGTGATCCGCCCGCCTTGGCCTCCCAAGGTGCTGGGATTATAGGCGTGAGCCACTGTGCCTGGCTGGAAGAAGGTAACTCATTTTGTTTGTTTTTGAGACGGAGTCTCGCTCTGTCACCAGGCTGGAGTGCAGTGGCACAATCTCGGCTCACTGCAACCTCCGCCTCCCGGATTCAAGTGATTCTCCTGCCTTAGCCTCTCAAGTAGCTGGGACTACAGACGCTCACCACCACACCTGGCTAATTTTTTGTATTTTTAGTAGAGACGGGGTTTCACCACATCAGCCAGGATAGTCTCCATCTCTTGACCTTGTGATCCACCCGCCTCGGCCTCCCAAAGTGCTGGGATTACAGGCATGAGGGAAGAAGGTAACCCTTAAAAGGGAGGAATTGTAATAAACTATAAGCTTTGTTATGTGCCATTTTATTCAGAATATACCAAAGCTTTATTTTCTAAAATCTTGATTTTTTAAATAAGGAGTTTATAAAGTAAAACACACACAAAAAGTCTTTCCCCACAAAATCCTATTACATAGATTTGACCATGATCAACAACTTATTACATATCCTCTCACATTTTCTTGTTGGCCTAATCAATGCTTATATATATGAAACAAACATATTTGTTTTATTTTTACCAATGTATGTCTAACTATCCAGATTGATTTGAAATTTCCTTTCTCTTCCACTTAACAAACAAAGTTATTTACCAAACTCTTACTATGTGCCAGGCAATGCTAGGTGCTGGAAATTCATCATAGTCACTCACATTATTGAATACTACTGTATACCTTGTGATGGGCCACGTACATTATGTTCCTGATTTCATTTCCTTAATAAACTTAGGAGGGTAAATTCTCCCTAATCTGGGATGTAGGAAAGTTGAATACATTGACTAAAATTATATAGACCCTGCAAGTAAAGTGCTGAATTAGAATGTCATATAATCACTGTATTTACATTTTAATATTCTTGAAGGTAACAACCTTTTCTTTAAAAATCTATCATACATTTGTGTTGTTCACTATGTTTCTTATGTTTCCAGAGACCACTACAGTGATTGGCTCTGTAGTAGGCAATTCATTTATTTATGGAATATTCAACATTAGATATATGAATCATGGATGACGTATTTTGGGTCCCCTTCAGTGCCCTATTGGACCTTGATATGGTTTGGCTCTGTGTTTCCATCCAAATCTCACCTTGAATTGTAATCCCTGTAATCCCCACATGTCAAGGATGGGACCAGGTTGAGGTAATTGAATCATGGGGGTGGATTCTCCCATGCTGTTCTCATGATAATTAGTGAGTCTCGGGAGATCTGATGGTTTTATAAGCATCTGGCATTTCCCCTGCTTGCACTCATTCACTCTCCTTCCGCCCTATGAAGAGGTGCCTTCTGCCATAATTGTAAGTTTCCTGAGGCCTCCCCTGCCATGTGGAACTGTGAGCCAATTAAACCTTTTTCTTTATAAATTGCCAGTCTTGGGTATTCATGGCAGCATGAGAACGAACTAATACAGACCTACTGCATAATTTGTGGAGCCATGTGCAAAATGAAAATGCAGGGTGCCGTGTTCAAAAATTATTAAGAATTTCAAGACATGACATCAAAGTATTAAGCCAAGCCAGGACCCTTGTAAGTGCTGGACTCTGTGCAACTGCAAAGGTCATATGCCCGTGAAGTCTGCACAGTGCCCAGTACAGTGCCCTGTCTAGAGCAGGTACCTGGTCTCTTTTCAGAAATTTATTCACTTGCCATCTTGTATTTACTTCCACTTTCTTGTCAGCACTCATTTCTAAAGTGTTCCTAATCTAGTTTCTGTCACAGGCTGCCACTCATTTCTTAAGTGTTCCTAGTTTCTGCCACAGGCTATCGAAATTGTTTTTCCAAGGTCACAAATGATTATCTAACTGTCAAATTAATATCCCTATTCTTAAATGTTAATCCTTCCTGACCTAGGGATCAACATTACTGCATGTTCATCCTTTTTTTTTTTTTTTTTTTTTTTTTTTTGAGACAGAGTCTTGCTCTGTTGCCCACGCTGGAGTGCAGTGGCACGATCTTGGCTCACTGCAACCTCTGCCTACTGGATTCAAGCGATTCTTCTGCCTTGGCATCCCAAGTAGCTGGGATTACAGGCATGTACCACCACACCTGGCTAATTTTTATATATTTTTATTTGTTATTTTTTGAGTTGGAGTTTTGCTCTCGTTGCCCAGGCTGGATTGCAGTGGCGCGATCTCGGCTCACTGTAACCTCCGCCTCCCAGATTCAAGTGATTCTCCTGCCTCAGCCTCCTGAGTAGCTGGGATTACAGGCACACGCCACCATGCCCAGCTAATTTTTTGTATTTTTAGTAGAGACAAGATTTCATCATGTTGGCCAGGCTAGTCTCAAAACTCCTGACCTCAGGTGATCCACCTGCCTCAGCCTGCCAAAGTGCAGGGATTACAGGTGTGAGCCACCACACCGGGCCCTGTTGCTTCTTTTTGATGTTTTCCTTTTTTGTCTTTATTAAGGACATTGGTTTTTCCCTTTAGTTCATCACTGCTTCCTTCTGGATCCTTCCCTTTTTCGTTTTCTCTCTCCTCTTGTTTCCATAAGGTTTTGTCACACTGAGGTATAGAACTTCCTGAGAAACTTTGTGAAATGCACCCATTGTTCTCCTACGAGTGGCCACTTTCCCTGGGAAAAGTATGAGGTGGTGTAAGTGCGTGAGAACTCTCAGGGAATTTGTACATGCCTCCTAGGAAGCTAAAGAAGAGGTGAGGCCTGATTAGTGTATTTGTTAAGATGACAAGATATATCACTTCCTTCTCCCAACACACACACACACACCCACACACCCACCACAGTTGAATGATTTAGAGATTGAGGAGGTAATTTGATACAAAAAGTATTAAGGAGTCATTCACAGGGACTTACGTTCTCTTTCAGACAAATCCCAATTTGGAAGTCTGAAAAGGCTGAAATCTTTTTAGTAGGTGCTTTACAAATGACTTTCACATAAAACTTTGATTAAATTAATTATTTACACTTTTCTCATACTAACTTGTCTTCTGTTATAAGAGTGTTGGCCATGACCCTTACAATGGGTAAGGAAAGGTGTCACACCTCCACTTTTTTCCCCATAAAATTGACCTTTTGAAGAGATCAGGACAAATGAATTTGTAGGATGCTTTACATTTTGGGTTTATTTGATTGTCTTCTGCAGGTGCGATTTAACTTGATTCTCTGTCTCCTTCATTTCCTATAAATTGGAAGGTTAAATCCAAACTCTTATTAACTTCAAATTAATCAGGTTGAGCAAGAGTATATCAGAGGTGATGACGTGTACTTTAGATTGTTGTGTCACATTACGCGGCACACAATATCAGATTGTCCCGCTATTTGTGATGTTAAATTTCATCAAAGTGGTAAAACCCTCCTTTGTAATGAGAAGGTCATCTGTGAGGTGGTACTTTGGTCCCATGCAAATATTGGACCCCAAAACAACCTTTCCCATTATGTGTTAGCATTTTTGATCACCCTTGACTGAATTATTATTTCATTGGGGATGACAGAATGATGACTTTTCTAATTATATCATTTCTTCTACATTTATTAGCTAGCATTTGTAAACACACACACACACACACACACACACAAAATGTCTCTTCACCAACTGGGAATGAACTACAATTCCTCCTTAGAAGACAGGGTAGGTACTTTAATTACCAATTTTCAGAATAAGAAGTTAGTATAACAGTCACCTTCAAAGGTGGCAAATTATCTTTTTTCTCTCTCTCTCTGAGTATCACTATAGATTCATGGGTTTTTATTTATTCACTGTTTTATAATCAATTGCAGTCATTTCCTTTTGATATTTAAATTGCCCCAAATTTGGCCTCTATGTCCTTTTGAATTCTCTGTCAGGTCCATATGAATTTTATTAATCAAAACAAACTCTATATGGTGGAATTTAGGCAACATTTGGAAGAGATTTGGGGATGAGGAAAGGGACAGAGTGGCCTCTAAATAGGTAGGCTATCACTGCCAGCAAGATTGTCCTTGGAGTCAGCCATCGTAGGCACATCTCGACCTGGGAGTCTTTTCTTCCTTCACATTTAAGCCCCAGATTTACAAAAAAGCTCCATTGTTTTCCGTAATTAATTGGCCGTGGGAGACCAAAATTACTGTATGAATGTTTGGCTCATTTGTAAATTAAGGCCTGCTTATCTGTGTAGGAATGGTGAAGATAACTGTAACCCAAATGTAATTCATTAAAGGGAAATACTCATCAGTAGCAATATCGGATATTAAATGAGGAAAATATGTTAGTATGTAGTGACATGAGACTTCTGACTGAGATGTGAGCAAGAAAACAGATCCACGGGACCCTCCACACACAGAAACTTAGCTGTCCTGTGCCTTGTTCGTTCGTGTCCTGCTGAGTTCACATTAACAAATGAATCCCAGAGCTTTGGGTTATCTTAGCTCTCCCTGGGAGATCTATGTCTTAAGAAAATTTCTTGTGACAATAATACCTTAACCCAAAGCAAACATTTTCAAATGGTGGGAATAAGAGTCAGTGAAGCAAGTCAGTGGAAGAATTTGATTTTGGACAGAAACTCTTTCAGCAAGTCACACCATGATAGCTCCTTCCAATTCTGCTGTACAGATCTCTGGCCCAGGCTGCAATCTTACAGCTATATGGCTGTAAACAAGGTAGAATGTAGAGATTAAATTACCTGAGCGACAGTTAGGAAATCTCCTTTCTTGTGGAAGCAAGGACTAATGCTTTCATATTGCTGTGAGTATAGTAATGCTCAAGAGATATTTAATGTGCGAAATTTAAATAACACTCTGGGCTGGGTGCAGTGGCTCATACCTGTAATCGCAGCACTTTGGGAGGCCGAGGCGAGAGGATCACTTGAGGTCAGGAGTTTGAGACCAGCCTGGCCAACATAGTGAAACCTTGTCTTTACTAAAAATACAAAAATTAGCTGGGTGTGATGGCACACACCTGTAGTCCCAGCTACTTGGGAGGCTGAAGCAGGAGAATCGCTTGAACCTGGGAGGTGGAGGTTACAGTCAGCCGAGATCGTGCCACTGCACTCCAGCCTGAGTGACACAGCAAGACTCCATCTCATAATAATAATAATAATAATAATAATAATTAAAAAATAACACTCTGTAAAGGCTTAAAGAATGCAAGACATTTAAGGTTGCCTGTGTTTTCAATAACCTCTCAACCCCTTTTTGTTCTGTTTACTTAAATTCCCATTTAGATTTTAGAATACTTTTGCTTTATTTGCTGATTTTAATTTCTTTGTATTTTCCTTTCTTCTGGTTCATCTGGTCCTCTTGCTATTATTGCCTTAATTAATTTCTTGGGCTCTGGCATCATTTTTCTTCCCACTAACAACTTTTTAAATATATACTTCAGTTTTTGTAATCAAGGAAGTTTTGGTTTTCTTTAATAAGTAAATATGAAGGGGACACTGCTAAGCCTATATCTTATACAAAGTTGTACACAATCTTAGATGACAAATAATTTGAAAATCAAGGATCTAGATTTTCCAGGCTCAAGTATGATTCAGGTATTCCTCCTCCCCTGGATTATTGTAAGCAGAATCCTTCCCTAGCTGAGATTCTTTTTGTTACTCTTGTTTACCTTAGAGCTCTGTTCAAGTAAACGGTCTCTCTCTGTAAAAGGAATCTGGGTATGAGCTGCTAAAGAGTTACTTCTGCCCCCACATCATAAAATGGAAAAAAACATGTACCAAGTAAAATGCTATTTTATTTATTTTTTATTATTTATTTACTTGAGACAGAGTTTTGCTCTTGTCTCCCAGGCTAGAGTGCAGTGGCGCCATCTCGGCTCACTGCAACCTCTGCCTCCTGGGTTCAAGTGATTCTCCTGCCTCAGCCTCCCGAGTAGCTAGGATTACAGGCGCCCGTCACCATGCCCAGCTAATTTTTTGTATTTTTAGTAGAGACGGGGTTTCACCATGTTAGCCAGGATGGTCTCAGACTCCTGACCTCAGGTTATCCGCCTGCCTCAGCCTCCCAAAGTGCTGGGATTACAGGTGTGAGCCACCGCGCCCGACTATTTTTTATTTTTTTGAGACAGAGTCTCGCTCTGTCACCCAGGCTGCAGTGTAGTAGGATAATCTTGGCTTACTGCATACTCTGCCTCCCAGGTTCAAGTGCTTCTCGTGCCTCAGCCTCCCGGGTAGCTGGGATTACAGGTGCCCACCACCACACCCAGCTAATTTTTGCATTTTTAGTAGAGAACTGGGTTTCACCATATTGGCCAGGCTGGTCCCGACCTCCTGGCCTCAAGTGATCCTCCTGTCTTGGCCTCCCAAAGTACTGAGATTACAGGAGTGAACCACTGCCCCTGGTCTCCAGGTAAAGTGCTTTTATTTGTAATTATTCAGCTAAGCAAACAAATATTCTGGTTACTATTACAGCATATATTAGACACGTTCTGCAGCCTCCAAAAGCTTTCATAAAAATTAGAATAAGTCGGTATAGGAATAGACAGAGATGATTAAAAGGTTTTGGGATAGGCATCTTTTCCTGTATTCTTTTAAGAGGCTTTTTTTCTAGCTTTTATCTATTTTGTGGTAAAAATATATAATATTAAGTGTGCCATTTTAAGTATTTTAGAATTACAATTGTCATTAATTGTAGTCACAATATTGTCTATCACTACTCTCTATTTCCAAAACCTTTCCATCATTGCAAACAGAAACTTTGTACCCACTAAGTAATAATTCTCCATTCTTTTTCTCTCAGCCCTAATAACCTCTATTCTGCTTTCTGTTTCTACAAATTTGTCAGCCGTTTTAAAAAGATGAGCTTTGGCAGCTGTGTAGATGGGAAATGGCCTAAGGCAGGGTCCCCAACCCCTAGGCCATGAACCAGTATTGGTCCATGGCATGTTAGCAACCAAACTGCACAGCAGGAGGTTCATCTGTATTTGACTGAATTATTATTTCAGAGAGAGAGAGTGGAGCTTCATCTATATTTACAGCTGCTCCCGGTTGCTTGCATTACCACTGGAGCTCCGCCTCCTGTCAGATCAGCAGCAGCAGCAGTGGCATTAGATTCTCATAGGAGGCTGAACCTTATTGTGAACTGCACATGCAAGGGACCTAGGTTGCATGCTCCTTATGAGAATCTAATGCCTGATGATCTGTCACTGTCTCCCATCACCCCCATATGGGACGATCTAGTTGTAGGAAAACAAGCTCAGGGCTCCCACTGATTCTACATTAAGGTGATTTATGTAATTATTTCATTATATATTACAATATAATAATAGAAATAAAGTGCACAATAAATGTAGTGTGCTTGAATCGTCCTGATAACCATCCCCCCACCCACTGTCCCAGTCCATGGAAAGATTGTCTTTTATGAAACCCATCGCTGGTACCATAATGATTGGGGACTGTTGGCCTAAGGAATGCAAAGGAATGAAACTCTTTTCCTTCAGGTAATTGTAACAACATAATGTTTTGAAAACCATTCTTGTTAGTTTCTTTTTTGCTTTTCTCAGAGCCCAATCTTTGCTCTAGTTGGCAGAGATGTTGATCAGGCTGGCAGAACTGGGATATGGAAAGGATACAAAAAGAAAATGTTACGTGGTATTCAGCTTCTGAAAACAAAATAGTATTATGCATGTCAGTAGCCTTGCAAGCAAGCTGAGTTTTCCTTTTTTTTCTTTTCTTTTTTTTTGAGGTCTCACCATGTTACCCAGGCTGCAGCCCATGTCGCCCAGGCTGCAGCCCAGCGGCCCAATCACAGCTCACTGTAGCCTTGACCTCCTGGGGTCAAGCTGTTCTCCCACCTCAGCCTCCTAAGTAGCTGAGACCACAGATGTGCACCACCACACTCAGCTAATTTTTTTAAATTATTATTTGCAGAGATGAGGTCTCACTATATTTCCCAGGCTGATCTTGGATTCCTGGGCTCAAGCGATCCTCCCTCCTCAGCCTCCCAAAGTGCTGGAATTATAGGCATGAGCCACCTCACCTGGCCACAAGCTGAGTTTTTATCTTAAGATATGATTTTTTTCTAAATTCCTTTTCCCCCTTTAATATATCACTTGCTGAATCAGGAGGGACCGACTCAAAAGTTTCGTGTTATTGAGAGGATATTCTTCTGTTTATGTTAGCAAAGCCACAAGTCTTGCTGATCAATGGTAGAAAGAGGCCTGACACGGTGGCTCATACCTGGAATCTAAGCACTTTGGGAGGCCGAGGCAGGAGGATCACTTTAGCCCAGGAATTCGAGACCAGCCTGGGCAACATGATGAAATCCAATCTCTACAAAAAATACGAAAATTAGCTGGGTATGGTGGTGCACGCCTGTAGTTCCAGCTACTCCGGAGGCTGAGGTGGGAGGATCCCTTGAGCCCCGGAGGTCAAGGTTGCAGCAAGCCGTTATGGCACCACCGCACTCCAGCCTGGGTGACAAAGTGAGACCCTGTCACACACACACACACACACACACACACTAGAGGGCAAATAGGCTAAGTATGCCTGCAAGTAACAAAAATACTGCAGATAATAGTAGCCTCAAGGTAAGAGTTTGTTTCTTTGCCATATTCCAGAATTCATTAAAATAACTGAAGTCTGCTGGGCACGTTAAATTTGCCTGCAAGTAACAAAAATACTACAGGATGATGGTAGCCTCAAGGTACAAGTTTGTTTCTTTGCCATATTCCAGAATTCATTAAAATAAGTGAAGTTGGCTGGGCACATTAAATTTGCCTGCAAGTAACAAAAACACTACAGGATAATAGTGGCCTCAAGGTACAAGTTTGTTTCTCTGCCATATTCCAGAATTCATTAAAATAACTGAAGTTGGCCGGGCGCAGTGGCTCACGCCTGTAATCCTAGCACTTTGGGAGGCTGAGGCGGGGGGATCACTTGAGGTCAGGAGTTCGAGACCAGCCTGGCCAACATGGTGAAACCCTGTCTCTACTAAAAATACAAAAATTAGCCAGGAGTGATGGTGCACGCCTGTAATCCCAGCTACCCGGGAGGCTGAGGCAGGAGAATCGCTGGAACCCGAGAGGCCGAGGCTGCAGTGAGCCGAGATTGTGCCACTGCACTCTAGCCTGGGTTAACAGAGTGAGACTCTATCACAAAAAAAAAAAAAAAAAGGAAAAAAAAGAGTAGGTTAGGCTTTGAGTACATCAAGAGGCTGGGAAATGGGTTTTGCTAGCTAAGAAAGTAACAAAGACATTTTCTCTTTTCTATAACTGTGGCTAAGACTAGTCCTGTCCTGTCTTTGCCATAAACTATGTGGGAAATGGCTTTCCTTCACAAAATGAGCCCCTAAAGAGAAGGGAGACTGATGGCCATCTCTCTCCATGTGGCCTGAAGAGCCAGGAGGTAGGAATAAGGGGAGTCAAGCAAGGCCTTAACCAGACTCTAATACGCAAGCTGGCCCTGTTGCCTTGGGAAGAATGTGGCTCTGGTGAGTAGCAGCAGGTAGAGGTGTATAATCTGGGATATGTGCAGCTCTGATGCCTTCCGTTTTAGAAAGGACTCTGCTTTGCTCTGGCCTTTAATTTATGCCACATAGGCACAGGGGCTACATAACATAGTGGTTTACAGCAAGGATTTGGGAACCAGACTGGCCAGATTTGAACTCCAGCACTATTCCTTGATGCCTCTGAAACTTGGGACAAGTAACTTAGTCACTATGTATGAAAAGAGAGAATAATACTAGTACCTTCCTCATACTACAAGACTACAAGATGTGGTCAAGACCAGAAATATATAAGCACTGTAAAAACAATGTAAAACCAAATGAAAATTTTTCATTTGTATCTTCCAAAAATAAAAAAATAGCTATTTGGGATTCTTGTCTACTTTGTCCCTGTAGTCCTATATATTGTTTCTCTTATGTCAGATTTCTAACTAGTGGTTCTGTTTTGTTTTTTTACAAAATTTTAATAAGGTTTTTTTTTTTTTTTTTTTTTTGGCAGAGCTAGCTGAGGTTTTATTTTGGACAAAAAAAAAAAAAAAAAAAAAAGCCAGGCATGGTGGCTCACGCCTGTAATCCCAGCATTTTGGGAGGCTGAGGCAGACCAATCATGAGGTCAGGAGTTCAAGACCAGCCTGGCCAATATGTTGAAACCCCATCTCTACTAAAAATACAAAAATTAGCTGGGCGTGGTGGCGTGCGCCTGTACTCCCAGCTACTCGGGAGGCTGAGGCAGAAGAATCACTTGAACCCAGGAGGCAGAGGTTGCAGTGAGCCGAGGTCATGCCACTGCACTCCAGCCTGGGCGACAGAGCGAGACTCCGTCTCAAAAAAAAAAAAAGCAATTGAATTGTTTTGTGGCTGGAGGCATGGGGCAAAGGGGGTCCCCCGTGGTGGGCTGAGGGTTGGGGCTGAGCCTCGGGTGGGTTTCCTGTTGCCTGTGCTCCCCTGCACAGTGGCCTCCCTCCCGGGCTCTGGGGCAGCCGCAGGAGGGGCACGCTGGGAGGGGCTGCCGCAGCTGTTCACTTGCGCAGGACGTCAGAAGACTCGGACACCAGCTTCCCATTGCGGGTCTCTATCTTCTTCACAACCACGGCCCTGGTGGAGCTGCTGTGGCTGAAGGAGCTGGATCCCACGCCAGAGCCAAAGCTGGAGCCCAGGCCGTAGCTGAGGCTGGGGCTTGTGAGGCCCCCATAGGCCGAGCTCAGACCACCTGCATAAGCTGCTGGTGGTCTTCGTATGGATACTCATGTTCTGCATCCCAGACTCCAGCCGGCTGTCCTTGCCCTCCAGCAGCTTCCTGTAGGTGGCGATCTCCATATCCAGGGCCAGCTTGATGTTCATCAGCTCCTGGTACTCATGCAACTGCCATGCCATGTCTTGCTTGACCCGCTGCAGGGCGGCCTCCAGCTCGGACAGCTTGGCGTTGGCATCCTTAATGGCCAGCTCCCCACGCTGCTCAGCATCTGCGACGGCGGCCTCCAGGGAAGCCTTCTGGCCTTTGAGACCCTCAGTCTCAGCCTGGAGCCAGCTGACGTTCCGGTTCATCTCGGAGATCTCAGTCTTTGTATGCCGCAGGTCATCGCTGTGTGTGTGTGTGTTTTTTTTTTTTTTTGAGATGGAGTCTCGCTCTGTTGCCCAGGCTGGAGTGCAATGGTGCAATTTCAGCTCACTGCAACCTCCACCTCCCAGGTTCAAGTGATTCTCTGGCCTCAGCCTCCCAAGTAGCAGAGATTGCAGGCACCTGCCACCACGCCCGGATATATTATTATTATTTTTGAGATGGAGTCTTGCTCTGCTGCACAGGCTGGAGTGCAGTGGCATAATCTCAGCTCACTGCAACCTCCGCCTCCTAGGTTCAAGACATTCTCCTGTCTCAGCCTCCTGAGTGGCGGGATTACAGGCACACGCCACCATGCCCAGCTAATTTTTATATTTTTAATAGAGATGGGGTTTTGCCATGTTGGCCAGGCTGGTCTCGAACTCCTGACCTCAGGTGTTCTGCCTGCCTTGGCCTCCTGAAGTGCTGGGATTACAGGCGTAAGCCACCATGCCCAGCCTTTTTTTGTATTTTTAGTAGAGATGGGGTTTCACCATGTTGGCCAGGCTGGTCTCGAACTCCTGACCTCAAGTGATCTGCCTGCCCCAGCCTCCCAAAGTGTTGGGATTACAGGCATGAACCACTGCGCCCAGCTTGTTTTCCTTTTTGAAAACACAGGCAAACAATCTTCATTTGGAAGGATTAACCATGCTGAATTTACAATAACACATTTCTGGCCTTGTTTACATCGTGTAGCTTATTTGTAGAGCATATTAACTAGCATATGTTGTGTGTTTACTTCAAGCTTATAATATCAGCTGTGAATTTTGTTCAGTTCAATACTATCATAGTCTTTTAAAGATATAAAGATATATTATCTTAAACATTATTGGGTATACAAGTGAAGCCAGAGTAATTTCTTTCAGTCCAAATTTCTTCAATTTTTTTTTTTTTTTTTGAGATGCAGTCTCACTCCATGGCCCAGGCTAGTGTGTAGTGGCATGATCTCAGCTCACTGAAATCTCCGCCTCCTGGTTCAAGCAATTCTCATGTGTCAACCTCCCAAGTAGCTGGAACTACAGGCACCCACCACCACACTTGGCTAATTTTTTTTTCCTTTTTTTTTTTCTTTTTTGAGACGGAGTCTCACACTGTCTCCTGGGCTAGAGTGCAATGGCATGATCTCAGCTCACTGCAAGCTCTGCCTCCCAAGTTCACACCATTCTCCTGCCTCAGCCCCTCGAGTAGCTGGGATTATAGGTGCACACCACCACACCCGACTAATTTTTGTATTTTTAGTAGAGATGGGGTTTCACTATGTTGGCCAGACTGGTCTCAGATTCCTGCCCTCATGATCCGCCCACCTCGGCCTCCTAAAGTGTTGGGATTACAGGTGTGAGCCACCGTGCCCAGCATTTTTTATATTTCAGTAAAGACAGGGTTTTACCATGTTGGCCTGGCTAGCCTCGAACTCCTGAGCTCAGGCAATCCTCCCGCCTTGGCTTCTCAAAGTGCTGGGATTAATTTTTATTATTTTAATTATCTACATGTTGTAACTGTATTCCTACTATACTTTTTCCAGCAGATTATTTCTTGGTGAAATGTCCCTTAAATCAGATATGAACCATGTGAAAATAATCATTATAAATATTCTAATATGCAGTTATTTATTTTTTAAAAATATGGGTACATAGTAGGTGTACTGATTTAGATTTAAAGCAATTTTAGTTCTGGAAATATGTTATTCCTCTATTCATACTATTTTAAATTTGAACTTGTCTTAAGCATTAACTGTTATTAGGTACAAGACAATTGCAAAAGCTGAAAATACTATTATTAAATAATAAAGCAATAAAAATGTTTTTTGTTGGGGGGAGAGGAGAAGGAAAGTTCAAATACACCTAGTCAGGGACCCAAGCATCCTAATAAAAAATCATTTAGCATCGAGTATCTCAGAGTGTGCTCACATGTTCAGAACATTCAAAACACTTGATTCCATGTATCTGGGGGAGAGTTATCACACATTTTGATCCTCCAAATTGACATAATATTTTATATATTTTTTGAGACAGAGTCTTACTCTGTTGCCCAGGCTGGAGTGGAGTGGCGCAATCTTGGCTCACTGCAACCTCCATCTCCCAGGTTCAAGCAATTCTCCTGCCTCAGCCTCCTGAGTAGCTGGGACTACAGGTGCATGCCACTATGCCTGGCTAATTTTTATATTTTTAGTAGAGACAGGATTTCACCATATTGGCCAGGCTGGTCTCGGACACCTGACCTCAAGTGATCTACCCACCTCGGCCTCCCAAAGTGCTAGGATTACAGGCGTCAGCCACTGTGCTGGCCTCAAATGGAAACTTTGAGTTTTTTCTCTTTTTGGCTGACAAATGACTTTGATTTATCAGTTTTGAAATTACACATTCCTTAATCTAGAGCTAATAAGTAACAAACTGACCCCATGGTATAACTTGAAATTAGGACTGTATCATATAACAGATATCATATTATCAGTTAATCTGAGTTAAGTTTCTAAAATTTAGAAAACTGACTTTCTTTCAATGAGTACTGCTATTTACTGAAGGGTAAAATAAGAGTTACATGGTGTAGTTGATGGAGTGTGTTAGCACACCTCCAGCAGGTGGGTGCCTACTGCTGCACTGAATCAGAGCCTCCAATGCCCCTGGGTTTCCCATTTGCCTCTCATGAAGCGTTTTAGGTTGATTAATTCCAGGATAGGCACTAATATCATTGTTCCCAGTAATCTAGTAACATAAAGCCTTGTAAACCAAGACCTTAGACATTTCCATGAAGTCTTTTCAAGTGCTGCTTTCTACTCGCTGGCTGTCATAGATCATTGCAGCTCTACAGGCAATCTTTGGAGTATATTTCCAGCCATTTTAGTCTCAGCTCTTTTTTTTTTTTTTTTTTTTTAAGACTAGTGAAATACAATAGTCAGATGAGGGGAAAGAGTAGAACAAGGAGGTTGATCTGTAACTGACTGTGACCCATCAACTGAGGTAACTCACTTCCTTCGGACCAGCCTCAGCTCTTTTTGTGAGTAAGGAATAGAAATCTACCCACATTAGTTCAAATAAAGGAGATGGGGATATACAATAATTTTGGTAATTAAAATCAAATACTGTCAGCCTTCATGAGAAATAAGCCTGTACACTGAAGCTGTCAGGGACCAAGAAATCTGTATTCTCCCTTTTTTTGTCTTCCTGGGGCCAACTGGTGTCTCCTTTTCCTTTCTCTTAGCACATTTACTCCATTTTCCTCTTTCATTTAGTTGGCAGATTGAGGCACTGTTTTTAAAATGGCAAACAGACTGCAAGTCTTTGTGACCCTTTAGCATAACTACCTTCAGGCTTTAGGTATCTGTTTAAAATCTTGAGAAAGAGGGACAGCGGGAGAAGGAGACTGGGAGAGTGGAGGAAGATGGAGAGAATATGATTTCATGTGGGAAAGCCAGTAACGGACTTCGTTTTACTTCAAGTATCTATCTTTGATTCAGTCAACCTTGGTTGTAGGGCTGTTAAATGTTAAAGATCAATCTTGTTCATCAACAACAAAGAAATGAAAGATAAAAAACAATCATTACATTTTTACATTCCCTGATATTTTCTCTTAGAAGGTTAGCTGGATTTTATGATATTCAGTTGGCAAGAGCTTAAAATAAACAATTTGGCGGAGCAATATTGCAATGTGGATGGAGTTGAGAAATAGACTATCACTTTCTCATACTATGTGCCTGTTTCTATGTGTATCTTTTTCTTTATTTTCACTAATCAAATATAAGCACTGAATTTCTAATTATAGTCCTAGATCTGCTAGAGAGGCATTTGATAAACCAAAACTTTTGAAAATATTTAGAACTTTCAAAAGGATCAAAACCTCATTAGTGGTGATGAGAGTGTTTTAAAGCTCATAGGGGCTTTATAGCTTCATTTAGTTCAATTCCATAATTTTACAGATAAATGAAGAACAGACAAGGGAAGTAAGTGATGCAAGGCCACACAGCTCACTGGAGATGGAGCTGGACTCCACTTTCTGTCATTATGTTTCTTAATTCACTGTCATTATGCTTCTAATTAAAAAATACTACTTAACAAACAATTCACATTAACAGAAGGGATAATTAAAATCTTGTAAAGTTATTAAAGGTTTTTCTCTCTTGATATGTGATCATTTTAACAAATTAGTACTAGATTGACATGTAAACTTGAGTGTGTTGCTTATTCTCTAGGGATCTCCAGTTCTTTTGATTTACTATAATTCCCTTTACAATAATGAAGTTCCATGCCTGATTGGATTACCAGAAAGGATTCTACCCCTCAGGCGTTTCAATTAGTTCATTGTTGCTGTGATTATATTTTTCTCCTCTCTATGTATTATTTATGAAATTTTATTATAATAGAATTTAAAATATTAGACCTCGAGGAAACGTTAGGAATTACATAGTCCAGAACTCCCTCATTAACTTATACCATATTTTATTTTATTCTTCTAATTATTGAT
This sequence comes from Pan troglodytes, assembly GCF_028858775.2. Classification (NCBI taxonomy): domain Eukaryota; kingdom Metazoa; phylum Chordata; class Mammalia; order Primates; family Hominidae; genus Pan; species Pan troglodytes. Next base: position 79,234,828 of record NC_072411.2, on the reverse strand, counting down.
AAACTACGGAGGTGGCAAAAAGGAATAAAAAGAATCTGGGACGATGAATATGAAGCACTTTCTGGATGACTACTTTTGACCTCTGAAGAGAAAATGAAACTCAAATGAGGCCTCATCTTTGTCAATGAAGGCTTATTTACTTACACCATAATTATTTCTTGACTATTTTTACAGAATAGATTTTTGTTTTAACTTGCATTAACCGAATCATAATATTCACAGATATAAAATAAGAAAGTGGCCATGTTTATGTTTTTCTTGCAGGAAATAAAACCAAGTTCTAGGTCATTCTCCTATATTGATAATTAGTAGAGCATAAAATATACATAGACATTAAATATGTCATTGATGTTAAGGTTTTTCTACAAGAGAAAGTCTCTTGTAGAAAATCTCATAGAAAGATCTTAAGTTTTATGATACATTTTGAACATTATCTATAATATATTCATTAAATATTTACAGTGCTCTCATGAACAAAGCACCATCTCAGATATAAGGAATAGGTGTTCTGAAGTCCTCAAGCCTAAAGTTCTCTGTCAAACATTTCGGTTTTGTTTATGTTTTAGTGATGACACACCTTTAAGAACTGAAAGGAGCTTTACAGCATAATGATGGAAAGGACAGAAACTAGGCTACTTTTACTTGCCAAGAACATCACATTCTAGCCAATACATTTTTTTACATGATAGTGTGAGCCAAGTCCCAGATGTCATTAAAGTATCCCTTAATGTGTGGAGCAAATATTGTTTCTAAAAATTGTTCAAAGAGCCAAATTCCTAAATAGTAAAAGATTTTAAAAGTATTTATAAAAGTAGATATCTAAAATTTAAAAAATTTCTTCTCATTCCTTTAAAAACCTATTTCTATTTCTCAGGTAAGAACAGCGCAGCCTTCTTCCCATTCCTGGCTCTCTATCAATTTCAGTATTAGATTCTGTGCTATTTCCTGTGCTGTGAGTTTGAATTTCTAAGCAACAAAGATGAACAAGGTAGGAACAGTGTGTCTTCCCATTTTCATCTATATGTAAAAGGTAGGAAGTGAGACCGCGCGCAGTGGCTCATGCCTGTAATCCCAGCACTTTGGGAGGCCGAGGTAGGTGGATCACCTGAGGTCAGGAGTTTGAGACCAGCCTGGCCAACATGGCGAAACCGCGAATCTACTAAAAATACAAAAAATTAGCTGGGCGTGGTGGCAGGCGCCTGTAATCCCAGCTACTCAGAAGGCTGAGGCAGGAGAAATGCTTGAACCTGGGAGGCAGAGGTTGCAGTGAGCCAAGATCGTGCCATTGCACTCCAGACTGGGTGACAAGAGTGAAACTCTGTCACAAAATAAATAAATAAATAAATAAATAAAGTAATCCCAGCACTTTGGGAGGCCGAGGCAGGTGGATCATGAGGTCAGGAGTTCAAGACTAGCCTGGCCAACATGGTGAAACCCTGTCTCTACTGAAAATACAAAAATTAGGCCGGGCGCGGTGGCTCACGCCTGTAATCCCAGCACTTTGGGAGGTCGAGGCGGGTGGATCACGAGGTCAGGAAATCGAGACCATCCTGGCTAACATGGTGAAACCCTGTCTCTACTAAAAAATAGAAAAAAATTGGCCAGGCGTGGTGGCAGGCACCTGTAGTCCCAACTACTTGGGAGACTGAGGCAGGAGAATGGCGTGAACCTGGGAAGCGGAGCTTGCAGTGAGCCAAGATGATGCCACTGCACTCCAGCCTGGGCTACAGAGCGAGACTCTGTCTCAAAAAAAAAAAAAAAAAAAAAAAAAGAAGGTAAGAGGTGGTGTGGAAACTTAGATTAGATTAAGAGCCCACTAGCTGCCAAAAGTGTTTACATACATTGTTTCAATTAATTACTTTATAGATCACAGGTAGGCTTATTAACTCCACTAAGAGACCAGGACACTCTGGGTAAGAGAAGTTAAGTAATTTGCCTAAGATCATATGGCTAATAAAAGACTGGAAGAGAATGCTGGGTCTGGCCAGAGACAGAGATTGTGGGAGATAAACATCTCACTCTGTAAGCAACTAACCTGCGGTGTTTTTATTTATTTATTACTGATACATATTAATTATTCATATTTATGAGGTACAATGTGATGTTTTGATCCATGTATATCTTGTATAATGATCAAATCAGGGTACTTAAGATATTTTTCACCTTAAACATTTACCATTTTTTTGTGATGAGAACATTCAAAAACCTGTCTTTTAGCTATCCTCAAACATACATTATTGTTAATGCTAGTCTCCCTACTATGCAATAGAATACCAGAACTTATTCCTCATATCTAACTGAAGCTTTGTACTTGTTGACCAATCTCTTCCCCTTCTGGCCTTGTCCATCTTCTTCTTTCTCTTCTTCTTTTTTTATAGAGAGATGGGGTCTTACTATGTTGCCCAGGCTGGAGTACAGTGATGTGATCATAGCTCACTGCAGCCTTGAACTCCTGGGCTCAGGGATCCTCCTACCTCATCCTCAGCTGGGACTATAGGTGCCTGCCACCACACCTGGCCTCCTTTTATTTTCTATTTAATTTTTAGTAAAATTCTCCAAATGGAGTTGCCACTGCTTAAGATGGCAATGCTGGGCACCTGTAGAAGAGCTGCTTTCTCTTCTGGTGACCTTGAATAAGTCTTATAGATTTATTATTGTGCCCTTTTCCTGTTTGGTTCTTTCAATTAATGGACAATTCTTTTAAGACTCAGAACTGAAAGTCAGGCACCATGGCTCATGCCTGTAATCACACCACTTTGGGAGGCTGAGGTGGGTGGATTGCCTAAGCTCAGGAGTTTGAGACCAGCCTGGGCAACATGGCGAAATCCTGTCTCTACTAAAAATACAAAAAATTAGCTGGGCGTGGTGGTGAGTGCCTGTAATCCCAGTTACTCGGGAGGCTGAGGCATGAGAATTTCTTGAACCCAGGAAGCAGAGGTTGCAGTGAGCAGAGATCATGCCACTGCACTCCAGCCTGGGCAACAGGGCAAGACTATGTCTCAAAAAAAAAAAAAAAAAAATTGGCTGGGTGCGGTGGCTCACACCTGTAATCCCAGCACTTTGGGAGGCTGAGACAGGTGGATCACGAGGTCAGGAGATAGAGACCATCCTGGCTAACACGGTGAAACCCTGCCTCTACTAAAAATACAAAAAATTAGCCGGGCATGGTGGCGGGTGCCTGTAGTCCCACCTACTCAGGAGGCTGAGGCAGGAGAATGGCATGAACCCGGGAGGCAGAGCTTGCAGTGAGCCGAGATCATGCCACTGCACTCCAGCCTGGGTGACAGAGCAAGACTCCGTCTCAAAAAAAAAAAAGACTCAGAACTGGCTTTCAGCAAAGATTTTTTTTCTTTCCAAACTGGTGTGAAATAGGCTGGGCACGGTGGTTCACGCCTGTGATCCCAGCACTTTGGGAGGCCGAGGCAGGCAGATCCCCTGAGGTCAGGAGTTCGAGACCAGCCTGACCAACAGGGAGAAATCCCGTCTCTACTAAAAATACAAAATTAGCCGGGCATGGTGGCGCATGCCTATAATCCCAGTTACTCAGGAGGCCGAGGCAGGAGAATCACGTGAACCCAGGAGGCAGAGGTTGCGGTGAGCCAAGATCACACCATTGCACTCCAGCCTGGGCAAGAAGAGTGAAACTCCGTCTCAAAAAAAAAAAAAAAGGTGTGAAATTTAGATATTAATTGTGTTTTGTTCATCTAATTAGATGTGTGAGTTAAGGAGTATAAAATAAGCCACTAGCTACTTTCTCACAAGATACAATAAATCTATCAGATTGAAGAGCAAAACAGCATCAGTTGTAATCAAAATAATATATGATATCATGTCATGATGTCAGAAGAATACATTACGTTATTTCCAAGGGCTCTCCTCAGAAATTAGATTGGGAGATTGGCTAAATCCTCAGATCCTACCTGTCCCTCCACAAGAAAAGCTAAGCAGGTATCTTGCAATACACAATTTAAGGTGAAGCCATAATGATTACCTAGTTATCTCTCACTGTACAATTCGTAACATCTTTTTTTTTTTTTGAGACAGAGTCCCGCTCTGTCACCCAGGCTGGAGTACAGTGGTGCAATCTCGGCTCACTGCCACCTCCACCTCCCAAGTTCAAGCAGTTCTCTGCCTCAGCCTCCCAAGTAGCTGGGATCACAGGCGCCCACCACCACGCCTGGCTAATTTTTGTATTTTTGTTAGTGACAGGGTTTCACCATCTTGGCCAGGCTGGTCTCGAACTCCTGACCTCATGATCTACCCGCCTCAGCCTCCCAAAGTGCTGGGATTATAGGCATGAGTCACAGTGCTTGGCCAATTTCTAACATCTTTACACCATTCGATTTTATCTTTTCTCTGCTCAAAATAAGCACTGCAGTATAAGCTATTGAATGTCAATAATCAATTCCTGGGCAAGATTACCTGATAGAATAACAAAAATTGCTCTACAACAAACAAAACCTTTGATCTCTCATAAGAGATATATGCAGCCACTCACTTCCAAACATCAGTATGTCATCAGTAAACAACAAGCAATACTGACAATGTCCCTAGAAACTCATGGAAAGGCCTCTAGGCCTAAACAGAGTATAGTCAGTCCATTGCCCTCAACTGCCTACAGCAAGATATGCAATTCTGTGATTTTTATTAGGATAATCCCCTTGTAGATATTGTTGTGGCTTTTTGGGACTCCCGAATTCTTTGCCCAGTGTGGAACATGCATCAGAACCTTCAGTATCCCTTCCCAATATCTGTCCTCCCTAAGGTGCACCCCTCCCATTATGTGCGCACCCCTTAGATGGATGTGCAGGAGTGTCCTCACAAATATTTGGAGGCCCCTTCTGGTGTGTGGGTGAGCAGGAGGTCAAAAGAGAAGGTGGAGCCAGCCTGTAGGCAGTGGCTTCCTTTTGTACTTATGCCCCAGGTCCTGTAAATATTACCTGTTTTCCTGGATGGAACTGGAGCGGGCTTACTCCACCCCACAAGGGGCTAGGCCTAGAATAGAAAGTTGTCACTGCATAGAGAAACTGAAATGTGTTGTTCTTTTTTAGGGTTCAAGTAAGGATCAATTTGCCACTAGCCTACTTCCTTGTGGAAGCTGCATATTTGAATCTTCTGGTAAATTTATATGATTGCCATAGAATAAATTTTTATTTAAACCATAGGTTATTTATATATCGTGTCTTACATAGAATTTAGAAAAGCTATTTCCAACTGTTACCCTTATATGATATAGATGGACAGACTGAATGTCTCTCTATCTCGGACATACTATAATCTAATTCCATTTTAGTGAGCAAAGATTCTTGTTATACGCACACAGAATGAAAGTTGGGGTGTTCCATTTGATTACTATAATTAACGTATCACACTGCTTTTGAGAATTCAAGGAAAGCACTCTCCTCAGAGAAAATGAGAGATGGCCTTTCTGTTCTCCAAACTTTATGACAGGCATATATTTATCAGAGACATCGTCTACATTTCCTGAGATTCCCTCTGCCCTCACAGGACTAGCTGCTGTCTCAGCCGTGCGCTCAGCTATCTGACCACTTTGGGACCTGCATGGTTTTGCTGTGAGGGGCTGACCAGTTGCTTATCCAGGATGTTGGCCCTTCTTGGCTGCTGCCATGCCAGTCAGGCATTTCGAGTTTCTGGCTCCTTTCATCACTTGAGACTTGGATGAAACACCACACTAGAGAGCATGGTATCTGGCTTCCCAAATGACTGCTGAGGGATCCGGATGATGCAATGCAGAAAGCTGGGTGTTAACCACACTTGGGATGAACTTTGGCCTATAGAAATAGGAGATGCTGGGAGTGTGACAGATCAATTACCCCACTTCCTCCTCGTTGACTGACTGCCTTCTCCTTAACAGTTTTTTCTTGTAGCCTACCCATGCATTGCTTCCCATCCTTTCCTGCCACATCTCCCTTTTTCTCACTCTCACATTCCCAGGCTTACCCCTAAACAAATGAAGCAGTAGCACCCAATCTCCCTCAGAATTTGTTTTCTAGTAAACTGGGCAAAAAGGCCACTATATGAATTGAGAAAGATAAAATTCTGAGACTGTAAGGTACAAACTCAAGTAGCCTTAGGAATAACTGATAAAGACCTATTTTTAAATCAGTATCTTCAAGTGGCATGTATAATAATAATTGTTTCAATATTATTTTGGAGGCACTATAGTGCTTGGATATAAATTTCATTTCTTTTCCCTTTGACTCCTAAGACTCTCCCGTATATCATAATTAATCAAGTATAGGTGCAGCAATATGCAAAGCCTTGAAAACACTAAAAGGGGTTATGACATTTTCTCTGTCCCCTGTCCTCATAATATAGTTATTAGAGGGAGACCACATATAAGTAATGACTTGCATGGTTTACATTAAAGTGCTGTACTGCAGAGAAATGGGGAAATAAATGAAGGTCTCAAGTATCTAGGAAGACTTCATGATGGAGATGAAACTTTCAAAGGGAGTTTTAAAGGATGAATAATACCTGAATTGGTAGAGGGGAAACAGAAAGGTGCTCCTGGTGAGTTTCAAGTCCAAGTGAAGTTGTGGAGATGAAATTGCGTATGGTACTTGTGATGGACTCACTATTTCTGGATTCTTCGTAACAGCATCCCACAGGGCTGCAGATCCTCTAAATCTCATTTATAGAACCTAGGTTAATCTATATGATATAAAGAAGATTCATAATCTGATCACTTTCTTTTTCTTTCTTTCTTTTTTTTTTTTTTTTTTCAGACAGAGTCTTACTCTGTCACCCAGGCTGCAGTGCCGTGGCACAATCTCAGCTCATTGCAACCTCAGCCTCCTGGTTTCAAGTGATTCTCCTGCCTCAGCCTCCCAAGTAGCTGAGATTACAGGCACATGCCACCAGGCCCCACTAATTTTTTGTATTTTTAGTAGAGATGGGGTTTCACCATGTTGGTCAGGCTGATTTCAAACACCTGACCTCAGGTGATCCACCCGCCTAGGCTTCCCAGAGTGCTGGGATTACAGGCATGAGCCACGGCTCCCAGCCACAATCTGATCATTTTCTTAAAACAGCAACAATGTTCCAGTATATAATCTGTGAAGTTTTGTTGGTCTGTGATTTGGTTTGGCTGTGTCCCCACCCAAATCTCATCTTGAATTCCCACTTGTGGGAGAGACCCTGTGCGAGGTAATTGAATCATGGGGGCAGGTTTTTCCCCTGCTGTTCTCATGATAGTGAATAAGTCTCACGAGATCTGATGGTTTTAAAAAGGGAAGCTTCCCTGCACAAGCTCTCTTATCTGCTGCCATGTGAGACATGCCTTTCACCTCTCGTCATGATTGTGAGGCCTCCCCAGCCATGTGGAACTCTAAGTCCATTAAACCTCTTTCTTTTGTAAATCGCCCAATCTCGGGTATGTCCTTATTAGCAGGGTGAAAACAGACTAATACAGTTTGGGAGTAAAATTAGAGAATTTAATTTTGGCTGGGCATGATGGCTCACACCTGTAATCCCAGCACTTTGGGAGGTCGAGGTGGGCAGAATGCGTGAGTTTAGGAGTTTGAGACAAGCCTGGGCAACATGGCGAAGCCCTGTCTCCACAAAAAATACAAAAATTAGCTGGTTTTGTTCCTGCATGCTTGTAGTCCCAGTCACTCAGGTTGCTTGAGGCAGGGAGGTTGAGGCTGCAGTGAGCCGAGATTGTTTAACTGCACTCTAGTCTGAATGACAAAGCGAGACCCTGTCTCAAAAAACTTTTTTTAAATTTTATTTGAGGACAGCTTATTTGAGAACTCCCAATTCAGCATAAAAAGCTTTACTTGGCCAGGTGCAGTGACTCATGCCTGTAATCCCAGCGCTTTGGGAACCTGCGGCAGGCGGATCATGAGGTCAGGAGATCGAGACCATCCTGGCTAACACGGTGAAATTCCATCTCTACTAAAAACACAAAAAATTGGCCGGGCATGATGGCGGGCGACTGTAGTCTCAGCTACTCAGGAGGCTGAGGCAGGAGAATGGCGTGAACCCGGGAGGTGGAGCTTGCAGTGAGCCGAGATGGCGCCACTGCACTCCAGCCTGGGCGACAGAGTGAGACTCTGTCTCAAAAAAAAAAAAAAGTTTTACTTGAATTTAAATCATTGATTTCAGTACAATTGTGAAACTTAAAAGAGCAATTTATGAAGGGAAGGAAAATAGAACACTTAAAAAAAATTCCTAAAGATTCCATGAAAAACTCTTATTGTTAAGGGGGTAGATTGTGTTCCCAGACTATCAGCTACAAATTTCTCCTCTCTTTTCCTGAATGCAACTAAAATTTCAAAAAGTCAGTACATGAGGTATGTACTGGATGGAAGAATTTGCCTCAGTATACTCCGAGAAAAACTGGGAAGGGAGTGGACAGGAGAAGGAATATAGGTGATAGGTAATAGAGGTTCATTAGTCTCTTTCTTTTGTACATACTTGAATTTTTTATAATATAAAATTCTTATAAACTCCTACATTGTTTCTGTAGATGACAACTGATAAATCAGTTCTAAAGTTTCTGGTTTTGGCTGGGTGCAGTGGCACATGACTGTAATCCTAGTACTTTGGGAAGTTGAGGAAGGCAGATGGCTTGAGTCCAGGAATTCAAGACCATCCTGGGCAATAAGGCAATACCCCATCTCTACAAAAAATACAAGAAATTAGCTCCACATGGTGGCAAGTGCCTGTAGTCCCAGATACTCCGCAGGCTGAGATGGGAGGATCACTTGAGTCCAGGAGGTCAAGGCCACAGTTTGCTGACATCGTGCCACTGCGTTCCCACCTGGACAAGCGAGAGAGACCCTGTCTCAAAAAAATAAAAATAAAAATAAATAAATAAATAAATCTGTTTTCATCAAGAAGTTTATAAATATACATTAATCATTTCATTTTGGCTATACATGCCCCATTATTGGGGGTGGGGAGTGGGATAGGGATAGATTTGGCAGGAGGACTGGTGGGGGCAGAGTCGTCAGATGCAGGGAAAAATAAGAAACAGAAGCTTTCGGAGAAAGAGTTTACAGGAGTCAACCACTGATTGCATAAAGAGAGGTAAGAGTTGAAGTTTCTGCAAGTGAGTGGATAATGGCGCCATTAACAGATGAGGATGTAGGAATAAGAAGATGTCCTTCCTTTAAATGGGTTTGTGTGCAGTCTTCCCATGGACAGCCTCAGAAAGACTCAGGGACCCCTGGCTAACATCACGTTGCTGAGGAAACATTGTTAACTTTTTCAGATTAAGAAACATTTCATTTACATATAATCACAAAAACAAAAATTAAAACTACTAAATCTTGATCACATTGGTATCTGGCAACAGGGTACTTTACAACCAGTTATTATCATTTCCTCCCAACTCAGTCATAATTGCTGTCCTTGTTGTGGATTGAGTAATTTGACCAATGCTAGCTGCTAAACACAGGCAAAGTCCAAGTTAAAACTCTGCATGTTTTTTCCTTATCCCATTTACTTTATCTGTCAAAAAATCTCCACAGCTGTTACAAAATAATAACATATCCATGAAAGCAGCATATTCTTGCACATAGTGTTTCTCAGCTAAGCTCCATGTGACAGAGATCAGCTGTCCTTACCCCTCCCATGTACCTTCATGGAGTTTTTCCAGTAACAGAATGTCCATCTCTGCTTATTTCCCTTCAGTTCACTAGTCCATCATCTTGCAGGTTAAATGAAGGAATTTCAGTAGATTATTTTTATGTATCTATATATGTATGGTGGCTTCCTCTCCATTCTCAGCACAAATTGCCAGCACTAACCATGCACCTTTTCTGCCTTCCTTACAGAGAAAGATTTTTGTGAATATTTGCTTTGTTATTAGTAGGTAAAATAGAAAATTTTACTTTTCTGGTTGATTTGGCTGTTTTTAGTCTTTACTGGGTTTTTCGTAAGTTACTTTACTGCTGCCCTAAAGAGGTCACTCCTAAAATAAAGATAGTTCTTTTGTTTTCCCCACTTTGGCAGTTGTTTAGCCTTAGGTCCTTCTCCTGACACCTCTGGTTAAGGGTCCAATTAAAGCTAAAGAAGTTTAGATTCTTTTGAGGTTGTGGACAATTCTGGCTTTGAGATCTTATCTGATTGGCCACATGAAAGAAGATAATGAGAGAGAGATGCCTGGGAACCTGAATTAGGCTCCTGATTGATCTAGTGTCATGGGAAAGAGAGAGAGGAGCATCATCTTAACCACACAGTGAATCTGCTTGACAGCAAACTGGGCCTAATTCAATGTCTCTGGCTTAGACCAATCATCAACACTTTTCTTTGGGGGTTAGGTTGGGCACAGGCAAGAAATGAAATTAGGAGAAAGAAGCAGAGACCCTCAACTCACCTACACCTAAGGAAACAGAATGCAAGATGGTTTTGGTGAGGGTGGAAGCCTCTAGGTGACAGTATCAGGGATAAAGTTGGAATGACAAACCTGGGTAGGGCAATTCCTGAACATCAAGAAGAAGCTTGGGGAAAGGGAGCTCTGGTGGAAACGGGTGCTAAAGGGAAAAAAGGGGGTACCAAAGACAAGCGTTCCTAGGATCTTACCTAGGGCAGGTCCTAAAAAAATCATTAGCTTTGGCATAAATAATACATGCCAATGTAAGATATGTATTACTCCACTGACATTTTGAGTTTCTATAAAATTTAATTATAAAATAATCAGGAAGCAAAACAGAACAAATCAAGTTACATTTTATTCTATTTGATGCCTTAACTTTTTCTTTTTAGTGAGCCAGGATACTGGGACGTTTGAGGATAAACTTTTAAAGGAGAAATGTAAATGATCTGTGGGATAAAAGAGCAATTTTGTACATGATCTACTATAAGGTATGGATCAATCAAACAAGTATTTATTGAGTTCCTTCTCTGAGTTAACAAGGTGGGTATATGGATCAGACTTCACAGCAATTCTTGCCTCAATAATAATTCTGAGCGAATGATCAAATTTTTTTGGAAATGCTCACAAATCATCTGTTTAACTAATTGTGCTGTTGACCTTTGCCCAGAATTTGTATAAAAATCATAGATCTTTAGCATTGATTACCCTTAAATTTTTTTCTCTTCACACTCTCCTGGTTTTAATCTGTCTTTCTAAAGATCTGATTTTCTTTTTTTCTTTTTTTTTTTGAGACAGAGTCTCTTGTGCTTGTCATCCAGGCTGGAGTGCAGTGTTGTCATCTCAGCTCACTGCAAGCTCCAACTCCCGGGTTCACGCCATTCTCCTGCCTCAGCCTCCCAAGTAGCTGGGACTACAGGTGCCTGCCACCACACCCGGCTAATTTTTTGTGTTTTTTAGTAGAGATGGGGTTTCGCTGTGTTAGCCAGGATGGTCTCGATCTCCTGACCTTGTGATCCGACTGACTCAGCCTCCCAAAGTGCCGGTATTACAGGCGTGAGCCACCACACCCAGCCTCTAAAGATCTGACTTTCAAGCAATTGACGATTTCTTCTCTTTTCTGACTTGGAAATTTTCTGATTTCCTTATTTAAATTCAGGAAAATTAGATTTATTACAAAACATATAATTTTGGAAGTAGAATAATATCTTTTGACAAGTTAAGATTTTAATTTTGAACTTGGCTAACCTATGAATCAATAACAATATCATCCTAACAAATACGTGATTCTCCATCCTTTAAAACAACTTAGTGTTATATTTTAAGTCATTTGCACAGCTTCATAGATATGTAAGTTGTTTGTTCCATAGCCTATATTTTGAGAACTGTCTCTCCCTGGCTCTGAGTGATTATGGTTGGCCAGTCATGGTACCCTACTCTTTCGGAAACAGAGATTGATCTAAGAATGAGCTTGTGACCATGGACAGGGCCAACCATGTTTTCGGCAGCTGATACAGATGTTCAAAGAGGGACCCTATAAGAGCTCTGTGAACTGCAGGGGCCACATTTCCCATCATACGCAGAAAACCTGCCTGAGAATAAAGCTAATAAGGAAAGCATGCGGGAAGGGAAGCTAGAGAGAGAGAGCGAGTGAGATAGAGAGAGAGAGAGAAAGTATTCCTGAGGACATCATTTGAGCATCTGGAAAGAGCTATGCTGAAGCCAGCTTGGAAACTGGAATTTTATTTTATTATTATTTTTTTGAAACAGGGTCTCACTCCATTACCCAGGCTGGAGTGCAGTAGCGCAATCTGGGCTCACTGCCATCTCTGCCTTCCCGGCTCAAGTGATCTTCACACCTCAGCCTCCAGAGTAGCTGGGACTATAGGTGTGTGCCACCACACCTAGCTAATTTTTGTATTTTTTGTAGAGATGGGGTTTCGCCATGTTGCCCAGGCTAGTTTTGAACTCCTGGACTCAAGCAATCTGCCCGCCTTAGCCTCCCAAAGTGCTAGGATTATGGGCCTGAGTCACTGCACATGGCCAGAAACTGGAATTTTATATGTATCTAGTTTTGTGAGCAAAAAACATTTTCCTTATTTGCCTAAAATAAGCGGAGTGGGGTTTCTGTCATTTGCAACCAAGAGTCCTGACAATATACACAGGACTACACAGTCTTAATAATCATCATGATTTTAAAATATTTGATTTTCTATGCAAAGACCTTATTTAGCAAGAGTAATAAATTTGGCCAAAACTGTAAAAAGGGATTCATACTAGAATTTGTGAAATGCTCACCCATCGATTTTCCATAACATATCCCCTTCCATGTATTCTAACTAAACATTTACTAACCGATTACTCACCTTGTGTCAGTCAGTAGTGCTAAGTGCTGCACATACAACATTGAGTAAAACACATTTGGGTCTCTGCCTTTGTGGAACTTAGGATCTCACTGACTTTATTCTCCCAAATTGTACAATATAGCATTGGTGTTTTAGCATTCTTTTATGTTCTATTTTGAGTCATAAATGGAAATGCTTTTTCAAGCCTCAGGTCATATTAATATACTAACACTCTTTTTAAAGGCCTTTCATGATCCTGAGATCATTTATAGTAATGTAGGCATTAACCAAACAGCATAAGTCAAATAACTAGAAGCCTTTGAAATTGATGAATGTTATAAATATTTATGACACTATATATATAACCTGTTGACTTTTTTCGCTTTCGAAATATACATGCCTTAAGTTCTTCTGCTTTTATTGGTGTCTCCTAGACAACAAATCATTTCTCACATATTAAGTACAACAGTAATAAAACTGGTACACAGAGAAATGCCACAGGTACAGTGTATCTGGAGAGTGGGAATAAGTACAGTGAACTTTATTCAAAGAAGAAAATTTTCCCAAGGTTTTTGCATTCACCCTTAGAACAATGTATAATCATTTGAAAATGTTTTGACAAACAAGCAATGGGGAAAGGATTCCCTATTTAATAAATGGTGCTGGGAAAACTGGCTAGCTGTATATAGAAAGCTGAAACTGGATCCCTTCCTTACACCTTATACAAAAATCAATTCAAGATGGATTAAAGACTTAAACGTTAGACCTAAAACCATAAAAACCCTAGAAGAAAACCTAGGCATTACCATTCAGGACATAGGCATGGGCAAGGACTTCATGTCTAAAACACCAAAAGCAATGGCAACCAAAGCCAAAATTGACAAATGGGATCTAATTAAACTAAAGAGCTTCTGCTGTCTTGCTCTGTCACACAGGCTGGAGTGCAGTGGCATGATCATGGCTCACTGCACCCTGGACATCTCTGGCTCAATCAATCCTTCCACTTCAGCTTCCTGAGTAGCTGGGGCTACAGATGCACCCCACCATGCCTGGCTAACTTTTATATTTTTTGTAGCAGTCTCACTGTGTTGTCCAGGCTGGTTGTGAACTCCTGGGTTCAAGCAATTTTCCTGCCTCAGCCTCCCAAAGTGTTGGGAGGGATTACAGGTGCCTGGTCTCAGTAAATTTCTCTTGTTAGGAAGGCTACCAATCAAGGACTGGTTCGGGTGAGTTTACAGAGGCTGCACAACTTGAGTGTCTTTATGTCCTGACAAGACCTTTTGATGCATAGGTCCTAATTGTAATACATTTAAATGTTAAGTCTCCACCCCAAGGTAAACATGGGTCATCTGTAACATGCATATTTGTTCAGTAGGCATGCATCAGGACTATCTTCATGAATATTCATAGCTCATCCTACAACCGATTGAATATGTGTGTTTGGCCACTCAATAAACTTAAATTCCTGTCTTACCTCTCACTCCCTCTGAATGTTTGTCTCTGGTCTTTGCTGGAGGCTGTGCTTCCCAGCCTGCAGGATGGCCACTTTGCAGGCTGTCACTCTTTACAAAAAATAAAGCCTCCTTTCTAAATTTATATATCTTGTGATTTTTTAAAGTTAACATTGTTCTGTAATTATTCTTTTCATTCTTCTTGTGTCATGTTTACACATATCTACTGGATCGTGGTTGTGTGTGTGTGTGTGTGTGTATGTGTGTGTGTAATGAGACAAAACATCAATTTTGAGGATAGTTCTGGAGAAAGTGCTACCTTTACCTGCCTTAGGTTACTTTGTATTTCCACCAAAACAGGAATCAAAATGGGAGATCCATGACTCAAACTGCCCCAGGCTTTTTCACCAGCCTGTAAGGGAAGAGAATATTGAGATCAGTTTGCCACCTGGGAGCTTTCTAACAGAAATGCAAATAAAGTTAAGGGCTTTACTAAGTGGACTTCATCCCACCCCCAACACTAGGTGAAGAATTAGGTAAAGGTCTCCATCATACTTTAAGTCTTCCCTGAGAATGCCTTTACCTTTAAACACCCTCAAAAAAGGAGCAATTTAAAGGATATATATATATATATCCTTTATATATATATATATCATTTATATATATTATATATATATCCTTTATATATAATATATAATATATAATATATATATCCTTTATATATAATATATAATATATATATCCTTTATATATAATATATATCCTTTATATATATAATATATATATCCTTTATATATATAATATATATATCCTTTATATATATATATAATATATATCCTTTATATATATAATATATATATCCTTTATATATATTATATCTATATCCTTTATATATAATATATATTTTTATATATTATATATATTTTTATATATAATATATAGTATATATAAAATATATATATTATATATAATATATATTATATATATTTATATATATGTTTGAATGCTCACGGATTTTATTAGACAGTGGTGGCAGTGGCCCCAGCCCAGCCCACCCTCACCTGCTTTTCCAGCCCAGAACAGGGGACGGGGAGGATCACGGCCCAGCAAGAGCTATGCAGAGAGGGGAACAGTCCTGAGCCCAACAGCAGAACTTGGGGGGAAGCGGGCGGGGTGGCCAGGGACACAAACTGTGTACAGGGGCTGGGGGCTTCTGCCCAGGGCCCTCCTGGACCAGGACGCCTGACAGGGCTGGGTGCCTCAGTAGTCCTCCACCCAGCCGTTCTCAGAGATGAATGCGTCAATGACCTCCTTCATGGCCAGGTTGGGGATGAACTGTTTCTGGGTTAGGGGGCTCCAGGTCACGGGGTCAAAATGATCCACGCGCTGCAGGTGCTCCTCGATGTCCTTGCGGTCATAGGAGATGCCAGTGGGCGTGATGCATAGATCCCGCATCAGCTCAAAACTGATCTTACAGCACAGGTATTTGGGGATGTCGTACTTCTTCCTCTTCTCGTCCACCTGAGAGAAGAGCTCATCCATGTCCGCCATGTATTTGTCATGTGGGCGGGGGGCACCCTCACGTGCTTGGCCTCATTGCAGGCCTGCTGGGCCCGGACCTGGCTGTCGTCTTCATCACCCTCATGGTTCCGTTGGCACTCTTCGAGCTCCCTCTCACGCTCTGCCGCAATGAGCCTCGAGAGGTAGGAGTGCAGCTCGCTCTCCTGGTGGATGCGCCCTTCCTCGATGCTGTTTCAGCGCTGCTTCGCGATTCGAAGAGCGCTGGGAATGTCGTCCCCAAAGTTCAGCCAATGCTTGTAGGCCAAATATTTTTTTATCATTAAACTATATATATATATATATATATATATGTATGTGTATATATATATATGTATGTGTATATATATATATGTATGTGTATATATATATGTATGTGTATATATATATGTATGTGTGTATATATATATATATATATGTCTGTATTTTTTTTTTTTAAGACGGAGTCTCTGTCGCCAGTCTGGAGTGCAGTGGCGCTATTTCGGCTCACTGCAACCTCTGCCTCCCGGGTTCAAGCGATTCTCCTGCCTCAGCCTCCTGAGTAGCTGGGACTACAGGCTCGAGCCACCACGCTCAGCTAATTTTTGTATTTTTACTAAAGACGGGGTTTCACCATGTTGGCCAGGATGGTCTTGATCTCTTGACCTCGTGATCCACTTTCCTTGGCTTCCCAAAGTGCTGGGATTACAGGCATGAGCCACTGCATTGGGCCACGTATTTTCTATAAAGACTACTTCAGAACTAGCAGGACTTTGATCCAACATGGCCCTGCTCCCAAATCCACTCCCTGCCCAATACACATATGGACTTTTTGTAAAAATTCACATATTCTAACTACAAGAAAAATTGTGATTATGATTTAGAAAGTCCATGGAGCTTTAGTTCACTATCACTGACTTTCATTCTTTTTACAGGATTTCTGTATTTCAGTGTAGAGCCACAAGGGAGCATGAACTTTCCTATCAGAGGGATCTAGATTTAAATCTCTGCCACTTATTTACTCTGACTACAGCTAATTTTTTTAACTTTTCAGTGCCTACTTTTCTTCATCTTAAAATAGGTGCAGGGTTATTATAGCAACATTGCAATTATCTGTGAAGTTTTTGGTACATGATGAGTAATCAGTAATAGATAGTGTTTAAAATTAAAGTCAATGTATTTTTTTTAAACCTGAGGTTTTGTTTTGTTTTGAGGCAGGGTCTCACTCTGTCCACCTAGGCTGCAGTGCAGCGGCGAAATCTTGGCTTATTGCATCCTTCACCTCCTGGGTTCAAGCGATTCTTGTGCCTCTGTCTCCCAAGTAGCTGGAACTGCAGGTGTGCACCACCACACCTGGCTAAAACTTGAGGGTTTTTATTTATTTTGCGTTCTCCAGTAATAATTTGTGACCATGAAGTTCTTGCACTTAACTGTAAATTCCAGGAATTCCTATCATCTAGCCTAAGGCCTGGAAGAGGGAGGTGACCAGTAAGTATTTGCCAAATCAATGTATGTGTTGGTTGTTGTACATTGTGCTCAGAATCTGTCGTGTGAACAAATGCCTTTGCTATATATGAAAGAATCTCAGAGCACAATATACTGATGGATGAGGTAAATTGTAAGAATACAATTTCATGTTACTCACTAGAAAACATTAACTTGTTCTTCCCAGTTTTGGTCTGTATGCTGCTTCTTTGGGTTATGTGATAGGATGCTTCTTAAGCTCATGAGCTTCGTGGTTTTGCACCCAGACTATGTTACTTACCAGCTGTATACGCTTGGTTTCTCAGTTTTTTCTTCTGTAAAAGGGGATGCTAATAACCTCCATGGCACAGAGCTGTTGCTGGTGGTTAAACAAGCGAACACATGAAAGTGTTTAGAATCATACCTGGCACATGGTGTGAATGTTAGCTCTTCCAGCCTGTCCCCTTAGTCTCCCCTGCTGGTTATTGCGGCATTCTTCTATTCCCAGGTTTAGGATGAATTGGCTCTTTTGGCTCTTTTGTTCCTGGTTAAGTGGGCTTTTGCCTGAGTGCTCTAGTGCACCAGATTTCCTTTCCAGTATTGACACTGCTCTTTCCCCAGCCACCTGACTGGCACATCACCGGCATATCTTGGGCTCTAGTCACTGGAATTGCTTTCTGTCCTCTCCTATGCTTGCTCCTTGTTGGAACCCTCCTTTCCTAAATTAGCACATTCTAGAACCTCTCCTATGGTTCCTGTTGAAAGTCTTTAGCCCTTTAGAAGCCCCTCTCCCCAAGTCCTCAATATACCCAGCCTGATTCAGAAGACACATTCCGCTTCCTCCCTTGTCTGCTTTCTCTTCCTAGAGCCACTACCTGCCCCCCAGGCAGAGGGCACAGTCTCAGATAAGTCCCTGCTTGGTGAAGGCAGGGTGTGGTATTGTTTTTTTTTAAGACAGAGTTTTGCTCTTGTTGCCTAGGCTGGAGTGCAATGGTGCGATCTCGGCTCGCTACAACCTCCGCCTCCTGGGTTCAAGCGATTCTCCTGCCTCAGCCTCCCGAGTAGCTGGGATTAGAGGCACCCACCACGACATCTGGCTAATTTTTGTATTTTTAGTAGAGACGGGGTTTCATCATGTTGGCCAGGCTGGTCTTGAACTGCTAACCTCAGGTGATCCACGCCCCCGCCCTCGGCCTCCCAAAGTGCTGGGATTACAGGCACGAGCCACCATGCCCGGCCAGGGTGTGGTATCTAAATATTGTCTGGAATGAGAATAGATCATTTGGCTCCTTGCTTTCACAAAAACAAACAAACAAACAAACAAACTGTAAACTGAGGGCAGCCTGGGGCTGCAGGCTAGGAAGGACAGCCTAGGGCTCTGCTCTTAACTGCAGTTTGGGCTTCCCACCTTTGGTTAGCTTGGTTAGCTCAATCTGACCTGCAAGTATTTCACCGTTGATTCATAGCATGTGTGAGGAAATGTTTATTTCCAATTCCCTGACAGCATAATCTATAATATTACAAACAAAAACAAAAACAAAACCCAAAACCCAAGAAGTTGGCTACAGGGAGTCCTGAAAAGAAGAAAAAAAACCCCAACAGAGTGGTTATTTGCTAACAAGAGAGCAAACACGTAAAAGGAGGGGAAAAAAACATAGCTATTGCCAAGAAGTGGCAAAAACAGGGTTTCCTAATCAGTTCCTCCTTTTATCCTTTTGAGGATTATTCCCATATGTGACTGTCCTGCTTTTCCTCAGTATTCTCAGACTGGGCATTTGTCTGTCATGTGACCATAGCAGACCATTCCGACTCCCTGGGCTTTCTCAGACACAAACAGTAGAAGGAGGGTCACTTGCTTCTGGCCTTCTCTCTAGACTCCCCCAAGTCAAAAGGCCCGTATCTTTCAATTCTAAGGCTGGGAATGATAAAAGCTTGAAATTCACTCTGCTTCCTCGTTCAACAAGGCTGAACTTCTCCAAATTTATTATAACTTTGAGAGAGAGACAGTGAAGGAAAGGGAGGGAGAAAGATGAGAGAAAAAGAAGGAAAAGGAGACAGAGGAAGAGGGTAGGGACTAAGATGTCTGTGTGCCCCTATATAATTTTAAAAGCAAATTTCTAAGAATTAGTTTATGTGCCCTTTTTAGAATTCCATACAACATTAAATTTGAGGAAAAAATATGTCTAAAGTATATATTGGGAATGTCATGGCATGAAGGTCCAAAGGTTATTTAAATGAGCATGAAAAATCTTCTATTGGTGTACTAAATTCCTACTGTGTATTTTATAAGATCTTCATTAAAATCATAAGACTAGGAAAACAGTATTTCCAACTATCGATAAGCAGCAATTTATCAATTTTAGAGATAACCATCAAAGAGATACCCTGCACAAAGTTATCTTACAATGAGTTTTCAAACTGTGCCCCTTGGGGCATTAAGATAGCAGGGGGAAAGAGTTCTGAGGGTGCTGGTCTGCGTGGAGGTGTGCCGTTTACAATACTAGAATGTATGCTTCCTTTCCTGACTCTGCACTGTGTAATGGTCATGGTGGGAGCATTTACACCATAGAAAGCAGCAAACCTCCAAATCCATTTCTCTTAGAGAGCTCCTTGTTAAACATTTACCAGCAAAACTGATGCTTTTATTTGTATTTCTAGGGAATTATTATTTCTAGGGAATTATTACAAGATCTGCTTTTATTGCTTTTATTTGTATTTCTAGGGAATGTCTGTGTAAAGCATAGCTTTTTTTTTTTTTTTTTTTTTTTTTTGAGACGGAATCTCACTCTGTTGCCCAGGCTGGAGTGCAGTGGCAGTTCATCAGTGAGCAATCTCAGCTCACTGCAACCTCCGCCTCCTGGGTTCAAGTGATTCTCCTGCCTCAGCCTCCTGAGTATCTGGGATTACAGGCATATGCCACCACGCCAGGCTAATTTTTGTATTTTTGGTAGAGATGGGGTTTCACCATGTTGGCCAGGCTGGTCTCATACTCCTGACCTCAAGTGATCCACCCTCTTGGCCTCCCAAAGTGCTGGGATTACAAACATGAGACACCACACCCAGCCAAGCATAGTTTTTGAAAAAGGTTTTATGGATACGAAAAAGTTTGAAAACCATTTCCCAGTTGGATATTTTCCTTTTTTCCAAGTTAACATACATAGTGAATATTATAATTTGAAGAACAATGAATCATTTTACATCACTATTTAAGAGACTGCATTAATTTTATTATTTATTAAAACTATAGCATTACATATACTACATAAACTAAAACTATTACATTACATACCACTAGCATTCTAATAACTATATAAAATGACAGTTTAAAGTACTTTAAAATGTTCTAAGATACATCAGAAGAAAGAAAAACTCTTGGTTGTAAACTTGGAGTTTAGTAAATTTAGCCTTATTGGATTAGTCAGTTAAGTAATTATAGAAATGGATTTGTTCCAGAAAAAATGCTACTCCTCTATATTTTATGGACCAGAGAGCAAGGTCAATATTTAAGTTTTTGCTAACATTTTTGTTCCTTTTGGGTTCTGGTATTGGAATACTGTATTGACTTATCCCACATTACTTTTGGTTTTCTGATATTTTCTTCACCTGCTTACTGTAGTGGCTCCCTAAAATTGCATTTTGAGAACTCACCATCAACTATGTTATAATAAAGTGTTGGTGATTTAATCATTAAATCACTCTTCCTTAGGTCACCACCCCACCCTTCCCAGCTCCTTTATCAGGCTTTGCCAGGTCAGATTTCAGGTCACAATATAGCTATTTTTTACTTTCTTCTCTTATCCCAAGAGGCTAACTGGTGTAGGAAGATGCCAAAACTGGGCTTGGGCTTAAGGGGAGGGAGAGAACCCATTTAGAGTATAAATTGTGTACTTTGGCCTATTAGCCAGAGATCTCTGTATTGGGATTTTAGGTGTATGGTTCTGGCTTAGTCAGCTAGGGATGCCATAACAAAATACCACAGGCTGGGTGACTTAGACAATAGGAATTTGTTTCTCACAATTCTGGAGGCTGGGATAGCCAAGCCATCAAGGAGACAGCTGATTTGGTTCCCTGGTGAGGGCTCTTTTCCTGTCTAGTGCAAAGCCACCTTCTCCCTGTACCCTTACATGGGGGCTGGGGTGGGGTGGGGAGGAAGCAAGTTCTCTGCTGTTCCCTCATAAGGGCACTTATCACATTATGAGGGCCCCACTATCATGACATCATCTAAACCCTCATCACCTCTGCCAAAAGACAAAGTTACAACAAATTTAGTTTGAAGATCAAATTGGCTTTTATTAGCAATTCACAAATAAGAGAGCATCTCATTTAACAATTTAGAAAAGGCACTCTGCTGGGCATGACAGAGCAGTTTATTTTTGTAAGGTGGGAACAAGGAAACAATGATTTAAAAAAATTTTAAATATACTTTTCAAAAAATAATAAAGACAGAGTTTCGTGCTGTTGCTCAGGCTGGTCTCGAACTCCTGCAGTCAAGTGATCCTCCAACCTTGGCCTCCCAAAGTGCTGGGATTACAGGCATCAGTCGCTGCGCCCAGCCAAACAAGAATTTTTAAGAAAGAGGAATGGTTAACATCAGGTTACTTCATCAGGTTACCTTTCCTTGTAAGGGTTAAAGTAGAGGGAACTTCCTTTTCTTGCCAGCTCAGGTTGACTGGGGCCTTTCTGATTGGTAGCTGTGAACCTTCTGTTTTCGGGATAACACTCTGTTTGGGGTTTTCCCTGCTTCCTTAAAGTTTTAGTTTGATTATGTGGCATGAGTGACTCCATTTTGGTCTAGCCTTTTGGGGCCTAGCATAGAAGCTGTCTGTTACTGGGGCAGCCCTGATGAAATAACTGGGAAAGTTCCTCTTTTAAATGTTTTCCTTTAGTCGCTTTATTTATAGGCACAGCTGCTTAAAGAAACCAGACAGGCCAGAATGGCGCCAGAGCTTTTTGACCCCTGGCAAGATACCAGAAGGAGATAAGACCTGCTAACCAGTGCAAACTGCAACAGTGATCCCTAGTTGCCTTCAGCTCATTAACATATCATTATAATGCTAAAATCCCTCCCCTAAAAGAAAAATCTCTTCCATTTTCTGTACATGCATTGTATGAAGATGTATGTTTTTGAATTAAGCCTGTGTGTCTGGAGTCCCACCCTGCACATGCTAACATCCCTCTTCCTCCCTATACCCAGTCCCTAAAGTACCCATAACTTCTACTGTTCAGGGAGAAGGGGCGTTTAGAGCGAGAGCCTCCCCTTCTTCCTTCTTGGCCAGTGAATAAAACCTGATTGCCTTTTCCAACTGGACATTTTTCCTTTGCCATCAATACAAAGTGGGGAAAAAACTCAGTTTACTGGCAACAAGTCCAAACCAATGGCCTCATGTAAATTTTATTTAATACCTCCCAAAGGTCACCTCTCCAAATACCATCACACTGGGGTTCGGGCTTCAAGATATGCATTTTGGAGGGGATACAATTCAGTCCATAGCAGGTTCTTTGATTTCCCATTTCTCATTGATTCTGAGTATCTTTCCCAGGTAACTGCTGGGAGGAGAGGTGCCTAGGTCAATGCAGGAGTTAAATACTTTTGGTCGCTTGTCTTAACAGCATGAATTTCAAGCAGAACTTCTAGGAGTGGCTGCTCAGTTTTGGACTGCAGTTACCTGCCCCCATCTCTCCCTTGGCCGGGCTCTAATGCAGGGCATCTTTTCCTAACGTATACAAAGGCTTGTTTCTGGCTTGTTTTTTGAACGGATTCCAAATCTTACAAGTGTAACAGTAACGATCCCATTAGATACGCAGATTCTGACCCAATTTCCTAGGACTGAAAAAAAAAAAAAAAGAATGATTTTGAAAGGTGAAAATAAATCAGCCCTCATGTCATGCAGCTGAGGTTCTCCCTCTTCCCCAAGAGTGAGTTTTTTTTTGTTGGGACACTTTTCCACATCTCACACATACCCTGTTCCTCCACTCCCTACTCATTTGCCTGACTTGTCTGGATATGTTTAAGTAGCACACCCAGTCTGAGTCCATTGTCAAGGGCCCCTCGAGGCCTCTGCAAGGCCTGCCCTGCCAGTTTGACAAACATGCCCAGGCATGCTTGAACTCCAGCAATGGACAACAGATTTTCCACTATACAAATAAAGGGAGGAAGCAGGCAAAGAAGTATTGCAGAGGTCCAGGAAAAGAGAGGGAGAGCACAGTGCCACTGTGCCACTGCCTGCCTCAGGTTCTCTTTTGATTTGCATTTTTAATGGTAAATTTTGGTACAAAAGTTGCCATATACTCAGCGGTCAGCCTTTCTCCTCTCCACATCTTGGGCCATAAGTCCTTGGCGTGTCGGGTTCTATTTCCTTCCTGGTCTATGTGTAGTGCTCACCAAAAATGCTTAAGACACATGCTTGATGGTGAAAAAAAATTCTATTTAAGGAATGGTGACCAAAAATGAACTTAGATGTGAAACTAAAACAAACAAAAAGCTTTTCACTTTGCTTTGAACTGGGCACACTCTTTTAACAGTAGGGCACTTCCTGCGTGTAATATAGCTCTGCTGTGACCAGTTTCACCACGTCTGTTCAATGACTGCCTTGGGAACCAGATCAATCGTGGTCTACCCTTTAAAGGTAGCAGCACTAATTCCTGCTGCCAGCCTCAGCTCAGACACAATGGAGAAACAATTCCCCAATGTTAGACTTAATCACATTGATCTATTTTTCTGTAGCTCTGGTCTTTGCAAGAAACAATGAATGTACAGCCAAACTCACTTAAATGTGATTATGTCAGCCGTTCTATTATCTCTGTATCTTGTATTTTGGGGGCTGTTAATGATATATCATAGCAGATAATAGAAATTTGAATTTGTTTCTTTAAAAGTAGCCAGATGAGCAAGTACATGAAATGACTACAAAGAGTCCATTTCAAATCTTGTTGAAGGTCATAATGAAGATGGTTGTCTTATAATCTCTTACCAACGGAGGTGTTGGGGAAGAAAAAAATCCCCCTTCCAACAACTAAATTAGTTAGGGTGGCCTCAATCTCTCATCATCCACATTGATCAATATTCTCACTACTTCTTTATTTTTATGAAAAATGGGGAGGGACAGTGCAATCCTATCATCTCCACATTTATACAAGGAGTTCTTGAGAGTTAAGGCAGAATGCAGTCCTCCGGGTCCCTTTATGTGGTCAAATAACCCACAATTTTTGGCTGGCCTCACCCAGTCTTCGTTGATTCCCTTTCCCTTGCAACTATAGGTGCAGCCATGGGACCAAGTTCTGGCCAAAGGTTTCCAAGTGGAAGAGAGCTTCTGGGAGCCTTCCTTGACGGGCAGCACACCCTTTGCCTCTCCATGCCTTCCTGCTTCCTGCTGCTTAAAGCTTGAGTGCTGTAACCATGAAGCATGAGCATGCCATGCACAGCTGAACAGCAAGACAGAGGACCTTGGGTCCCTCAAACCATGAATCACTGTATCAGTCCTAGCACCACCACTCAGACTTTTGTGTGAGAAAGAAATTTAACCCGTGACTCAAAACAACAAGTTTATTCTATTTTTTTTTTTGAGATGGAGTCTCACTCTGCTGCCCAGGCTGGAGTGTGATCTCAGCTCACTGCAACCTCCTCCAAGTGATTGTCCTGCCTCAGCCTCCTGAGTAGCTGGGATTACAGGCACGTGCTACCACACCTGGCTAATTTTTGTATATTTAGTAGAGATGGGGTTTCATCATGTTGGTTAGGCCGGTCTCGAACTCCTGACCTTGTGATCCGCCTGCCTTGGACTCCCAAAGTGCTGGGATTACAGGCGTGAGCCACCGTGCCCAGCGCAAGTTTATTCTTGATCACACCACATGTCCATTGCTGGTCAGCAGGGGGACTCTGCTCATTGTGGGTACTCAGAAAGCCAGGCTGACAGTGTCCATGTCAACCAATGCTTCCACCATTGCTGACAAAGACAAAAGGAATGTAGTGGATTGTATACTGATAAGGCTTGGAGCTGAAAATAACACATGCCATTTTGCTGACTAATGCAAGTCACATACCATATCTAACTTCAAAAAGGTAGGCAAGTAGTCTATTTGCCCTAAAAGCAGGAGAACCAGAATGTGTGGATAATCCCAATAATGACTATAATTTCTATCTTACCTAAGCCACTGTTATTTTGGGTTTTCAGCCAATTGCATCTGCACTGAATCCTAATTAAGATAGGAATGATCACATCAATGCTGTGATAACTATGTCCTGTGAGGAAGGCTGTCACTGGGTGTACACCTTATACTCTGAAGGATTTGCAGGGGTCATTCCCTGTGGCTTTTCTGAGAAAGAAGAAGCCACATCTTTCTTAAGATCCTCAGTCATCCTTCAGTCATTGACATCTACTACACTGGAGGCAAATCACTAAGAATTCCTATTCCTAAAGTTCAGGCTACCACCTCTAGCTCCTTCTAAGTCTACGAAATATTCCCTATTCTTTTGAAAACACAACTCTAGTCTTTTTCTATTCTGCTTTGTTCTGGCATTCAAATCTTAGTCCTTGAGATCTGTCATCTTTCCCAGAGGCTCTAAATATGTCCTTACCTCCTTCAATTTGGCAAATATCTTCACTCGACCCTATGACATTTTCCAAATCTATAGACAAATGAGTCGTTCTATACCTATTGTCTTTTTGTTTTCCTTTTCTGAAACCCCTGTGATGAGGCTTCTGTTTGTACCACTCTACTTAAACTGTCTAAAAAGCCATTAATGGCTTTTATCAAGAAGCGTTTGTCTAAAACTCTGGAATTTCCTGGAAACATGCTTTCGTATATTTCATATAGTGGGATGGATAACAGCAGATAAAAACAGTCATAGGTTTAGTAAAACATAGTAGAGCCCTTTCTGCATTTGGGTAGTATGGGAATGCCTTCTGATCTGCTACAGGTAAAATCATATGTCTGTCTGCTCCTGCCCTAAAACACAGGAGCCATCTGCAGTACAAGGCTGACATATTTATTTATTTTGCAACACGCACATTCGATCTTTTTTTTTTTTTTTTTTTTTTTTTTTTGAGACGGAGTCTCGCTCTGTGGCCCAGGCTGGAGTGCAGTGGCGCCATCTGGGCTCACTGCAAGCTCCGCCTCCCGGGTTCACGCCATTCTCCTGCCTCAGCCTCCCGAGTAGCTGGGACTACAGGCGCCCGCTACCACGCCGGGCTAATTTTTTTGTATTTTTAGTAGAGACGGGGTTTCACTGTGTTAGCCAGGATGGTCTCGATCTCCTGACCTCGTGATCCACCCGCCTGTGCCTCCCAAAGTGCTGGGATTACAGGCATGAGCCACTGCGCCCGGCCACATTCGATCTTTAATCCAGTGTTTTAGTGGGTGTAGGTGTGACTTAGAAGCAGGCACAGTTCATTAAAAAACAAAAAACACCAAAACCTTTTACAGGTTATTCTCACAGATAAAAATTCTATAGGCTACCAACAGAGGAAGTCTTTATTGTTCCTGGGCGCTAGACCATACACAGAAGGACCATACTTGCTCTTTGCAGTCTCATTCAGAAGCAGGAAAAGGGGGCTATATTGGATTTGAATATGAAGGACAAAAGCAGCTCTGGAAACACCAAGTAATAGTCTATGTTACAGGTTTAACACACCCATTTAATCTCATTGGAAAAAATAATGAAACTGGTGAAAAGCATTTATGGAACTGGAGGAGAGCATATTTTGCTGGTTTTACTTTTATGTTTGAAGTTTTGGGTATAGCTATGCCCATAAATACTGAAATGCCTAGCATAAAGAACGCAGCCTGGGGCATACCCCATAAAACTTACAGTGCAATTAAATGAGCAATTTCCACTGGAAATAAAACAGGCATGTTGAGTGGAATATGAATTAAACTGCATATGACTCAGGCCTGCACTAGGCTTTAGAGAGAGATCTGCTGGTTTCAGTAGCACCTGATGCCGTCCATCTAAAGGTCAAGGCCAGTAAGTAACAAAAGAAAACTGTAGTTAGCATGAAGATTAGGGCATACCAAATTGTGGTTAATGTAGTTTCCCTGTCATGATGTCTCCTGAAAGGGACCAGCAAAATTACGACTGATAACAAAGGATTAAACCTGACCTTTCTTTACAATGCAGACACATTGAGCTTCTGCGTCGTTTGCTATGCAGCATTTTTGACGCTTCCTCAAACTTCATTTTCACTTTCTGAATGTTCTCTCCCAGACCAAAGTCACCCAGGTGCCATAATAAAAGAGTTTCTAAGGGAGATTTCAACTAGAAAACCAAAAGGCCATCAAAACAAACATTGATTTGCATTCCAGATCACTTTCTGCTCTTGTTCATTTCTGGGATCTTATTTGGAGATTAAAGGGTAATGATTCACTGATATCCTGTGGGAAAACCAGTTCAGGAGCAGCCTTTGACAAACCACATGTAGAAATCTGGCTGATAGAGGGAGAAAACAAGTTTCAATCTTATTTTTAGTGTAGGGTAAAGCAAGTCCACCCAAGATAAAGCTTAGCATTCTTTCTTTGAGGAATTAGGGTAAGGGTGAAGAAAAGAAAGCTTGATATTTTTCTGCCTATGAAAGCCAGAAGAAGGCTCAGAGAAGCCCGTTCCTTCTTTTCCTCTTTTTCCAAGTGCCAGACCTCCGCAGCTCCCAGAGGAAATGAGGGCATGGGGTGGGTAATAGGGCATGTGATTTGAATGAGTATTCCCAGCCATTTAATATATTCACAAGTCAAACTATAAAGTATTTCTTTTAAAAAATTATAGTATTTCACTGAAGTTTGAATGTACTTTCTCTTGCCAAAATAATCAGAGTCTTTCATTTTTCTAATGATAAAAATGTGCTACATGTGTAGGAAAATTTCCCAAATGAAAAATAACATTTTCTATGGCAGCACATACAGTGCTTGAATTTTTCACCTTAGATTTTATTCTAGCCAGACCTAAACTCTGTCTTACTTGCATAATGATAATTCATGTCGTCAAATCAAACGCACTGTTTGCTGCTCGTTTGTCCAGGAGCCATCTTTTCCTAAAGTGAGCAATATTACGTGCATTTTGTCTGGCTGGCCGAGGGCTCCTCCCTACAGCTTCTGCAGCCATGGAGGAGTCTGGAAGGACAGTGTTCGCTTGTACAAGAAGAGGGAAGGATAGGATGAGAAAAGCAAAATCTTGGAGAGTCTGTGGTCGGAAGAAGAAAGCTGAAGCTAGTTAGGAGGAAGGAGTGTGTGAGTGAATTAGGAGCTGAAGCAGTAAAGTAGCTTTCCCTGTGACCCTGATGTGTCGGGCATTTCTGTCTTAGACTAAAAGCATAATAAAAAAGGCACTTTATTTAGGTTAACAGAGCATTATATAACTGGAAAGTTTTACAGTTTTATATATATAGTGAATAGTTTGTAGAGGATAAAAAGACTTCCCTTTGGTTTATTATTTGGGTAAAATAAAAACCCACGAATTATTTAAGGATGCATTTCTTTTTCTTTTTTCTGCCTTTTTTTTTTTTTAAGACAAAAGCTTGAAGGCATAAAATGGAGTTATTTTCATCGGGATGTCACCCTCGATGCTGCTGCTTTACTACATGTTCATAGTCAAAATTATTTCATGTTTCCCTTGAATAACTACGATCAGTTTGAAAACAGCTTTGTTAATTAGTAAGAGATGACGCAATATATCACTGCATCTTTAGGGCTCTGGCGCCAGCTAGTGGTAGGAGAGGGGAGCCGCCCTGTCGCTCTCAAATCTGGGAAGGCGTCGGTCTTCTCGCCTCCCCTTATCCCTCATCCTCCTCATTTTTTTTCCATCAGCATAATGGGGGAATCATTGCAGTGTGGCCAGAGAGGAGCAGACGAGATTATAGATGAAAGTAGAGAAAAACGGTGGGCAGGGGCAGGGAGAGGAAAGGCCAGACAAATGCAATCATTTCTCCAAAGGATTTGAGAAGAGATCATTTATTTGAAATATTCCTGCCATGTTGATGGAGCAGCTCAATCTTTTGCCAGTGAATTTTTAGCGTTTTGTTTTTTCATTTGTAGATATGCTTGAACATATACTTAGGACACGTAATAACTATGGAACTTCATCACAAACACAGCACTGAGGACATGTTGTAAGTGTAAATTTGTGTTCATTTTTAAGTAGCAAATATTTCTACTGTGAAGAGGCTCTGTTACCTCCTCACTGGTACGACTCTGAGATGAATAACTCTCAAATGGTTAATAAAGGAGAAACCTCTTAAGATGGTATTTGTAGATGGTACACTATGAAAAAAATATAAAATTTCCAGGCAAAAGAGACTTTATTTGGGAGGTATGAAGTAGACGTAGGTTTGGAGCCCTATCTATTCTCAAATAGAAATAGGCTGTGATGATTTGCAGGAAAACAGAAAACATACAGTATTTATTTTAAGAACAAAGAATCTTTGGCAGGCCATCTTTCTCATTTAATTAAGCCATAACTGATCTTACTAGGGTTATGGAGGGACTTCAAATGCTAATAAATAAAACCTGAAGCTGAGACATTTCTTTCACTAAATAGCTGGAGCTGTTTATAACTCTATTACTTATTGCTAAAATCAATTATTATTACTAATATTCCCGGTGGAATTTATTATGAAAACAAGCTGAAGGTTATAAAGAAGAACTTTTCTTTTTAAATGTCATTCATATATCTATATTTATGTCAGTTATAGAGAATAAGGATAATCTGAACCAAGACTCTTGTAATAATATTTTTGGAAGGCAGATCTAATTTAAGAGGAGGTTTCAGGAAGGAAGAAATTGTCATAGTCTTACCTCAGTCTAATTTATATTACTATGCTGTTGGAGAAATAACATTTAAAACCTTGTCTATGTGAGACATTAGATAGTAAAATAGCTGGTCATGGTGTTGGTGTGTGAGATTTACATAGACTACTATTTTGAGCATATTTTAAACTTTTGCTAAAGCCTGCATATTTGATATAAGAAATTCACCTAACCTTGTTATCAACCAAGTCAAAATGTTGACATTTCCCCCTTGTTTTTAATCATGTTATAACTTTTCATATGTAATAAGGCCCTGGTTAAAAATCTTAAAAATCTTCAGTTGACCTTGTCTCCTCTATGTCTCTTTTATCTGTCTTTTGATATAGAAGCCGAGCTCATGCAATTAAGAGTTTCAAATCAGTACCTGAAAAGGGGTATTGTTACTGTTTTTTTTTGTTTTAGAAAAAGCAAATTAACTTTAGTAAGGCTCTATCAATGACAGTGGATTAATTGAAACACGTGAATGCTAGAGTTGAATTGCCATAAAATTTTGAGAATTACAGCAAAATAAAATAATTTATACTCTTTTAAAACAGCTTTGTAGTATGTAAGTACCTACTTTAAGTGCTGAGTTTGTAATTAGGTCTATCTTTAAAACTGTTTAATGGTTGCCTTAAAATATTTTGATGCCTACTATAATCCTTATATAATTTTCCATATGCTACCAAGTAAATGCTTTGAAATGTCATTCCATCTTAATTTGAAATTTACTCATTAAGATTTTAAGATTTATCTTTTGAATTTAATTTCTTATTACTTTTTGATATTATAGAATTAGAAAGTAACTCTATATGGCAATGAACACATTTGAAGGAAGGAAGGGAAACATACCTGAACATATTTATAATTTTTCTCTTTAGCAATTGCTCTGATGACTTTGAAATAGTGATATCAGCAAATAAGTAGTTCATTTGATTCAAATCCTCCTTTCATTCGAAATAGTGCATAGGATTTTTGCAAAAGAAATAACCATAGGATATCATAGGATGTCCCTGAATGTGACAACATAAAGACAAACTTACAAATAAGGAAACTCACACATTCATTCTGATATTCACATTTGAAAAGACAAGGCATACTAAAATGTGTATATGCGAATAATTAAATATTTGGCCTCCAGATTACACGCTTGTGAAATAGCACAATCTTCCCTCGCAGAGCGATGCTGGAACCCTCGACAGACCCTCTCCTCAGGAGACATTGGCCCAGTATGAGGGGGACACATGTGCCGGCAAAGTACTACAGATGGTTCCCCTCATTAGCCTACAGAACTCCAAGCAGCCATCACGGAGGAGGCTTGGGAATCTCACTTGGGCAAGGTGTTAAGCTAGCCTCCTGTTCAATGTCATTACGGTTTCTCCAAAATAATCTCCTTAGTGTGCCCTGTTGGGCTGGGGCCGGTTTACATGTCGCACTTGCAGAGATTGGAGATGGCAGCACCATATCCAGTTTGCCCAAGGGCATTACATGATTTTTAGATTTGGAAAAGTTTCACAGCAAGTCAGACTTGGAAAACTTCTTAATCTAAATGCAGTGGCAGGACAGCCTTCATGCTCCTTGGAAACTCATTAGCTTTTGGAATTCCAAGCACTACTTACCTTCATGTTCACGCTTCCTTATTACAATAAATGCGTTGGCACTCCCATTTCTCCTCTTCCCCTCAACCGCTGATTTATTGACCTAGTGGTATTTTAATTTTGTTTTATTTACCCTTTGTTTATGAATCAGCCTTAAAATCAGGGCACCAAGCCCTGGCAACCGGAAATGTTAGTTAAGTTTAGCAGTAGAAACAGCAGGGGGAGCCCATACTGTTTTATGGTCTGCAGTTTCTCTGGCTGGATTATTATAATAACAATTATTATAGTCGTTGTTTTACGTTTATAACATAGATATTTATAATCTGTGTACATGTATAACATACATGTTTAGAACATGGGCAATCACCATGTGCTAGACTGTTGTAGTTTTAAGTCACAGAGGGTCAATTTTTATTCTTTAATTATATGAAATGATCAGGATACCACTAACAATAATTGAGAAGACAAGAACTTGGCAGTAAGAGTTCTTTTCCCTGTTTTTTGAACTAGAGAGAAATCCTGTTTCACATTTCATTATTTCTCAAAAAATAAAATAAGCTAAAATCCCTGTGTAATCTCTGCAGCTGTTTTCTGGCATTTCCAGCGGCAGCTTTTTGTTTTCTGAAGTAAAGAGATGTTAAAATGTACCATCTGATATGTTTTTAAGATTGTGATAGTGAGGAGAGGTTCTACTGCAATCACTGGGTATTCTAATATGAGCCAGACTTAGTTTTCCATTTTAAAGCTAATAAAACGCAGAAGCCCAGTGGCGTTTAATATTGTTTTCTTATGCTTGATGAGGTCCTTGGGTCAGTAGGTTTTCAGTACCGTAAAATAATTCAGACAATCTCAATTACATTTTGCTCCCTAAATAAACCATAGTAACATCTCTGAGCATACATTTTATATATTTTGTATTGTAAAAATACAAAAATTAGCCAGGCATGGTGGCAGACGCCTGTAGTTCCAGCTACTTGGGAGGCTGAGACAGGAGAATCACTTGAACCGGGGAGGCAGAAACTTCAGTGAGCCGAGATTTGCACCACTGTACTCCAGCCTGGGCCAGACAGAGCGAGACTCTACCTCAAAAAAAAAAATTGAGAATAATTATTTTTTTTCTTTTTTGCCAAAATAGTGTAAGGTTTAAAATTCTATGATGGATCAACAATTCTGTGGATCGACATTTCTGGTTCTTTCCATTTTGAAATTAAAAAATGCAATCTTGGGGTGATCAGAAAACCTTAGGGAGGAATAGCATTTGAAGAGGACTTGAAGGTTGAGAAGAACTTTATGGGGATGGTAGTGGATGGGATGTGTAGTTGTGAGAGGGAAAGATACTTCAGGTAGAAAGAAGATCATAAGCAAAGGGGTAGTATTGGAAAGGGGTCCTAGTGAGACTAAGATATAGGAACCTTGGGTATATACAGAGGAGCAGTGGGCTATCTGTGAAGTTCTGATGTGCAGCTAAGCAGTTAGGACTTTATTCTAGAGGCAGTGGGAGCCAGGGAGGGTTTTAGAGGGAGATATAATAGGAATTACATTCCAGGAAGATTGATTTGGTGCCAGGGTACAGGGTCCTTGAAGATTTAATTCAGTTGATTTAGCAACATCATTAGAAAGCAAAATAAAGAAGATCTAATTTAAAAGTCACTCTCCACATAATTTTAGAATATGATATAAAATGTTTTTATGTCACCTTCCTTGACTAATATAGTCAATGCTAAAATCCAGGAGAATACCCAGCTTTATGGGTCTTTTCTTTCCATGAGTATTGGTAATAACATCTTACATTTGGGGAGCATAATTTATTCTAAATGCTTATTATTCAAAATAACATAATAAAGACATAATAAGTCTCTCCCCCACCACGATCTCCCTTTGATGGCATATATAAATGTAGATTTAGAGATAAGATGGAAAGTTTAGGTCTGTTTCAGTGTTTCTATGAGTAGTTGAAATTAGGCCGGGCACAGTGGCTCATGCCTGTAATCCTAGCACTTTGGAAGGCTGAGGTGGGTGGATCACCTAAGGTCAGGAGATCAAGACCAACCTGGCCAACATGGTGAAACCCCGTCTCTACCAAAAATACAAAAAATTAGCTGGGCATGGTGGCAGGCACTTGGAATCCCAGCTACTCGGGAGGCTGAGGCAGGAGAATTGCCTGAACTTGGGAGACAGAGGTTGCAGTGGGCTGAGATCACACTACTGCACTCCAGCCTGGGCAACAAGAGTGAAACTCTGTCTCAAAAAAAAAAAAAAAAAAAAGAAAGAAATTGTCATTCTATGGCTACTTGTTTTAAATTAGCACTGAATTTCCTTTTGTAGGTGTCTTACACTGTGGTACCATAGTTGACTCAATTATGCACTCATAAAGCACTTTTTTGAGAAAAATAGAGAGTCAACCAGTTATGTGTGAGTGTTGTTTAGTAATGTCTTTCTTTCTCTAAAAAGTTTTACAGTTTGCAGATATGATATATTAATGCCGTATTCTATTTGATCCAGAGAGAAAGAGAAAAGGGACAATAATGTGAAGCAAAAGGGGGCCCTAATTACAGAGAAGAGATTTAAATAATTTTAGTAAAATATAATATTTTAAAAATGTTTCAAGAAAATAGTTTATATCAATACATTTTAAAACCATATAGTATACTTTAAAAAGTACCATTGGAGTCGGGAGGAAACCCAATAAGACAGTTCCTTCTAAACCATTTGACAAAAAGCGGGAACTTAGAACAGTTACCTAATGCAGTCCATTTGTTTATCTGTTGAACTAATAGTACCATGTTTCAAGTAACACACCATTTCTGGCTTATGTAGCCAAAATTACCATCTTCGACTTCCACGTCAATGTGTGCTTCCATCTAACTTCGTATAAATATATAGGGCTCTTTAGACTCTGTGTTTGGCATTATCACAATTTTTGCTTGGCTCAGACAGGGCAGGTTGATTATCATTAAAGTGTTATTTATTTCTATTTTATTAAGCCCCTTTTACATTCATGTTACAGGTTAATTTATAATTTTATTTCATGCACTACTTGGCTTTACTGATTAATATGCCCCATGGCATTCAATAAAGTCAGGCAGTGGAGGAAATAAGAGTGGTATTAATTTCTAACATTGCTATAAATTTGCCTTAATAAAACTAGCTCAATAACATTACAGAAGTAATACAATGGATACTTCCAAATTGTTAGCAAAGATGCAACTAAACAATTTTCCTTCCTGAATTTCACATAACACTATTGCCTTATCTTTGAAGTGTGGAAATGAAACCTGCCATATATTTTTTCTCTTTTTAAAAGGTAATCTAATAGTTGGCATGATAAGACAGTGCACAGCTCTCCATTTGACTTATTCCAATATGCCTTATTCAGACTTTAGGTTACAAACTGTGCAAATTAACACAGGCTCACAGGCTCCTGGGATGGGGGAGTGAAACTTTATTCATGTAAGAATTTTCATAAATATTAACATTAGGTCTGCAGAATCATTTGTTCTTCTCTAACGTATCAATGTTCAATTCCAATAATAAATATGATTACTACAAAATCTGAAAATACAGAAGGGCTAGTGAAAGTCTACATGCTAGGTTTTTTTTTCCAGTTAACCCAGCTCTCCCACCCCAATTGTTCAATGAAATAAGATTAGAATTAGGATTTATAGGAATTTGTAAAAACGAGGACCCACTGCCAGCCACTGAATTTTGGCTCACAAAATTTTGATGATAAAGAATGTATTCCATTATTAAGTAACCAAATTCATGTATTAGAACACTTATTCTCTCCTTTTCATTTAATAGATTGTAGCCAGGCCAGCCAAAATATTGTTACAAATTGGAAATTTGCCTTTATCTCCATTATTCCAAAAAAGTAAGGGCACTTTACTCTGATGTTTTCCCTTAGCTTTTCAATAATGTCTTTGAATAGCATTTATGGGCTGGAAGGAGATTTGACAGAGAAAAGCAACAAATGGAAATGTGTTCATTTGACAGGTATTTATTTATCAGCCTTTGTACCAGGGTGGGGATAGAACTGTGAAACAGTTTTACCAGTTTGTCCTCTGTTCCCCTAGAATATATAGACTTTTTTGTTGTTGTTGTTGTTGTTGTTGTTTTTTGAAGCAGGGTCTCTCTCTTTAGCCCAGGCTGGAATGCAATGGCGTGATCATGGCTCATTGCGGCCTCAACCTCCCAAGCTCAAGCTATCCTCCCGCCTCAGCTTCACAAGTAGCTGGGACTACAGGCACATGCCACCATGCCTGGCTAATTTTTAAATTTTTTGTAGAGATGGGGTCTTGCTGTGTTTCCCAGGCTGGTCTCTAACTCCTGGAGTCAAGCAATCCTCCCACCTTGGCCTCCCAATGTGTTGGGATTACAGGCATGAGCCACCATGCTCGGCCTAGTCTTGCTCTTTTACTTACTTTAATAAATGGTGAAATTTCATACCATTAGTAAGGAAGCTATTTTGGGACAGAATTTTTTTTTTCTTCTGTTTGTCTTTGAATGGATGAAGAACTTCTGCACTCCTTAAATCCCCCTCATATCATACCAGACAAAGCAGTAGGCACCTTTGCTCACCAAACAGCTCAAGAAATGGTGGCAGGGTGAGTCATTCTTTTTTTTTTTTTGAGACAGAATCTCGCTCTGTCGCCCAGGCTGGAGTGCAGTGGCATGATATTGGCTCACTGCAAGCTCTGCCACCCGGGTTCAAGCGATTTTCCTGCCTCAGCCTCCTGAGTAGCTGGGACTACAGGCACCCACCACCACACCCGGCTAATTTTTCTATTTTTAGTAGAGACAGGGTTTCACCATATTGGCCAGGCTGGTCTCGAACTCCTGACCTTGTGATCCGCCCTCCTTGGCCTCCCAAAGTGCTGGGATTACAGGTGTGAGCCACTGCGCCCAGCCAGGTGAGTCATTCTTATACCCACTCAGCACTCCGAGCATTTTTTTTTTTTCTTTTGAGACAGAGTCTTGCTCTGTTGTCCAGGATGGAGTGCAGTGGCACGATCTTGGCTCACTGAAACCTCTGCCTCCCCGGTTCAAGTGATTCTCCTGCTCGGCCTCCAGAGTAGCTGGGATTACAGGTGCCTGCCACCATGCCTGGCTAATTTTTGTATTTTTCGTAGAGACGGGGTTTCACCATCTTGGCCAGGCTGGTCTCGAACTCCTGACCTCAGGTGATCCACCCACATCGGCCTCCCAAAGTGCTGGGATGACAGGCGTGAGCCATGGTGCCCTGCCACTCTGGGCATATTTTGAGACTTCTACTAAATCAGCTTAATAGAATGATTAAACACCTCCTCCTTTGCCCCAGCTCAAATGAATCCAGCCTATTAGATAAGTGGATTTGATGTTTTCATGTTTTCCTTTGCTCAGCTCTTGGTTAAAATTACATTTTCAGATAATTCACATAAAAAAGATGTGCCTTTTCATGTTAATGTATTTATGCAACTTCCAGCTTTATGAGAAAGTAAAAATTT
This sequence comes from Pan troglodytes, assembly GCF_028858775.2. Classification (NCBI taxonomy): domain Eukaryota; kingdom Metazoa; phylum Chordata; class Mammalia; order Primates; family Hominidae; genus Pan; species Pan troglodytes. The sequence continues at coordinate 79,197,835 of NC_072411.2, read as the reverse complement.
CATTTTTACTGTTTCTGCTACTAAACCCAGACTGATCTTCTTTGCTTTAAAAAGGAGATATTTAGAATAAACAATTCTAGGCTGGGTGAGGTGGCTCACGCCTGTAGTCCCAATGCTTTGGGAGGCTGTGACAGAATTTAGTCCAGGAGTTTGAGACCAGCCTGGGCAACAGTGAGACCCCATCTCTAGAAACAAACACAAACAAGCAAGCAAACAACAACAACAACAAAAAGCTGGCTCATGCCTATAATCTAATCCCAGCAGTTTGAGAGGCCAAGGTGAGAGGATCACTTGAGCCCAGGAGTTCAAGACCAGCTTGGGTAACATAGCAACACCCCATCTCTACAAATAATTAATAAATTAGCTGAGTTTGCTGGCATGTCCCTGTGGTCCCAGGTACTCGGCAGGCTGAGGTGGAAAGATCACTTGAGTCTAGGAAGTTTCAGTGAGCTGTGATCATGCCACTGCACTCCAGCCTGGGTGAAAGAGCAAGGCCCTGTCTCAAAAAAAAAAAAAAAAAAAAAAAGAAAAGCATTTCTAAATCATTCCTCAAACTAGTTTTTAGTAAAAAGCTATCTTCAAAGTAATAATCTACATCCTGGATCCTGAGAATGATCATTCAAAAGCAAAGCAACAATTTTAGAGACTTGGGAGTCCCATTTTAGAAGATTTGTTTCCAGAGTCCTCCTTATATCCTGAACTAGAAAATAAGAGACTTCCATTGGCTTATCCATCTTCAGGTAACCATTCACTTATAAACATGCTGATGACTCAGTGAATTGAATCAATCTACACAGGCAGTCATCCATACAAGCCTTTATTTGCTTTAGGAAATCTGTTAGCTAATGAATTTTGATGTGTTTTTATAAATTTTTATGAAGTAGACAGACTAAACTTAGTTTATTATATTTCAGTATGGATTTGACAGTGCCTTTGATTGACCTCGCAGCTGCTCATCACACAAAAGTACCTAAAATTGATACACTTCAGTCACTAGGATAAACTCCGGGAAAAGTTTTCCTTTCTTTCTATTTTATTTTATTTTTTGAGACGAAGTCTCACTCTTGTTGCCTAGGCTGGAGTGCAATGGCATGATCTTGGATCACTGCAACCTCTGCCTCCCAAGTTCAAGTGACTCTTCTGCCTCAGCCTCCCAAGTAGCTGGGATTACAGGCATGCGACACCATGCCCGTATTTTTATTTTTAGTAGAGACAGGGTTTTGCCATCTTAGCCAGGCTGTTCTTGAACTCCTGACCTCATGTGATCCTCCCGCCTCGGCCTCCCAAAGTGCTGGGATTATAGGTGTGAGCCAGCGTGCTCAGCCAAAAGTTTTCCTTTCTAATCAAATGAGGAAATTTTATTGAGATAAGAATGGGCATGGTGGCTCAGTGCTTAGGGAGGCTGAGGTGGGTGGATCACTTGAGTCTAGGAATTTGAGACCAACCTGGGCAACATGGCAAAACCCCATCTCTACAAAAAATATAAAAATAAAAAAAATTTAGTTTGTTGTGGTGCTGTGCACCTTTAGTCCCAGCAACTTGCGGGGCTGATGTGGGAGGATCACTTGAGGCTGGGAGGCAGAGAGGTTGCAGTGAGCCTGGATTGCACCACTGCATTCCAGCCTGGGTGACCAGAGCAGGACTCTGTCTCAAAAAAGAAAAAAAAAAAAAAAAAAAAGAAAGAAAAAGAAGAGATGGGAAAGTCAGACCTGTTGGTGAAATGAGTTAGGCAGTGAATTGAACCAAAATGTAAAGTTCTATGTTTTTAGCTAATAGGAAATAAAATATACTGAGGGGTTGGTAACCTCTTAGGACTTTGAACCCATGTATAATTACATTGCTTGATAGTTTTCCCCCCAATACCATCTAATCTGAAGTTATAGCAAATAAAATACAAATTAAACAATGCTAAAAATATTTTTATCTTAAATCTCTGTTCCATAAGTAAATTTAAAAACTTTAGGAGTCTGCAAAAATGTACTATTTTAATAATTCACTCTTTTTTAATCTTTAAAGTGAAAGCAAGTTTATTAGGAAAGAAAAGGAATGAAAGAATGGCTACCCCATAGACAGGGCAGCCCCAATAATTCATTCTTTGCAAAGCTTTCTGGGGTACGATGATGCTTAACAGACTGGGTCAGTTGCAAAAATAGTTTTGCAAATGTTGGTATAAAAATAAGTAATATATGTAGAAAGCAGATAAAACTTATTTGGTGACAACTAGATTATATTGATGCAATTTTAAGTTTCAGATAGTCTCAATTTAAATCTTTAGTGAAATACATTAGTTTTTCAAATGATCAGAACTCAGCAAAATATATATGAATGTGAGATGAAGGGTGATAAAATTTCCCCCCCTGGATTTTTTTTAAAACAACTACATTAAAGAGTTACTACCCTTTGAGAATAAGGATATTATTTTCTTTTTGAAGGGAAGCACTGTACTCTATAGAATGACTTGTACTGTCTTTTGTGCCATTATTAATACATTTCCTGTTTAAGGAAATGACTTTTTTTTTTAACATGATAGTTTAAACTTCAAAATAAGTGCTATTGACTTTTAAAATGTCTTATCTTACTAATGTCATTCTGGGCATGAAGAATAAAGTGTGGAAAATGCTTGTCATAATAATCCTATTGTCATGAGATTCTCCTTTTTGAATAAAATAGCTCACATTTGTTGTTTCTTTTCTGGGGAGTGGCAATTGGGAAAGGGGAAAGTAAGTTTTGTAGATAAAGCAAACAGATCCCTCACTTTTAGATTAGTGAAGGATATGGTGATTTTTAAAAATACAAATATATACTATACCTATAATATATATTAAATGTCAGATATATCTTCCAGAGATCTTGCCTTCTTATTTACAATGGCCATACAAATGTCCTCATATAGTTCTATTTAATTGATTCTGTTTCCTTCATTTCTGTTTTTCTGTTCTTTCCTTTCAGTCAGCTTCCTCAGGTTGAATATTTTTCTGTTCTTATTGCCTTCTTCAAAACCACCATTTAAACTTTAATAAGATTCAGATTGAGATATTAAGCACAGAAAATAGGAAAAGGAAAAGTTTTAACTGAATTTTTTACATTATATACTTGAAGCATGTTTCATGAATGAATAACATATGATTTACATGCATTTAAAATAGTATGTAGATTGCACGATGAAAATGCTATCATTTACTGAGTGGAATCTATATTTTCATTTAATTTAATATTTTTCACTTATGAAATAAGCAAGGTAGTTATGCAGCATATGTATATATATATATGCATATGTTTTATAAAAGCATACGTTTTAAAGTTTTTCCTTTTGGGAAAAAATACATACTTGAATATAGTTATTGAGGCCTTACTCTTTTTTTTTTTTTTTGAGATGGACTCTCACTCCATCACCCAGGCTGGAGTGCAGTGGGACCATGTTGGCTCACTGCAACCTCCATCTCTTGGGCCCAAGCAATTCTCCTGCCTCAGCTTCCCAAGTAGCTGGGATTACAGGTGCTCACTACCATGCCCGGCTAATTTTTTTATGTTTTTAGTAGAGATGGGGTTTCACCATGTTGGCCAGGCTGGTCTCGAACTCCTGACCTCAGGTGATCCACCTGCCTCGGCCTCCCAAAGTGCTGGGATTACAGGCGTGAGCCACCGCGCCTGGCCGAGGCCTTACTCTTAAAACCAAGGTGACCCTTAGTTTTGAAAAGTACAGAGCACTATAATGAATGATTAACAAATTATGCTCTGCAAAACAAACCTTAGTTGTGCATTAATACTAGTAGATACTATTTCTGCATTCTTATTTGTGCTAGGCAATGTGCTAAATGCTTTATGTACATTAACCTCATTTTAGTTCATTTAACTTCACAAGAAAGCCGTTGGTTAGGAATTTTTACCCTCATTTTACAGGTGGGAAAACGGAAACAGAGTTGAGTAACTTACTCAAGGTCTCAGAGTTAGTCAGTGGTAAAGTTAGTATTTGGATTCATGGCTATCCAATTACCCATACAGCATATTGAACAAGATCAAGAGGTTTAAAATACCTGTAAAATTTTTGATTAGTTAAATATGATGTGGAAAAATATAATAATGATGGCAATAAATAACCAATAAATGTTAGAAGACAGAGTTTAAGAGACAAGGATATGATACATAACCCCTTTTCTCCTGTAGAAGTAGATGAGGAAGTTATAGTAGAGGAGATGCGATGATAGTTCTGTAAAACTGTGAAGTAAGCATTGATTATTTGCTTGACTCATTAATTTACTTAACTAGGTTTTTTTTGGCCACTCTGTTGGGTGGTGGTATAGAAAGATCAGTAGGAAAGGTGCCTGCCTTTACAGAGTTGGCAGTCTTTTGAGTATGTAGACCATCCATGGGTAAATAGTGCAGAGGTTCAAGAATGATCATAGATTGTACTGATTACAAAGGAAGGTATATAATGTAGAAAGAGGTGCATGGTGGGTGGGAGGGAGACCTGTCCTGAGTTTTAAAGTTCATTATGTGAGGCAGGTAATATGGTCAAGATTCCAGGTAGAGAAAACAGGTGGTAGAAAGCCAAGAAGGTCCAAATGAGAGTGGGTAGGTTAGTGCAGTAATTGATGAGCCCGAAGACAGACAGATAGAAAGACTAGATCTTCCATGGCTGAACAAGATAGAGGTTGCTATAAGGCTGTGGGGAAGAGGCATGGTGAGATCCACATGTTAGGACAAATGCACTGGCTGCAGTGTGGAGAGAGGGTTGGAAAGGGGCCATGCTGGAGAAAACCAGTTAGGAGGCTGTTGCAGACAGGAGGAAAGTGACAAGGGCCTGATAGTGGGCAATGATGGGGGTTTTAGTGAGAAGGGGACAGCCCAGGTTATCAAAGAAAATGAGAAGAAAAGTTTCAAGGAGGAAGAAAAAGTAAATAGTATCAAATGATGTAGAGAAAAGATATTCATTGGGTTGAATAACAAGATCTCTGGTGACTCTTGCTAGAGAAGCAAGTGTTAGTGGTTCACAGAGAAGCCCATGGGGTGGAGGAGTGACCCAAGGGTGAGTGGGAAGGAAACACAGTGAGTGCCCAGTGTTTTCCTTTGCTACTCCCTGTGCTGATTTCCTCCTCTACTTCCAATCTCGGGAAAGAAAAAAAACACTTATTGGACAATTAGTGAAAATTAGTGCATGCTGTAAGCCTCAAAATGACCCTATGATGTTGGGCCCACTGTGATCTTTATTTTCTAGGTGGGGAAAAAAGAGCTTGAGAGATTTATACCCCAGCCCAAGATCCACAGTCAGTAAATGGCAGGGCTCTAGTTCAAATCCAGGTCAGTGTGATTCCAGAGCTCACAGTCTCACCACTACTCTCTTCTAGAATTTACAGTCTTCATGCTTTGCTCTTCTCTCCTTCCCTCTCAAGACTGCAATCATGGAGCTAGTAGACTTATTTTCACCAAAACATAAATGATGGGCACAGCTTATTATTTTTTTTTCTGGATGCATTTTGAAATGACCATTGGATGTACTTCTTTTTGCATTTTTATTGTGAAATACAGAACCAGTTTTGGCACTTTATGTAAGTGGAATCATTTGTATTCTTCTGTGTCTTGCTGCTTTTGCTCAAAATTGTATTTTGCGATTCATCCATGTTGAGTGTGGCATTAGTGCATTCATTTTCAATGCTGAATAATATTTCCTTACATGAATTTACCATGTTATTTGCCATGCTATTTTATTCTTTAGGGACTTGTGGGTTATTTCTAGTGTTGAACAATTGTGACCGATGTTGTCTCTTTTTTTAAAAGTTCATTTTTCTGTTCAAGAAGGTCTAAGAATGTGATTTTAAACATCTTTAAATATTTTAGGAGGTCAGGATCCCTTTCCAATTCCCTTGAAATGAAACCTGACAAGTGGTTCCTGTGGGTTCCTGATTTGCTTACTCATGAGACCAAACCTGAGAAGTCTGAGGAGCATTTCTAAATTAAAATGTTTAAATAGGTCAGGTGAACTGAAAAAACAAAGAAACAGTTATTACCAGATCTCCCATTTCCCCTAGCTCTTCCACTTCATTGTTGCAATCTTAGCGAAATGCAGTCAGCTTGCATATTTTCCTGCATCGGTCCTTTGATCAGTAAAGTAATTTCTTTTCCTTCCTTTGTGCAAATCTTTTGATTATAGTAAGTTCATTCTTTAAAGACCAAACATGGTAAAAAATATTAACAACTTGAATAATTTTAGCAACTATCTAAAATAACTTATTTTGCAGGGGATAAAACTAGAAATATTTACTTTTATAAAGTGAATCATCAAAATATAATACAACCAGTAATAAGATCATAGTGTATCATATATTTTAATAACAACATATAAGATAGACACAGTGTAGTATAGAAGTTCAGGGTATAGGCTCTGGAGTCAGAAAGACCAGGTTCAAATTTCAATTCCACTTCTTACTGCCCACGTCAATGTGGTGAATTTCTTAACCTTCTAGAAGTAGCTTTCCTCTATTATAAAATAAGGATAATAGTAGTATCTATTTTAATAGGGCCATTGTGGCCATCAAGTAAAAAACCTCAATAAATGTTAGTTGTTGTTGATATATTTAGCTCATCCAAAGGGTAGAATAACCAGAGTATTTATTAACAAATCTTGTTAGAGATAGTTATCTGCTTATGTTATAGCTATTTATTCAACATTTAATAGGCTCCTCTTCTGAGGCAGAGGTTGTGGATCAGACAAAAGTACAATTTGTGGAGGTAAGACAATTAGAAAATTATGATCAAGTGGCAATGTTAAATAAAATATATTTGAAAACATAAAGTAGGAAGTGATTGCAGAATGTGGATCAATTGAAGGTACAACTTTCTAGGAATTGTATTTTGAATTTGATCTCAAACGAGGTAATAGCCACAACTTTGCCACGAAGAAAATTGAAGTTCTTTCTTCCAGAAAATGTGTGTATGTAAAGAATAGAAGGAAAAATGAGTACGACCTCTTTTGGGGGATAATAGGAATGGAAACTGTGAATGGAATGGGTGAAGAAGGGAGACATAATTGGTGGAATATTTTATAAACAGCTTTTCTTAAGACTCATATTTATTAGATGGTAGGAAAAATAAAAATTCAGTTCCATTTGGATTGGCTTACTGAATTATAAACTTATTAAGGCAAAATGTGACCAATCTGGCAGATTAAAGAAAAGTGGTAATATTTTGGCAAAATAAACTTTCTATATTTTCCTTTTCTTAATAAAGATATAAATAATAAAGCACTTTGACATTTCAGAGATGTGAAATTTATATTGAAAAACCACTCTTGAAATTCCTGTCAGTCATTTGAATCATTTGCTTCTTTTGTCATCTTCTTGTTACTTTTTTTTTTTTTTTTTTAAAGATAAGACTCCTTCCCTATTGCTTCGACTATAGTTAGTATTTTCTAGGTTGGCTGTAGGGATTGTTCCCTGAAGCTTATATACCTCACCACGCGTTGACGACTCCTCCAGGTCAATAGAATCCACTAGGTGGCGCCCAGGTCTACTGCCGCGTCTCGTCTCCGCTGGGCGCAAATCTTGGAACAGCTGTGGATGTTCGAGGAGTGGTTGGAGAGATCAATATGATCCATGTGGAGCAGCTTCCCTACCGTCTGCTCCAAAAGGCTCTAAGCCTGGTGTCCTTCAAACTGTTACTGTAATGAAATACCCGAATATGGACAATGATGGTGTGGTTTTGAGTACGAGAAAGCCTGCGGTTTTGCTTCGTGAGACTTAAAGACGAGCAGGCAGACAGGCATCCATCCAGCTGCAGTTCATAGCCGATGCCCCCGACAAGTAGCAGGCTGGCGACTGAGAAGCTCCCCAGAAGCTACCCTTAATGCCCAAAGATTGATTTAGGCAATGACACTGCAATGTACGGAAGGGGAAAAAGGGACGAGAGGAAGGTATCAAAAAGAGGGAGATTATTTCAATATTAACTTGAGTGCAGGCATAATTCGCTCTCATTTCTGGCAGGCAATTGAGCACTCTGCTTCATATGCAAAATCGAGGGTACATTCTGATGTAGATTTCAGATAGCGGGAAATGAAGGTATTTTGTTTTTCTTTTAAATTGCATTGGGCAATTTCCTTTCTTATATGAAACGCTGTAGGCTTTGTACAATTATTTTATACGTTATTACCATTCTTCTAAAAAGGGACAGCTTTTTTCTTTCCAATTTAAAGTAGTGGATAATGACTTTGGCAGCATTTTCCTGCCTTTTTCAAGTTTATGGAACCCATTCCTCATCATTAGGCTGAAGATGCAGATAAGAAAGGACGAGCCTTTTTCTGGAGCTTGTCACATCAATGTTGCTTCTTAGGTGATTAAAAAGAAAGCAGCGAGGATCTTGGAGAAAACGTCTGACAAAAGGTAATGGAAACCCAGAAACAGACGAAAACCGGTGATAGATTAGGCAAACCTTCTCTGCTAAGTGCATGTGTGCATTTCAGCTCAGGAACAAAAATAAGACCCTGTTCTACGGAGGCTCTTAAAAAACTGACCTGTGCTGGCCCCACACGCTAAGGTTTATTTGAGGCGCCCGAAGGTGATTAGATCCAGGAGGAGGCGTTTTTCTGCAGTTTAGCTTAGGAACTCAGAGCCAGCCAAATGCTTACCGCAGCTGCTTGTTGGCTGGTTCAAAGGTATAGAGCTGCTTTAATTAAAATCGGCAGGCGCGTTTTGATTTTGGTCAAAATAGATTTTGTTATTTTTAAACTTCCTGTGGAATTATAAAAAAAGTATTTTTATTCCCTTTTCTTTTGTCCAGCATTCTTATTCCCATTTCCATCCTCTGCTCTCATAATAATGGGAGGGGGTTCAGTATGGAATTCTAAAAATCTCCCCAGGTTTATCTCTTCAGGGATACGCGATGGTCCAACAAAAACATCTTTAGCACAAATGTAGCTTGGAGTATATGGAAATTGTGTAGTAGTCACAGAGGTATTTCTTAAAAATATCTTTGCTAATAATTTTGGTAGGCTAGAAGTAGATGAGTGAACATGATATTCAACTATGGAAGGTATTTTGCCTGGTGTTCAGTTGGTTTATTGTTTTGAAGGAGGGAAATTGACATGCAATTTAATAAAGTACTTTTTCTAAAACGAAACATTTATTTCTATTTATTAAAATATGGTATTTCAATATGCAACAAAGAAAAAATGATTTCTGGTATGATACTAGAAACAAATCTGGAAGTGAAAAAAAGGATGACTAAAAAACAGATTGTAGTTAACAATATACATCTCTAGAAGCAATATACTTTTCACCTCTGGGTGCCACTGTTCAACTGCTTCTCGTTTTTATGACTGAAAGCCAGATGCTTCTTGTAGATGTATTCTTAAAAGAATCTGTTAAAGAGACATTTTCTCTATCTCTAGTTATCTGCTAAATAACTTTTTTGGCACCTGGAGTAAATTCAGCATGGTTGTGATTTTCCATTTTAATTACCAAATGATGACCAAATAATATTGAAGATTGTTTATATGGGCAATTGGCTAGGTTAAAAGCCTGATTTCATCTCTTATGGAAATGAATTTTGTATTTGCCTTTGTGGTAGGCATTTAACCAGAAAAAGCCTTTAAAACACAAGGGAGTTTTAGGTTAAATTTGTTATCATTTGTAGGTATGATTTTAATTCTGCACAAATGTTTCAATAGAAATCAATTTTATAAAAGAGAAGTAATGGGTAGACATTGGAAGGAATTAATCAATGAAAATATAATTTCAAGAACCTAACTTTGTTAACTGAAATATTATTTTTCACTTAATTTTAAAGCTTAATTCCTTTAGCAATTCCATGAAAAAAAACCCTACAGGAATTTGTCTACATATTTTCTGAATTCTTAATTCTCAGGTGTGATTATTTTAATAAAAATAACAATATTTGTAACTTTGCAAAATGTATGAGTAATTTTTTTTTTTTACAAACTAGGCAGTGAATTAGTATTTTGTAACAAGAAACAAAGGCACATATTTGGTTGGTTTTTAAATCTCTAATTACTTATTTTAAACTTGGGGCTTATCAGAAATGCGAAAGAAAGTGGTTATAATGCCAAAGTTAATTTTGTTTTGTCATATACAAAGTAGTTAATCTAAAAATTATTGATTGATATTCTCCCTCTTTTAACTCTTTTAGGACTCGATATTTAAAGCAAAACTAATTTATCTAGGTGTTCTACGGCACAAAATTAATTCTCCTGGGACTGGTCCAGGCCAAGCCTCATTATGGAACGGTTCCTCTTGCTGAACTAGTCTAAGCCTGATTCTTACTGGGATACTTTTTTAGAGTTATTTGCAACAAAGAATTTAACCCTTGAGAAGCTACAGAATTGACTTTCAATATTATACATATTAGGCCATTTGAGGGGATCAGGAAGACATTAAAATCAGAGTGTGTCTTTTCCTTGTGGGTGCTTCCTGGGACTTTGAAGTTAGGCAATTGTATTTGTGTATACTGCAGGGATTTTAGTTTTGTAATCATATACCAGAATTGAAGTGTTCATTTAAGACATTTTTTACCCTTCCCTAATCTGCATCACAACAAGCATATTACTGACCCTGTCTTTTTTATTTATATATAAGTGGTGAATTTACCTCTTTGCCTGGGTGCCCAAATAGTTGTTCAGATCATACAGCAAGTTTCACTGACTTTCTTTGCTTAATGTCTAACTAAATCATTTGGTTACTTGGTGTTTTTGTGCATACATAGACTCCAAGATTGTAACTGTTAAACAGCTACAAAAGTAGTTCAGCATCATTCATCAGTTATATTTCCTTTACTGTGTGTGTGTGTGTGTGTGTGTGTGTGCGTGCATGTGTGTATAATATCTTTGCAAAATATTATTGGCGAATAGATTTTTTAAATGTCAATTTTTGTGTTGACTTTTTGCCTTTTGTGTAGCAGTTAGTTCATAAAGATTAGGCCATTTTCCACTGGAGAATCTCTTGCATTTTAAGATTCTTTGCTCATTGTGGGCATCTTACCAAATTTTTTCACTGAAGTAGTTTTCCTCATTCAAAATGCCACATTTTCTATTAGAATGTTACTAATCTGGCTCAATATATTTTCCTTTTGTGGCTGGTAAGGAATATTTATTTGATGCTAGTGAGGCGGCCCAATCTACCAGCCAGGTCTTTCACAGAGAACAAGATGGTGGTCAACTTGAGGATGGGTAAGTGTCTTTGTGATGGAAAGCAATAATTTAGTCTTTAGTAGGCTGCTTGCTCTACATGCTAACAAACCGACACCTTTCCTCACTCCCCTTCTCCCAGACAGATTTCTGTTGGATTAGTAGTAGGTTGACTTGTTCCGTCTCACATAGATATACTTCCAGAAGGTGTCGCGGTGATGCTGTGAGACTTAACTTGTCAACCTAAACTCTTTTTATCTGAAATGCAATAACAATTGCCAAGTTTTCCTAATATAAAAATAGTCTAAATCAATTATCCAGGCTATTGTTAAGCCACACTAAATTATGGGATTAATAAGCAAACATTCAGGTAGTTCAGTGGCATTTGATAAGGAAATTTAATTTACTCACATAAGATTACACTTAGAAAATTATTGGCCAGGCGTGGTGGCTCACTCCTGTAATCCCAGAACTTTGGGAGGCTGAGGCGGGGGATCACCTGAGGTCGGGAGTTGGAGACCAGCTTGACCAATATGGAGAAACCCTGTCTCTACTAAATATACAAAATTAGCCGGGCGTGGTGGCGCATGCCTATAATCACAGCTACTCGGGAGGCTGAGGTAGGAGAATCGCTTGAACCCAGGAGGCAGAGGTTGCAGTGAGCTGAGATCACGCCATTGCTCTCCCAGCCTGGGCAACAAGAGCGAAACTCCAGCTAAAAAAAAAGAAAAAAAGAAAATTATCCATATAGGTCCCATTGTTTTCAATAAAGTAAAGGTAGGTTTTTAAAGAAAAACTTTGTAAAAACATACTCTGGCCAGTGAATTTAATTTCTCTGTAAAATAATAGCTTTTTTTTTTTTTTTTTTTTTTTTTTTTTTTAAAAGAGTCTTGCTCTGTCACCTAGACTGGAGTGCAGTGGCAGGATCTTGGCTCACCACAATCTCCTCCTCCCAGGTTCAAGTGATTCTCCTGCCTCAGCCTCCTGAGTAGCTGGGATTACAGGTGCGTGCCACCACATCTGGCTAATTTTCGTATTTTTAGTAGAGACGGGTTTCACCATGACGGTCAGGCTGGTCTCGAAATCCTGATGTCGTGATCCGCCCTCCTTGACCTCCCAAAGTGCTGGGATTACAGGGTGTGACACCGTGCCCGACCTAAAATAATAGTTTTAAGAGAAACTGCTGCCCGGTGAAATTGAATTCTCAGTCTATAATGTGGCGTATGCTTCTGTTTTAAATTCATTATAAAAGGTATTTAAACTTCATAGATTTCTTCCCCCTGTGTATTTTTGTCAGCCTAGACGCACAAAGAAAGAAGAATGCTCTATACCTTGTGGACATTTAATAAAGATTAATTTTTTTAAACTAACAATGTAAGTATAATCTCCAAATGGAAGCATATCTATGTTAGTTTAAATCCTTTCACAATAAATAACAGAATACAGGAAACTTTTAGGAAGGTTTATGATTTTCCATAAGAAAAATGTGCTTAGAGCTTAGAGGGGAACATTTTACAATTTTTTTAAAAAAATCTACATCTTCCTTCTGCAGATATCAATACAATCAATTGACAGTAAATGAAAAAGCCGAAAAAAAAGAATGCCCCCTCTCCAGTCTTCCTTTTTTTTTTAAATTTCAGTTGGAAAATCCCCACTGAATGAATTTTTTTGAAAAAGTAAATGTATCCTGGGAACATGCCGTTCAGGATTTTGGAAAAGGAACTTCAAACGAAATTGGTAAGGGAGGCAAATGCGTAAGTGGAAACTTTGAGGAAACTGGCAATGAGAGACTGGAAATCAGGCAGTCAATTACGTTTTACTTCACCACCCTTTGCTTATGTGAGTACAAAGCAGGGAGCTGGCAAGGCTGTGAGTCAGAACTCTCCTCTCAGGAACTGAGCAGAGAGATTCCCAGCATCTGTTTCCTCAACTATCACCCAGAGGATACTGGTGGTAAATCACAGGGAATAAAAATAGCCTCAGAAGTCTAGTTCCAAACAAATAAGGCATGCTGGATATTCGATAGTGGTTTGGGGTCTCAAAATTCTTCATTAGCTAAATAATAAATATATTATTTTTTACATTAATGAGCATATTCCTTACATGGTTCACCTAAATGTTGAGCACAACCTTGGCATTTCTACTGACGTGAGTTGAAGTATTACCTAAATTACATTATGTTTGATGTTACAGTCTGAACCATTTAGTGTATAAAGGTGGGTCTACGATCAATAATCACAAATGTTAAAGCTTTATTTTAGATACAATAAAACATTTATTTCTAAGATGTTAAAAAAAACCCATAAGCTTCTTACCATAATGTCAATTGCCAATAGATTGATAAGATCTTTCTGCATTTTGACTGCAGGAAATTTTATGGCTAGAATCTTACAATTTACACAACTTACAGTCTTTTTAGGTTATATTTCACATATAAGAAAGTATTTTTTAGGTCTGCCTAGAAATGTTGTAATTTGATATTAAGTTATAGCTTAGATTTTCAACAAAAACAGCAGCTGTAATAGATGAGATTAGCAAGTGGTGAAAAGTTCAAAGCATTTAATGGAATTGATCTACTAAATTAGCATTGACAATTTTTAGTGGCTATCTTAAATATACATTATTATCATGAAAGAATTAGTCCAATTAAGCCTTTACATTTGGAAGATGCCCAGTCTGACCTTGTTCTACTCAATGTGAAAAGTGAGAGGGTCTTTGGGTTTATTTAAATTTGGTGTTAAATCAATTGGTTTGGGGGACCCTTTTACTCCTTTTTGGAATGGAAGAAAAACTCAAAGGCTATTTATAGTGACAAATGGGTTATTAGAACAGTTAATATATTATATTATAATTTATAATTATAAATTATAATTAATATAATATATAACAGCTTTTATATTGCAAATAAAAAATGATGATCAGGAGTTGCTCTGAACCTATTCTGGTTTAGGGAGCTGCCCAGCTAAAAAAAAAAAGAAAAAATAATGATTGAAGAATAGAACAAAATAATATTTGATACATAGGTGAGAATCAATTAGAGTGGGATTCTTTTCTCACAATTTCTTACTAAAGCCATATTTACTGGGTATACTGGATGTATTTTGGAACTGAAATAATTATATTGTATTTAATATCAGGTTTTATTTAGAACACTCTCAATTAAGAAATAACCAGCTAATAAAAAAATAGAAATCTATGCAAATATACATGAAGAAATAAGTATGGGATTTTCCAGAAATCTAATTTCTATACATCAATAGTATATTTTATATTCTGTTGATACAGACTTCTATGATAACTTGAACATAAATATCATGAAAATAAAATTGAGTTTTGAATTGTCAGTTTAATTGTGCAAACTCTCTGATGATGGCTGGTTACTCATTTATCATGAAATTGTGGAGTCTTGGCTCTTACGTAAGGGGCTTGGTTGAAAGGCCAGCTTCTTAATTCACAGCGGCTCATACGTGAGTCTTCATTGGAGCTCAGGAGCTAGCTCTTTTGTGAAAGCATTTAGTAAAATATATTTTAGTTGAGGTTTTTTTTTTTCTGTTGTTATCCATTACAATATTTAATGGTCCATTTCCCTAATCTGGGCTTCTAACCCAGACACTTTTGGACATTTTTAATAGAAAAAGATGTCTTTTGTGTAAGATTTCTTCAAAAAGAAAATTGTAACTAATTTACCCCCCAGCTTTCTCTTCTATAAACGGAAAAATCCAATTCTCATTTATCAACTCCCCACCTTTTTAAGTTCTCCTCTGAATGCTCAGCAAATTATTCATATCCATCTTTAAATATAGCACTCTGAGGGGAGTTTAGTGCTTTATTGAGGTATCTGAGGAAGATGGGAGATGATCTCATTTATTCCTGAGGATGTATTGAAAAATCCTCTCTCTGCCAGACTCTGCTAGGTGCTGGGAATACAGTAAGATTTAACAAAAACCTTGAGGGAGAGAAAGATTTGCCAACAAGTAATGGCAATACAACATGTTAAGTGCTAACATGGGTGTAGACAACATGCATTTGTCTGTCAGTCCTAATTCGGTATTCATTGTCAAAACAGTATTTTAAACTGCTACAGCAATGCCTACTGATAGTCATATTTCTATGCAAACAATTTCTAATTAGCTCCTGTAATTCAGGTGTGTACTTTGAACACATTTTTCCATACTACGTTTAATCTACATTTTGTTTCTTATTTGTACAATTTTATCTTAAATTGTTATTTTACCTTCTAAATTTCATTTTTTGGCCTCTTCTGTCTGTTATTCGGGTTGATATCAAAAACACCATTTGTCATCTCCTCAATTTGAATGCTTTAGTTAGAACTCCCCAGCCAATCTATAGTTAATGAATCAACAGTTGTCTGTTCCTGGTCTATTTTCCTAGCATGCCTTGTAGGAGAGAATCAAAAGCCTTCCTAAAGTCCAGCTTAGGGTTCATCAGTTAATTTTCTGTGATCCATCAGGCCTTCCACTCTGCTATGTAATAGGATGACTGTCTATTATCTACATAGGACAAGTTCTTTGTGAAGCTATATTGATTATTAATGATTGTGTAATTAGGTACGCTCTCAAGAGTTCTGGTTATTTTGGTCCTTTTTTGAATCTCTAGGCATCTACTCAGTTCTCTGAATATTACACAAAGGTAGGGACAATAATTTTGTACCACTCATTCAGTGTTGTCAAATGGAAACAAATCAGAGCTGGGGCTATCAGAAAAGAAGTGGGCAAGTCATGCATCCTGGTCATCGTCTATCACATGTCAGCATTAGCTTCTGCATAGTGCAGCATGGATCATGGCATGATGCAAGCTTTATTTGGTCACCATGGACAAGTATTCCCGTTTTATTGATTTATAATACACCATTAAGCTTCATTGTAATAAAATTGGACATGATAGATAGCAAAATGATAAAAACCACCTGTAATTCCCCTAACTAGAGACTAGCATTGTTAGCAGTTTGGTTTACACATGCACGTTGGTGTATGTGGATGTGTGTGTGTAAAATGTGTATAATAAACATACATACTGTTTTGCATCAACCCACCTTTTTCACTCAGTACTACATACAGTTCATTTTTCTAAGATAATGCACATCATATAACCATACAAATTCAACTTTTCAGTATTGAATCACAACTGTGTTCTTTTTATTGTTCAATAATACTTCTCTAACTCCATGAGTAAAAAGAAACCTCTCCTTCACTCATACCTCTCTTATAGCATTATCTCTTTTTAAATTTAGGTAGATTCCTTATTATCTTAGTAATTGCAGTCTCTGAGAGTAGGATCTATGCATGATTTATCCTTATGTTTCTTACATTTTAGCTGCATAATAAATATTTATTGAATAAATGAATACATGAATTTTAGTAACGGGAACTGAAATCTTGGACCTTCATGTTTTGCTTTTAGTTCTGTCTCTGATTTCACTTTGTACCTCAGTTTACCCAGGTACAGAAAGGATATAAAGCAATTTGTCACTTACCTGAAATCACCAAGCTATGAAATATACCACAGAAGCTAATGTGCCACACAGCTGGAAATAGTTCTTTAATATTAATCATTTTGAATGAAATTTTTCAGATGCACTACATACTTTATTACTATTTTTTAGCAAATGAAAGATATTAATGTAAAACAATTGGAAAATACAAACAAAAAATTCTACTAGTAATTCTACTACCTAGAAATGAACATTATTATTTTGATGTCTGTCCTTCCAACCTTTCTTTTCTATGTATACCCATGTATGTGAAATATAATTTTCACTATAGATTTTTATCAAACTGTGATCCTAAATACTATCATTACTTTTTCTCATGAATATAAACATCTTTACATGACAATAAATTATCCCTAATAATCAATGTTGATGATTATATAGTATTTCATTATGGGAGTATGCCATAATTTACTTAATCGCTCGTCCCCTTATTGAGTATTTAAGTTATTATCTACTTTATATATTATAAATTATAAAAAGCATTGTAATGAATATCCTGGTTTACAAGTCTTTGGACATTTGGCAAGGAAAAATTTTAAATATCCTCTTTTAAACAATCAAGTTTAGGCAAGTGAAAGTCCCTTTTTCTTCCATCACAAGATTAAACAATAAATATAGCTTATCTGAATAAATTTCTTTAGTGTATGAGATGGACTAAGATTTTTAAAATTATTATAAAATAAGGGCATGCTACCCTGATTGATGATAATGGAATTACTTTCTGTCTCAAGTTGATTCTAGAATACTTGTTTGGCCTCATTTGGTCTTTTGTGGCATGAAAAATGTACTTCTTTATTAGATTCAGTCATATAATGGAAGAAATGAGATTCTAAATGTTCATGTTTCCTGGAAGAAGTTGCTACATAGCTGTGTCTTTGTATAGTTTCATAAAACTATAGGTTGGGAAGGAGACTGGTTTCTGTGATTAACTCTGTTTCTCAGTTTCCATTTTGTAAGTGGGACAGAACTAATCACTCTAAACATCTAGAAATCTTTTAAAACTTTAAAATCCAAATGCTTTACATTCTGTTCCCCCTGCTTTTGTGGTTGTACTGCAGCAATTCTGTGTTTTGGAGCTAGTTAGTAAGCACTTTGAAAACCACTATCACAGTGTTTACCCATTTTGATGAAGCTTTGAGTATCTCGGCTTTGTTTTTTAAAAGCCTATACATGGCATTTTCAGGTGGTCTCCCATCCGATATTAACTGGACCATTCCTGCTTAACTTCTGCGGTTAGATGAGATCAGGCAGTATGGCCATATATTGGATATCTATGATTTGGCATAGAGGAAGCACTAAAGTACCATTGTACATTTTGGGGATTGATGAGAAAAGAAAACGTTGCCACTATTTTTGTATAAAATAAATCACTGTTAATTGGAGATTGTGGGATTTTGCGATTGGGAGCTAGAGAGTAAAGAGAGATCATTATTTTTATTTTAAATAAATCAATGCTGTTAATTCAGATGTCCTATTCAAAAGCTAAGAAAAATTGGAGATTACTATTTATTTCTATCAAGTAACATGAAATAATATTAATTAAGTTTGGTTGATGGGAGGGTTTTCCTCCAGACAATCTGCTAAAGAGGATGTGGCCCATGTCTTGACATCTTGGAATGAAATCCAGAAACTGATAAAATTTTATCATAGTTTTAGTTACTTGTAAAAATTGTTGTGTTAGTAGAAATAAATCTACAAACGCATCCTGGATTTCCACATAGTAATTTGAAGTATTGAAGTAAAAGTGGTGCATCTGGTTGTTCAGGAATTACACTCTTCAGCAATTGAGTGGTGGTGTGATTGTTGGTGTCGTTTGTCCTCACACACCACAGAAGAATGATCTACAAAGCAGATGCTACAGAGGAAATAGGTAGGAGGCAAGGAGGAAAGAAAAGAAGCGTGGTTTACCAATGCAGTCTGAAGAGAAGGGTGAAAGACATCTGAGCCTTTGGCCAAAGAGTTTTGCCAATTCAGGTCTGGCAAAAAGGCATTGTGGGATGTTTGGGGCCCTACAAAGCTGACAGGGCCTCTGCTTTATAGGTCTCATTGGGATGACGTTCATGCATTAAGTGGTTTTGGACTTGAATTTAATCTGTCTTAGAAGGAGGATACATTAACCTTGCTTGAGTCAATGAACTGATGGCTCCAGAGAGCCAGCGTGCAGGAGGATGAATTATGGTGTAGACTTGAAAGGTTATCCGACCCACGGCCCGTGGGCTGCATGCGGCCAGGATGGCTTTGAATGCGACCCAACACAAGTGTGTAAACATTATGATATATATAATATATATATTATATAGTATTTCATTATGGGACTAGGCCATATATATTAGCTGATGAGCAAATATATATGTTATATTATATATATTATATAATATATAATATATATAATATTATATAATATATATATAATATATATATTATATATATAATATATATATTATATATATATTAATTATATATTATATGTTATATGTTATATATGTTATATATGTTATATATAACATTATGTTATATGTATGTTATATATATGTTATATATATAACATTATGTTATATGTTATATATATATGTTATATTATATATATTAGCTCATCAGCTATAGTTAGTATTAGGGTATTTTATGTGTGGCCCAAGACAATTCTTCTTCTAATGTGGCCCAGGGAAGCCAAAAGATTGGACACCCCTAGAGGAAGAACCCAGAAGATGGGGAAAGGGGCTGGCTGGAGTCCTAATGCCAGTGCTGCTGACTGCTGGCTGTGTGGCCTGGGCAAGTTCCTTACTCAATCTGTGCTCAGTTGCATGTTATATAAAACAAGGAGCTTGATATTGAACTCTGAAACAGTGATTTTGAGGTCATTCCCAAATTTGGGGCATTCTGGTCTCGGGTAGCCTGGCTCTGCAGGGCTGAAGATTTTGTTTGTTCTGGATGACTGCAGGTACAGTGGCTACAAGCAAAATTTTGTCCTGAAGCTTATGCTTTATGTCCCTGGAGTTCCCCAGGGAGTGCCTATTGACATTAATGCCAAGATTTTTTTTTAAAGCTTATTTTGATATGTTGGTACATTTTATTCCTTCTTAAATTCTAAAACTGTTCATCTGTGTGTACTAGCAGCACATATTCCCTGTGAACCTACTTATCTTTTGAAACTTTAATAGAAAGGAATGCTATCAGTCAGTATTTGAGGTTGATAGGCATTCTGATAAAAAGGAGTTACTTTTGTTCTTGATCTGATTTTTAAGTAATCAAGAAACAATAAAGTTATGCTAACATAATCATCAGGAAACTATCTATAAATAAACTTTGAAATTTGATTTCATGAAGTATGATTGTTAGGCAACTTTATCCTTTACCTTTTCACCATTGGAATTAAAGTATTTACAATCCCCAGAAAATCATATTCTTTCTATAACAGCGTGATACATTATTTATTAAAAACAAGCCATGCTAGTATAGTATCTAACAGTTCTATTGAAGAGATGCTTATTTATTTGAGAAATTTGGAAAACAGTGTGTCTTTACTTGCTTATGTAAAAATGACTAACTGATTAAGCATGGGTTTTTAAACTGGTATAGATCCAGAAATGTTTCTTATGAAAAATTCTAGCTTTGCCTGCAAGTTCTTCTTGATCTAACTCTACATATAGGGGAATGGCCAGAAGCTTGTTCAGACCCCTCAGTGTTCCCAAAAGATATCAATTTTGTATCAGCTCATTTAATCACTGATGCCTATGAATATACTTTAACTACCAATCAGGCATATTTGTGTTTCAGGTCACTGCCTAGAAGTACCTGTTGCTCGATTCTTAAAAACTCTTATCAGTTTAAAACAGAGGTGAGCAAACCTTTTCTGCAAAGGGCCAGGTAGTAAATACTTTTGGCTTTCCCATTCATATGGCCTCTGTTGCAACTATTTGACTCTGTTGTTGTTTAGTACAAAAGCAGCCATAGACAATATGTAAATGAATGAATGTGGCTGTGTTTCAAGAACATTTTATTTATGGAGACTGAAATTTGAATTTCATATGTGTCACAAATCGTTATTCTTCTTTTGATTTTTTTAACTATTAAAAAATACCAAAACATTTCTTATTTTGTGGGCTGTATGAAAACAGGTGGTAAGGTAAATCTGGCCTGCAGGCCGTAGTTTGCTAGATCCTTGTTTAGAAAATTGAAATTATAAAGAAATGTTTGAAAGACACAACTGATAATTTGTGGTTGGGTATTAAATGTTCACCTGCTTTCCCCTTTTCCCGGGTACATACCTTTAGATTATACCCCCAGTCTCCCTCATAGTTAGGACTGGCCATTTGACCAAGTTCTTTTTTTCTTTTGAGACAGAGTCTCGCTCTGTTGCCCAGGCTGGAGTGCAGTGGTGCGATCTCGGCTCACCACAACCTCTGCCTCCTGGGTTCAAGTGATTTTCCTGCCTTAGCCTCCCGAGTAGCATGTGCCACCATGCCTGGCTAATTTTTGTATTTTTAGTAGAGACGGGGTTTCACTATGTTGGCCAGGCTGGTCTCAAACTCCTCCCAAAGGGCTAGGATTACAGGCTTGAGCCACTGTGCCTGGACTCATTTGACCAAGTTCTAGCCACTGGAATGTGGGCAGAAGTGATGTGTTGTTGCTTCCAGGTCTGGCCTATAAAAACCTCCCATGCATGGTCCTCTATGTTCTGTTCTTGTGTGTAGAATATGGAGGGACCTCAAGAAGGAAGGAGGTTGGTGTTTTGGTTTTACATGAGTGAGAAATAAACTTCTATTGTGTTGAGACACTGAGAGTTTCAGAGTTTTTGGTTAGAGCAGCCAGTGTTATCTTAAATAATATGTCATTACTTTTACCAGATATTTTTGGTTTGATTCTTACACTAAATTGGACTCTCAAAGATTGCATATTTGGATGGACTTGTTTTTCTTCTCCTCTCCTCTTCATTTTCTCCTTTTCCTTTTTCTTTTTTCTTTTTGAAATGGAATTTCACTCTGTTACCCAGGCTGGAATGCAGTAGTGCGATCTTGGCTCTCTTCAACCTCCGCCTCCCAGGTTCAAGCGATTCTCCTGCCTCAGCCTCCTGAGTAGCTGGGATTACAGGCACCCGCCACCAAGCCCAGCTAATTTTTTTTTTTTTTTGGTGTTTTTAGTAGAGACGCAGTTTCAACATGTTGGTCAGGCTGGTCTTGAACTCCTGACCTCAAATGATCCACCTACCTTGGCCTCCCAATAGCCACCATGGCTGGCCTATTTCCTCCTTTTTCACACTTAACTGGCAGATAATAGAAAGGGTTGCCTTCTGTGTTTTAAGCAATTAAAATTTGGTGGCCATTAGCTTTCACTGAGATGTTACAAGAAACATGAAACATCATTTTTACCCTAGAGATGTTAGTGAGAAAACAGTCACTGACATGAAACCCACCTGAGGAATTCTCTTGGAACTCAGGGCCAGGAAAAACTTATCTTCCCCTGAGAAATTTGTGTTTTCTTATCAACAAAGAGAATATCGTTGAATGTACCTGATTGTATTCCCTTTTCCCTTTTCCCTCTGGTTGCCAAGAAGCTCAGAGCCAAATTTTTGGCTCAACATTAATAACTTCGTAGGACCCTGTGGCCTACATATCTGCATTCTTAGTTTCCTACTGGTCTTGACCTTCTATTCTGCTGTGTTTTCCTTGTTCCTGATTTTTTAAATTTATATTTTTTAATTTTATTGCTTGTTTTTCTTATAAGCTTCCTCAGATCCTTTGTGGAACAAAATGGCGTAGTTAAAAAAAATGGCTTCAGCTTATTAATAGAATACACCAAAAACATTCCTTAATCACCAATTTAGTGGTGTGGGAATTAGAACTTCAAATTTATTTCTCGGGCTCTCTCCTTAGTCATTATGTCTCACGGTTTGGTGAAGGGATGGTTTTGCAATTATGAGAACCGAAGGCCTTCACATTTCCCCAGTCTACTTTAAAGGAAAAAAGAATGTCATTTTACCAAAAGTCCCCACGATTTGCCATGGAAAATGGAGACAGTTCATAAGGAAGTTTAACAGAGAAATGATAGACTGGGAAAGGATGTTTGCAATGTTTAAAAGCAGCAGCAAATTAATGTAAATAATATACAGTGACCTCCCGCAAATCAAGAAGAGAAAGATAACAAACTCAACAGAGAAATAGTCGAAAGATAGAAATAGGTTATTTTCAGATGCTGAAATTTATCCGTTATCAGAGAACAGCAAATTTAAACAAGTTATCACTCCATACTCATCCAATTGGCAAAAAAATTTCTACTTTATTTTTTTACTCACCATTATACTAATGACAATCAGCAAATATTAAAAGGTGGACAATGGCAAGTATTGGCAGCCTGTGGGTGATGGGAGTCCCCATGCACTGTTGGTGAGTGTCTAGACTGGTACACCTATTAAGGAAAACAGTCTTTCAGTATTTAAACTACATAAATACATTATGACCTCTTCGAGGCATATCTTCTAGATATATTCTTCCTTAAGTTCTTAAGTAGAGGATACACACAAAAAAGTTCATCACAGTCTTGTTTGTGGTAGCAGGATATTTGAGGCATTCTCATGTCCATCACAAGAGAAATGGGTGAGTAAAATGTAGGGGATGCATGTTTTGCAGTAGTTAGAAGCAATATAGCTTTACAGTAACATCTTATGATTTAAAAAGAAATAGTGTTCAGTGGGCTGGGTGCGGTGGCTCACGCCTGTAATCCCAGCACTTTGGGAGGCCGAGGCGGGTGGATCACCTGAGGTCAGGAGTTTGAGACCAGCTTGGCCAACATGGTGAAACCTTGTCTCTACCAAAAATACAAAAATCAGCCGCATGTGGTGGCGTGCGCCTGTAATCCCAGCTACTCAGGAGGCTGAGGCAGGAGAATCGCTTGAACCTGGGAGGTGGAGGTTGCAGTGAGCCGAGGTCTCGCCACTGCACTCCAGCCTGAGTGACAGAGTGAGACTCCATTAAAAAAAAAGTTTTCAGTGAAAAATGTATGAAAGATTGATATATTTAGCATAACACCATTTACATAAATTTAACACAGCCATAAAGAAAATAACACAACATGGTTTAAAAGGATTCAGACGAATTAAGTTAATGTATCAAACTCATTAAAGTACCTATGTTTAGGGTGGAGAGGAGTAGGAGGGACAGATGATCATTCACCATGAACTCAACTATTTGTACTGACATGAAAAAAAAGAAGAGTGTGTCATCCTGATAGGAAGTGGGCACTGTAGAGTTGCCTTTATATGTCCTAAGGCATCCACATCTCATATGAGAAGTCACTGGTGGTGGCTGCACAGAATATAAGGGTGGATTCAGACTCACTTGGCTTTGATCTCAGCAACAACTTTGAATTTACTAGCATTTTACAGTGGCTTGAAAGTAAGAACTTTGGAAAAATCTCTATCTCAGTAAAGGAAGTACCTCTGACTTCATTTATTCACTCAGAGCGTAGCGTGGTGGCTGAGAGTGTGAACTCTGGAGACTACTCCTGGCTCTGCCATTACTTACTGTGTGACCCTGGGCAAATTACTTCTTCTGACACGCCTCAGTTTTGATTGGTTTTGAAAGATGGGGATAGCAATGGTTTTTACTTCATAGGGTTGTTGTGAGGATTAAACAAGTTAATATTTTGAAGCACTTAGAATGGTGCTAGCTTGGGTACATAGTAAGAATTATGTAAGTATTCATTAAATAAATAACGCCATTTAACAAATATCTGAGTACCTAACATGGGCAAGGACTATGCTAGATTCTGGGAATACATATCAGAAAAGAGGATCTTTTTTTGTTTGTTTATTTTTCATTTTTTGAGACAGGGTCTTTCTCTGTCACCAAGGCTGGAGTGCAGTGGTGTGGCCATGGCTCACTGCAGCCTCGACTTCCTGGGCTCAAGCAGTCCTCCTGCTTTGGCCTCCATAAGTGTTGGGGATTACAGGCATGAGCCACTGTGCCTTGCCAGAAAAGAGATTGTTTACTACCTCTCATTCTGCCCTGCCTAGGTTCCAGGGTCATAGTCCTTGCTTCATTGCTTGTGCCCAAGCTCCATCTATTGCTATATCTGTGTCTTTTTTTTCCTTCTGTGTTTGAGTGTCTCTTTATTCTCTGATAAATATCCTCATTACTGAAAGATTGGGACCTGGGGAAATGCACTGGTGTTTGAAGCTTCAGTCCAGGCTGCTAGATCCTCTTAATGCTAAATGCAAACCTGGATGTCTGCTCCTGCCAGGCTCCTGGCTCCTCTGACATTCTACCTGGTGGTTCCACTTGCCCCTTCCCCTTTATTGCTGGGTGGTTGCCAGAACACCTCAGCAGGTCTGTTCAAAGACCTTGTCTTTGCTAGTCTTTCCCATTATGGTAAGTGGCTCTCTCCAGAGGTTCAAGCCAGAATCCTAGGAGTTATCCTTGGTTCCTCTTTTTTCCTCCCACCTTATTGAATCCATCAGCAAGTCCTGTTAATTCTACCTTCAAAACATCTCTTGAATCTCACAGGCTTTGTTGATCCTCGCTGTCATCACCCAAGTCCAGCTTCCCACCATCTTGTTCCTGGATCCCCGTAGTCACTTCCGGACTGGTCTGCCGGCTTTCACTTTTGCCGCCTGCATTCTATTTGCCACACAGCAACCAGAAGGGTCTTTAAAAAATGCAAATTGGATTACGTTTGAACTCTACTCAAACCCTTCAATGACCTCCCATTGCACTTAGAATTAGTGCTACTAAACCAATGATTTAATTTATAAGAGCAAGGTTCGAAATCAGTGTTTTCTAACCCTTGGGTCAATCTCAGAGCATTTTGCTATGAAATTTTCAAAATTAAAGATTACAATTGCAACACTTAATTGTTTAATTTTCTTCTGTGTTATTAGATATTTTGCTGCTAAAATTAGTTGGAGTTGGGAGGAGGAGCACTGGGGCATAACCGTCAGCAGCTGCAGCTTGGAGAAGCTGGTTCTCTTGTCTTCAAGGAGGCAGATCTCTCCCTAGCCTGCTGAGCCTTCTGTGTTTTGGGGAAGGTTTGTATTCTTTCTTCCTCGGGATTATGGCCCTGAGAAAGTGTCTTCTAGTTCTCATCAGGACCAGGATCGAGGACCAGCCCTGGGTCAAAAACATAGGATGTGGGTGAGCACACAGTGGGGCACTGGGCAGTACGGACTGAGTCACCAGACAGTACCTGAGCCATAGAGGGCTGCTGCTGGGGAGGAAGCAGACAGAGGTGCAATGGAGGTGAATGTGCCACGCTAGAGTCAAGCGCCTTCATCAAGATTTAAGGAGAGGGGGAGTGAAGGACTGGAGTAGAAACCACAGGTACAGACATGGAGAAGGTAAGGCCATTACAGCCTGAGGAGAACAGCGGAGGTTTTAAACGCCTGGCAGGTCTCAGTGGAACTGCTTCCTCAACTCACAGATTAGCTTCTTTTTACCGACTCAGCTTCCTTTCCTGATAAGCCCAGTTGCCATGTAGACTTTGTCAGAATTTAATGCTCTCTTTAAACCAGTGGGTCTCAATCTCATTAGAATCATGTGGGAAGCTTTGTTAAAAAGAAAAAAAAAGATGCCTGGGTTCCGCTCACCTAGGTAAACAGAATCAGAATCTCTAGGGAGGTGGAGGTGGCATAGGGTTGGTGGAGTTGGGCCCAGGCATATGTGATTTCTTTAGAAGTTCACCATGTGATTCTGATGCCCAGTGAAGGTCGAGAACCATTGCCTTCAGCACTCTTACTTTGAGTAAACAGGATCATTCCCTGCTTTTGAGATTTAAAATTTTAGAATGCTGCAGCTAGATAATACTTTGTGGCGGTGTTTCTCAAACTTTCATGTGCATGTGAATCACCTGGGGATCCTGTTAAAAAGCAGATTCTGGTTTAGGTGACTGGAAGTGGGGCCTAAGCTGTGGCATTTCTCACTCATGTCCATGTGACATGGGAGCTACTGGAGTGAGGACCACCTTGATTGCAGTGGAGCTTTAGATTGAATACAGATGGAATGCTGCCTCTGTGCCAGACCCTGTGCTTAGTGCTGTACATTCAATGCATTCTCACAGCCTCTGAAAGAGGTACTGTTTATAATTCCATTTTACAGGTATGTAAACTAAGGCCTAGATAAGTTAAGTATCTTGCTCAGGATAATAATGCTGGTAAGTAATAAGAGGCAGAATCTGGATCTAGATGGTCTGATTCCAGAAACTGTGAGCTGAACCACAAAGTAATACCACTTCAAAGGCAGGATGGGGCTCAGGGGAGGACCTGCAGTTGGAAGAGGTGTTCAAGGACTTGTATTGAAGCTGTGTTTGTATAACAACAAGGTTTTGTTTTCATTTGAGATAGCCCCTGGAAGAGGCGAATAAAAACAGGTATTACAGAGGAGCTAAAGCACTCTAAGCCACTCCTTGGCCTGTCCCTGTAGGCCATGCCTTCATGTTGCTGGGCAGGAACAGGAGTTCATTGCAAGGTATATATCGCAATTCAATGGCAATATATTTCAGGTGTTGCTGTATATCTCATAGATAGCCAGGTGGCTTCTGACCTTGTGATGACTTTGTTGTCAGAACTGAGGCCCCTTGGATTGTCATGACCTGGCCCTTGCCTGCTTTTCCCCCTCCTCTTCCACAGCTGCCTCCCTGACTTACCCAATGGCAAGCTCTAGGCACATTAACTGCTTTCAGTTCCCTGACGGTATCACAATTTTATACTTCATGAATGTTGTCTTCTCTATTGGATGTCTTTGTTATCCTTTTCTTGCCAGGTTAAATGCTATCTTGTTCAACATCCCAGACAATGTAGTTCTTTCAAAAAGAATTTTCTAACCCTCCCAGCCAGGATTAAGTAATTCCCCTCCTCCTTTGGTCTGTCATAGTCCCCTGTTTCTTTTAATTAGAGCACTTAAGTAATTTACTTTTCTATTTAGTCAGACGGTGAACCTCTCTAGGGCTGTGCTTCATTTATCTTTGCATCCCAGGGCTTAGTATAGTATTCAGTAGGTGGTGAGAAGGCTGACAAGCATGTGTATTGAATGAATGAGTGACCCTTTTATTCCCAGTCCAGTGTTCTTTCCAACTGATGATTTGACTAAACTAGTAGTTTTCAATCCTGACTGTAGGGTTTTTAAAATAATCTGGATCATACCCAGGTCAGCTAAATCACAATCTTTTGGGGGTGAGGCCTAGGCATCTGTGTTTTTAGCAAAGTTCCCCAAGTGATTCTAAGATGTAGCCAGGTTGAGAACCAAGGGATTAACCTTTCAGAGTTACTCTTGCTGTGGTTGGAGCGTAATAGTTGAAAGTAACATAGAGGAAAATTGTTGTCTGTCTTCAAAACTGAAAAGGAGAAATAGAAGGAAATATATGGGTAAACTGATCACTTACCTAGGCCTTTTGAAAGTAAATATATAAAACTACAGCATTTTAAGGCTGGGATAAGGAAATGTCATAAAACCCAATAATCAATTATGAAGTATGACACTTCTAAAAAGTTGGGAATCATTTTTCTAAAATTATATTAGTATATCATCCCAATCTGTGCTTTTTTGGCTATTTTTATCCATATATCATTTGCCTTGAGTGCTAGTGAATGATCTTTAAAGGCTTTCAACAAATGACTCACCATTCTCTTACTTTATAATATAGTATGCTAATTGGCAGTCATCTTAGGAGTGTTAAAATATGGCAACAATAACATGAAGTTAATTGTAAAGAAAGGGAGTTGGCTCTTTGTGGCTCCAGATCATTCCAGGTATGAGCAGACTTGTAAATACATCTGTTTATTCATTCTCCATGCAAACATTTAGTACTTATCTTCTCTCGGACAAAGTGCTACATATTGGAGGAAAAAGGGTAATATAAGACTCCCTCCCAGAAGTTCTCTGTCTTAAATATGAATAATTAACAGTGCACCATGTTATGCACAATGGAGGTCCACTCCAATGAGCACAGGAGGGAAGACGTGTCAGGGAAGGTTCACATGAAGCTCACCTACACGCACATAATATACAGCAGTGGTGTCAGGGCACGGATGTCATTTCAGATGGTACTGAAAGGACAGCTCCAGGCACACAGCCCAGGTTGGTGGGATCTTGGCTCATTGCAGCCTTGACCTCCCCAGGCTCAGGTGATCCTCCCACCTCAGCCTCCTGAGGAGCTGGGGCTACAGGTGCCGCACCACGCCTAGCTAATTTGTGATTTTTGGTAGAGAAAGGGTTTCAACATGTTGCCCAGGCTGGTCTCAAACTCCTGGGCTCAAGCAATCTGCCTGCCTCAGCCTCCCAAAGTGCTGGGATTATAGGCATGAGCCATCACGCTCAGCCTGATGTGTTTGTGTATGATTAAATCCATGACACAAGATTTAATGTGGCATTACAAATGCTGTAATCTCAGCATTTTGGGAGGCTAGGATGGGAGGCTCAGCATTTTGAGAGGCTGAGATGGGAGGCTCAGCCCTTGAGTCCAGGAGTTTGAGATCAGCCTGGACAACATAGCAAAACTCTGTTTCCACCTTAAACAAAAAACAACCATAGCACATCCTAATAGAGTTTTATTGGAGACTCACTCTCAAAAAGAGCCCTAAAAGAATTAAATAATGGTATTTAACTGACAGACACATTAAAAAATCTGGTTTCATATCTCAAAGTAACACTAACAGTTTCTTATGCCAGCAGAGGAAGATCATATTTTAGAGAGATGGAGGTTTGACCATCTTCAGACAGTGACCTGCCCTTGCAGTACTTCAGAGCTCATCAAAGAGAGGAAGAGAAAAATGGAGTCACAAACTGCCAATTACTGCTTTTGCCTGGAAACAATGCATTTCACTTCCTTTTCTCATTTCATTGGCCAGAAATAATTACATAGCTATGTATAAAATAAGGGGGATGGGGGAATTATAATCTTTGTGTGTCCTGAAGTGGAGAACACTTGAATACGGGGGAATGTTACTAATGTCTACCATAGTCAGTCTCTTCAGCTTCACCCATGTGTGTTGGAAATAGAAGGGTGTGCTCTTCAGACATGAAGAAGAAAAAAATGACTTCATTACTATTGGTTATTATTCTTTTTATATTCTAATATATGTAGGATTGTTGCCAATAAGATTTTTATTTAAGATTAGTAGCAAGACCGGTCTTCATCAATATTAAAACAATTATTTTAAAGCTTTGAAATTAAGTTAAAGGCTATTACTTAAAGCAGCATGAATATGAATTCCAAGTAACAATCAGTATGATGATTGCTTTACTAAAATAACTTCAATTGAATCAATGTGCCCATGTGGAACACCTAGGGATTACAGGAGCAACTTCCATATAGAAGTTACCTCAGTGAGCTGGTTTCAAGCATGAGCCAGCAATGCAAATGCAGGCATATCACTTAAAAAAAAAAAGAGATGAGGTCTGTCTCTCTCGCCTAGGCTGTAGCACAGTGGCAAAATCACGGCTCACTGCAGCCTAGAACTTGTGGGCTTAAGGGTTCCTCCTGCCTCAGCCTCCCAAGTAGCTGGGACCACAGGTGTGTGCCACCACACCTGGCTAATTAATTTTTTTTTTTTTTTTTTTTTTTTACAGACAGGGTCTCACCATCTTGCTCAGGCTGGTCTTGAACTCTTGGCCTCAGGTGATCCTCCCACCTTGGCCTCCCAAAGTGCTGGGATTACAGGCATGAGCCACTGTGCCAATGTGCCTGGCCCATTCGAAATACAAGATATATGCATTGTTTTGGTTTTTTAAAATTGCTTTCAAAATCTCTCACACACTACCACTTCTTTCCCCACTGTGGTCAGGAAGGAGGAAAGATTTGGGGAAGAGAAAGGATGGAATCCACTCAGGCTAGTTTTGGTGGAGGTAAAACAGTTTTCTGAGGAAAAAAGGGGACTACACTGTCTCTTTCTTTCCTCCTCCTTGGCTAACATGTCAAGTGGTTAGGGGACCGTTATTCCCCTCCTTAGCTGGCCCTCTGGAGACTAGCGCTGTCCAATAGACCTTCCTATCCCTGCAATAATGAATATGATAGCCACTAGGCACAGACAGCTATTGAGTACTGGAAGTGTGGCTACTGCAACTGAGGAACTAAACTCTAATTTTATTGAATTTACTAACTTTAAGTAGCCATGTGAATTCAGGTGATAGGAGAGAGGGAGGTTGTTCTTATTCCTGTTTTCGGTGTAGATTTTTCTGTACATCACAATGATTTTATCTTCCACACAAGATGTTGAAGATGAGCTGAGTCAGTGGGAGATCGGGTGGGAGTGAAGCGTGGACCGAGGCAGAGCCTGCTGCAATGCCTCCCTTCCTAGCCAGTGCAGACCAGGCTCCCTTCATGATCACTGGCGGACAGGACCAAGTGATGCCCAAAGACGGCACAGACACTAAAATGGGGACGATTACATGAATCTCAGACCTGATTTTGTTTTAAAGCCTATGACTTAGGATATGAGAAAAGAAGAAAGAGGCAAATAAACCTAGTGTGGTAACCTTTTAACATAGCATTAGCATTCATTTTTTCATAATATATTTGGATATAAAATCTTTATTGTGCTCAAAATTCTTATTAAAAACGCAGTGAACTGTAGTTTGTACATTTGCAGCCTCTCATTCCTCAAGTTGTTCTTTTGTAAGAAATAATTTCTTTGATGGTCATTGTTTAATGAAAGACATGGGCAGTTATAAAAGAAAACTAATGTCATCAAACATTCATCTGGTGACTCCTATGTGCTGGTGCTATGCTAACAATGAATGGCACTTTGCAACACTAATTTTAAGCAAAATAACGACTTCTTAGCTGTAAAGTCCTCATGGGTGTGTGTCCTAGAAGCATATGTTCTTTTCTATCTTTGTCTACGGTTCATTTTGGAAAACACCTACTTTTATTACACGATTGTAAAAATTAGTGCTCATATTAAACAATTTAATGAACCGAAGTACCTCAGTCCTTTCGAAGCCTGACTGGCCTCCTCTAGATCTTTGGGCAGAGGTCAATGTAGAGTGATTTGCTGAAATGCTTGGATTTTATTCTTGAGATTTAACGTGAAGGCAAGTGAGTGAAGTGAGGTAGGAAAGCACGTATGATTTCAAGATAATCTGATTTTTAAAAAGATAGAACATTTCACTTTCTGAATTAAAATTATCATCTTAAATAACCTTATCTCAAAGGAAGTTCTATTCCAAACATAATATCTAACAACATCAAATTTTTTTCTACCAGTACATACGTATAAACAGGAAAACTATTTTTTAGCGGAAAGTTAATTGTTGATACCACCATATTTGTACTCAAATGCAAGACCGTTTCTAGTTCCACCCTCCCCACCGTACATTCCAGAGCCCACCTTTATTTTACCCTGACATTGTACCAGCATAAAATTCCAATATGCTAATTACTTCTCCAGATCATGCCATAGTTCTGATGCCATAAGACAAATATTAAAGGTTTACTTTTTATGTTCAGAATAATTGGGTAATTGTCGTCATCCTGTGACAGGTTTCCCTTTTTCCTGAGGTCTTTTGACTAATGGTTCTATTGTTATTGTTGGAGTGGCTCATGCCCCATTGTGTCATGACGCAAAACTTGATCTGTGGTAGAAATGCCTTACACATTTATTCCCTCCAGGAAACCAAAGGGCAAGAAAGTAACATTCCAGATTGAGAATCTGGCTTTTTGCACCATGACCTAACCTGTTCCAGGTGAAAAATATTAGGCCAAAAATAGTTTCATGAGAAAATTTTTACGTGAGTTCCTGCAGTGGTTCTCAGTACTAGCTGACTGTTAATTAGTTAGTTAATTGATGGGCAGCTTAAAGCAATCACTATGTGGGCCCCACCTGAAACTTGTTAAAAAAGACTGATTTCTGGGGGCCCCATTATATGCTGTTGAAATTTAGACTCTCCACAGGAGGGTCCTGGGTATCTGTACTTTAAACAAAACTCTCAGATTATCAAATAAATTTGGTCAACTTGATTTAAGGTATTGATCTTGGGAAAGAGCACTTCATACTTTTTTTGAAATAAACTTAGTGGCCTTCAAGACATATTTCTAATGCCAGTATCTTGTCTTCTTTTACTTATTTGCATATGAATACTATTAAAGAAGGAATATTTAACCATAGAGAAGGTTTGTTTACATTTTTGTCTTCAGCCAAATCAAGCCTTTCATAATTTTATGTATTAAAAATAAAATTTAGATCAGACTCCCATCTCTACAAAAAATGCAAAAATTATTGTAGCCAGGTGTGGTGGTATGTGCCTGTAGTCCCAGCTGCTTGGGTGGCTGAGGAAGGAAGATCGCTTGAGTCCAGGAGTTTGAGGCTGCAGTGAGCTATGATTGCATCACTGCATTGCAGGCTGGGCAACAGAGTGAGAACCTGTCTAAAATAAATTGCATTTTCAAGTTGTACTTTCAGCAGCACCAGATAGTATGCTGGAGCTCAGAGGCCAGGAGAGGAGCACTTTCCCTCTACTTATTATAAGAGGGAACTTAATACTGATGGAGGAGTGTCTTGGGTTCTTACACTTGGAGACCAATTTGTCATTCCATTCAACACAAAATAACAAGGGATTCACTAGTTCATACATTATTTCTATTCAACAAATGTCGTTTGACTGTCTACTGTATGCCATACTGTGTTAGGTATCAGGGATACAAAATAAAGTAAATTGGGATTTTTTTCCTGTTAGAACTGATAGGTTAGAGCAGATATTCTTAAGGTGTGATCTCTATCCAGCAGCATTGGCATCCCTGGAAACTTGTTAGAATTGCAAATTCTCTTGCCTTACCCCAGACCCACTAAATCTGATTCTCCATAAAGCTTGAGAACCACTGGCCTCTAGGAGGAGCGATCAGTTCAGCAGAAAATTAGAGTACCTTGTGATAGATACAGTGGAGATGGGGAGGAGGCTAGGACTTTAGGAATGTTTCTGGGAGGAAGAGATGCTTGAGCTCTCTAAAATAGTTGGTGCAGAGTGGGGGGAGGTGTTCCTAGAGAGGTCAGCAGGAGCCACACAAAAAGCCATGTTGCATTTTACTCTGAATGCAACATGGAATCTTTTGGACCCTATAGTCAGTTCATTTACAATTATCATCAATGTCATCTTTTGACCAGACTTTTAGCTAAGTGGTGCTGGTCTTGAGCTCTGTATTTCAGGTGCTTCCTCAGATATGGGAAGTTAGAGAAATGCAGGTGTAAAAAATTCCTCTCGCATTAAAATCTAACACAGTAGTGTTAAAGATTTGGTGAGTAAACACAAATAAATGAAAGAGTGGATAAAGCTAGGATTTGGGGAAGGTAAGGAAAATGTGTAATGAAAACATAGCAGCATAAGCACTGGTTTTTGAGTGAATTGAAAATCCCATGGCATTCAAAAAATTACACAGACCTTCAGTGGTTTAATCAAAGAAAATAAGTATCTCTCCCATTTTTCAGCAGCCGGAGTTCAAAGGCTCAGAGTCACTACGTAGGACGGAGTGGGAAGAGAAGCAAGGAGAACTCTGTCAGTTCTCCTGGATTGCCTTCCTCCTGTCTTCCTGAACATTTGCGCAGCACGGTTAGTGGGCACTAACTGTGTTCCAGGGACTCTACACATATTATTTATAATACATTCAACACCAACAGAAAGTAGCTGTTTTCCTCCCAAGTTTTAAAAGGATCTAAAATTCACAGGGCTCTGGAGTCTGAGGAAGAAAATGGTTTATCTAGAAATTTCTGGGAAAAACATGGCTATTCACTCATGGTCAACTTGAATTGAGGAAATTGGAATACCAAGAGGTTAAGTGACTCGCTCAAAGTCAACATGCTCGTAACTAAGGATATCTGGGATTCAACACCAGGTCTGTGTAACAGCAATTCGTTCCAGTGATCTGTGTGACCAGGGGGACCCTGAGTGTCCTACCCCAAGAGATGGCCTGTTAAATGTCCCGGCTCTTCAGGATACCTTATACATTCCTCAATTGACCCCACAAAGCATTTTCCCTTTCCTGGAAAATTCAATTGCCAGAAACACTTACCCCACTATGATCACACATCACTATCTAAACTCATGCAAAAGACACATATTGCCTGTTTTCAAGTACAATGAATATTGAATTTAAGCTTTTACCATATGGTAGCTAACCCAATGATTTATAGAACTTATTTTCACTTTCTGTGTCTAAACAATAAATGATTGTTTTATATTTATAGCAACATAGGAGCAATCTTCACAGATCTCAGTAACAAGTTTTTAATTTTATTGGCCTGGCATTATATGGCTCTTGAAATGGCCATAAGGTCTAGGCACAAAATGGACTGACTTCTCATGACTAAGGATTTTATAAGTAGAATTTAATTGTTGCCTTTAACTCAATGAATAAATGTTGAAAAAAAATGTATGCATATGTATATAGACCAAAACTTTATTTTATAGCAAATTCTTGTACCTAGCATGAATTATGTACCACATATAGGTTTTTCATCAAAACTGACAGAGAAGGGTAATAAATCACATTTACCTTAAAAACCCAACTCACCCATTTAATTTTGTGTTTTTTCTTCTTATACTTAACAATAAAGTGGTTAATAAACAATAAAAGAGATGGACTTTGGTTTTAAAAAATGAAGCTTTCTATAATTTAAAGAAGTTTTATAGAAGACATGTTTCCTAACTTCCTAGATTTCCCCTCTGGTTTATTAAAAAACATGACATAAAAAACATGATAAAAGCTAAACAATTATTAGTCACTTTCTATCATTTCAGTTGAATTATAAAATTTTTTTTCTCCAGATGCTTGTAAATAATGTCTGTTTTTCTATATTTGTCTACTATAGACGTTGTGGAGAAAATATAATGGGAAAATGAGAATGGGGGGAAAGCAGAAAAAATAACACCACTCTCAAATATGGGAGCAGCTGCTTCTCAGATGTATGGTGGAGTTTCCTTGGAATCAAGCAGAATTTGAGAAAGTCTGCCTCTGTCTCTTGTTACATGGCTCTTGTCATGAAGGATAAACAAAAAATGAACTCAGTGCAGCTCAAGAGAAGAGTTTCCTTTTCTTTTCTTTTCTTATCCTACTTACCTTTTCTGAGTTAAAGCCAGCAGATAGTAACTCAGATTAAAACCCACTCTCTAGATATAAACAACAGTGCTGATTAAATGGATCACTTTGCCAAGGGAGATGCAGCCAGAGTGCCCATTTTTCATTCAAATGTTCCAGGCTTGTAGAAGTAGCTTCCAGCTCTAAATATATTGAATCACCATTAACCTACTGGAGAAAATAGGAATACGAACACATGCTTTCTTATTAGATGAGCATGGCAGGTTTTCTGATAATGCAAACAATTAAATGGAAGAATTTATATCTCTCAGAGTCTTGACAAAATTCCTTCTGTCAGTGAATCACAATTCCTCTCCCTTAGAGCAGCCTAACTGGAATCTTGAGGTGGGAATCCTTTGGAGTTTAGGGATGTGTGCTGATTTGTTTGTTTTGGATATTGGTTAGAGTGCTCAATAAGGAGTAAATGTTACAAGTAGGTCCCTGTCACTTAAAGAATGATCAGAACCACCAGTATCCAGTATTATGTGGCATTTGTTATAGCTGCAGAATCTTGAGTTCCTACTGAACTAGAATCTGAATTGTTAAAGATCCCCAGGTGATTTGTATGCACATTAAAGTTTGATAAGCACTGTTCTAGCAGTGGTTCTTATACTTTACCATGCATCAGAATCTCTTGAAGGGCTTGTTAAAATGTAGACTGCTGATCCCTATCCATAGAGATTCTGATTCAATAGGTTTGGGGTGGGATTTGTGTTTCTCATATGTTCCCAGGTGATATTGATGCTGCTGGTCTAGAGACTACACTGAGAGCCATTGCTCTAGAGCAATGCTGCCTGATGGAATTATAAGAGCTACATATGCAATTAACAGTTTTCTTTATTTTTCCTTTTTTTTTTTGAGACAGAGTTTTACTCTTGTTGCCCGGGCTGGAGTGTAATGGTGCACTCTAGGCTCGCTGCAACCTCCGCCTCCCGGGTTCAAGCGATTCTCCTGTCTCAGCCTCTGAGTAGCTGGGATTACAGGCATGCGCCACCATGCCTGGCTGATTTTTTTGTATTTTTAGTAGAGACAGGGTTTCTCCATGTTGGTCAGGCTGGTCTCGAACTCCTGACCTCAGGTGATCCACCCACCTTGACCTCCCAAAGCAGTTAACAGTTTTCTGGTTGGCTGCCATGGCTCACGCCTTTACAGCACTTTGGGAGGCTGAGGTGGGCAGATTGCCAGAGCTCAGGAGTTCCAGACTAGCCTGGGCAACATGGTGAAACCCTGTCTCTACCCAAAATACAAAAAATTAGCTGAGCTTGGTGGCATGCACCTGTGGTCCCAGCTACTTGGGAGGCTGAGATGGGAGGATGGCTTGAGCCCTGGGTGTGGAGGTTGCAGTGAGCCGAGATCGCACCACTGCACGCCAGCCTGGGCAACAGAATGAGACCTTGTCTCAAAAAAAATTTTTTTTTTCTAATATCTTTTCTTTAACTCTGAATACATAAAATGTTATTTCCACATCTAATCAGTATAAAAATTATTAGTGAAATATATTCTCTTTTTTTGGTAATGAGTCTTTTTTTTTTTCTGATTGAGACAGGGTCTCATTCTATGGCTCAGGCTGGAGTGCAGTAGCGTGATCCGAGCTCATTGCACCTTTGATGCCCTGGGCTCAAATGATCCTCCCGCCTTGACCTCCCCAGTAGCTGGGACTGCAGGCATACTCCACCGCGCATGGCTAATTTTCAGAATCTTTTGTAGGGATGGGGTCTCACTGTGTTGCCCAGACTGGTCTCAAACTCTTGGGCTCAAGCAATCCTCCTGCCTTAGCTTCCTGAAGTGCTGGGATTATAGGCCTGAGCCACCATGCCCTTTGTAGTAAATCTTTAAAATCTAGTGTGTATTTTGCACTTAGAGCAAATCTCCATTTGGACTAGTCATATTTGGAGTGCTCAATAACTACATGTGGCTGGCTGGCTAAGGCTAGTTATCAGAAAGTTTCTAAATGTTACTTCAGAGACATTGTTACTGTTTGTGAAACTGACCTGGGAGAAGTAGAAAAAATAAAGCTAAATTTACTTAATTTAATTGATTTTTTTTTTATTCTGAGATTGCCTCTTGTCTTCCTTTTTGCTCCTGAAATGTCCTCTCTTTAATGCAGTGGTTTTCAAAGTGTGGTTCCAAAGAGCAGTGGCAGCAGCGTCACGTGGGAACTTGTTGGAAATGCACATACTTGGGCTCTGAGACTCACAGAATCAGAAGCTCTGCAGGTGGGCCCCAGCCATCTGTGCCTTAACAAGCCCTCCAGGTGATTCTGACACATGCTAGTTTGAGAACCACTGCTTGAAGGAAATGATGGTAATAAAATAAGTTGTAGAGTTTAATTATTATTTTATAACTGTAATTGGCAAAATAAGAAATTGGCAATGTTATGCCAGTTCCTTAATTAAAACATTTATTTTTCTATTGGTTATGAAATCTGAAAGCCAGAAAACCAATGTGTTGGAGGTTAGTTAAATAATACTTTGTACTGCTGTGGAGAAAATACAGTTTAAAAAATTGGGAAAGATTGGAAAAATGGTGTGTATATAAGCATTCAAATGAATCCCAGGAAGTCAATGCTTGGTTCTCATTAGTGGCACCTTTATGTACTTACTACTGGAAAATGAATACACTTACTAAACAACACTGACTAAGAAAACTCAGGTTTCTTATGCAAAATACTGAAAATGAATCAGAAGAAAAAATCCCATAAATATTGATGATCTCATTCTCTAGTTCTCTGGTAATTAGTCAATATTTGGCTTTTATTGCTACAAAAGTCGTTCTACAGAAATTTTAATAACTGGTCTTTAAAAAATAAAGAAACAAAACCTTTTGGCAATTGTATATTTCCTCTTGGAAACATTACTAAGTATTTAAGGCCAAGACTCAGCATATTAAATTTGGTTCCTTCAGACAACTAAGGGGTGGGAGAATATTGAAATGAAGTAGAGTAGGTGAAATATGAAATAATATAAGGAATTAACTGTGAATGATTGGAACCAAAAGAAAATCTAATAACCCAAAGGAACATATATGTGTGCTCAGGGTGTCGGCTCAGGGGAGCTCCGAATCTTAGACCTTGGTTCAGTTTCTGTTTCTAGATGGGATGTTAGCCATTCTCTTCTAAGGCTTGATTTTTCTAAATATACATAAATTTAAATGGCAGAGTATGTCTAGACTGTTGTTAGTCTGTTGATTAATGAACCAGTATTCTTAAAATTTTTTAGATTCCTGAGGAAAATGGGTTTAAGAACTCCAAAGCATTATTATTTCCCGTTTACAAGAAGTTCCTGTTAGGCCTAATTCAGAGGAAATTCAGGGATATAAAGAGAAAAGATGTGATAAAAATGAGCAGTTCTATTGTTCTGTGTGAATAAGGTACCTACCTCTACTTCATGCTAAAATTAGAAATCTTTCTTGTAGTTTGGAGGCCTAATAGACCCCGAGGCTTGGTGGGTGGTTCTCTCCTGCTAACTTCTAAAGTTGAAGCTAAGGGGATCATTATTTATCTGGAGACTATAAGGCTGTGCTGTCCAGTATGGTAGTCACCAGCCTTATGTGGCTGTTGAGAACTTGAAATATGGCTAGTCCGGATCGAGATGTGCTGTAAGTGTAAAATACACACTGAATTTTGAAAATTGAGTAGGGAAAAGAATGTAAAATATTTCATTAATAGTTAGAAAAAAAATTGATCAGATGTTGAAATGTGGCTACTAGAAAGAATAAATTACATAGTTGGCTTATGATATATTTCTATTGGACAGCACTGCTCTACAGTGTTATTTCTTGGATAGCATGAATGCAATTAAGAATAAAAGGGCTATGATATAATTTTCGAGTATACTTTGAGTGACTCTGAGAACCTAATTAAAACCTATTGCTAAATAAACAAGGATTGTGCATACAAGTACTTATTTGAATTTTGTAATAGGGAACACTTCAAGTTCTGTGACTCTCTTTTTCAAGCCCCAGAAGAGGAAACTGAAATAATTATTCTTGTAATTCAGAAAAAAATTTTGTCTGGAAAATTCAGACAAATGTTATAAAACATATTTTATAGGCAAATGTTATACAACTTTTTTTTACTATAAAACAGAGCAGGCATACAGAAGAATGTATAAAGATATATGCATTCAGTTTAAGAAAAAGAAAAGGGATTACTTTAGATCCAGTATCCAGGTTGAGAAATAACACTTTACAGGTACCATATTCCAGAAGTGAATGTGTCCCTCTCCTTCCCTGAAACTATCCACGATTCTGAACTTTGCTAATCCCTTCCTAACTTTTCTTTATGCTCATTACTACCTATTTATGCCCCTAAAAATTGCATTGTTTAGTTTGGATTGTTTCTGAACTTGACATAAATAAAAGCATACTGTACATATTCTTCTGCGACTTGTTTCTTTTAATTTAACATTTTATTTTTGAGATCCATCCATGCTGATGATTGTAGCTGTAGCTCACTAATTTTTATGGCTCAATGATATTTTATTATGAAAATATACCACAGCTTATTGATCCAGTCTGTTGAATGCATTTAGGTTTTTTCCAGTTTTCTGCATTGTAAACAATACTGTTATACACTGTCTTCTACATGTCTCCTGGTACACATATACAGGATTTCTCTAGGATATATACTTAGGAGTGGGAACATTGAATCATAGAGTACCTGAATACGCACATTTAATTTTACTCGGTAATGTCATGCTGTTTTCCAAAAGTGCTGTACAAATTTACATTCTCACTAGCAGGGTATGAGCATTCTCATTGCTCCTCAACCTCATAAACAGTTAATTTCATCACACTTCTTACGTCTGGCAATTTTCGAATGGTCTTTTGAGGTTATAATTTCCCTGATTTGCCATGAGTTTGAACATCTTTTCTTGTGTTTATGGACTACTTATGCCGCATTTTTCTGCTTGGTTGTTTGTCATTCCTACTGATTTGCAAACATTTAAAATATTTTTTGCATTTTAATACTTTGTTAGCATGTAGCAATCATCTCTCAGTTTGAGCTTGTCCCTTCACCATTTATAATGCTTTTTGATAAACAGAAGACATTGATTTTAATGTAGTCAATAATTTCCTTTATAACAAATCTTTTATGTCTGGTTTAAGAGCTATCTTAGTTTGAAATCATAAAGGTGTTCTACTATATCGTCTTCCAAAAGTTTTACATTCTTGCCTTTCACATTTAGGTCTTTAATTTACCGGGAACTGATTTTTGTTTTTTGCATGAGGTAGGAGTCAATTTAATTTTTTTATATTGAAACAAATTGTTCCAGCACTATTTTTTTAATGCATTTTTTTCCAACTGACCTTCAACAGCACCTCTGTCATATGTTAAATGGCAATTATGTGTGGGGTTGTTTCTGGACTTTTTATGCTGCTCCATTGGTCTAAGGTTCTGTGCTCCCGTGCCTTCTTGAAAAATACCTATTACATTGTATATCTCTTCATTAATTAAAGTCTTCTTTAATATCTTTCAATAATGTTTTGTACTTTTCTCCCTAAAGTCTTGTGTATCTTTGGTAGATTTATTCCTAAGCACATCATATTTTTGATGCTATAATAAATGTCTTTTAAATTTTTTCTGCTTATTATGGATGCCTAGAAATACAATCAATTTTGAATAATGATTTTATTTTAGCATATTTATTTAACTTTTAATTTTAATAATTTATCTTTATGGAAAATCATATCAATTTTGAATAATGACAGATTTGTTCTTTCATTCTGAATCCTTAGACCTTTTATTTTTTTCCTTGCTTTCTTGTACTGTATTGAGTATCCAGCATAACCTTGCGTCGAAGTAGATAGAGATAGTACAGAAACTTACTTATGATATTTAAATGGAATGCTTTCAAAATTTCAAAATTGAATATGATGTTTGCTGCAAATTTTTGGGTAGATGTCTAGTATCAGAGTAAGGAAGTTCACTTTAATTCACAGTTTACTATAAATTTTTACTATAAAGGATTGTTGGAGTTTTATCAAATGCTTTTTATGCATTTGTTGAGATAGTCATATGATTTTCTTTCAATAGTTAATGTAGTCAGTTATATTTTTTTCTTCTTTAATTCACTTTGATTTCCGAATAAACCCATTTGGCCATAGTGCGTGCGTGTGTGTGTGTGTGTCTGTGTGTAATTTTAATACTTTGAGGGATTCAGTTCGTTAGTGTTTTATCTGGGATTTTTGCATTTATGTTCATGAGTAAGATTGGTCTGCAAATTCCTCCTTTTGAATGTCAGTGTTGAATTTTGGTATCGAGGTTATACTAGCTTTAGAAAATGCGTTGAGTAGTATCTTTTTTTTTTTTTGCCATAATCTGATACAGTTTGCGTAAAATTGAAATTGTTTCTTGAATGGTTGTTATCAATAAACTCTCCTGGACCTCATCCTTCATTTAGGGAAAGATTTTAAACTAATGACTAAATTCCTTTAGGAGTTATAGGACCATTCAGTTTTTGCTTTCTTCTTGAGTCAGTTTAAATAAATTCTATTTTATAGGAATCATTTCAGCTACATTTTCAAGTTTATTGGAATAATGCTCATACATCTCCTAATTATCTTATGTCTCTAGCATTAGAATTTATGCCCCCTTTTAATGTCATACATTTATGTAATATTATCATTTCATAACCATACTATTTTAATTTTAATTTTTGGGTCATCTCTCTTGTTTCTTATTATAAGAAGTTTGTAAATTTTACTAGCTTTTTCAGAGAACCAACTTTTGACTATTAAATATTTTATTTCCTATCCATTAATTTTTATTTCTATTATTTCCTTCCTTCTCTTTTCTTTGGGTTTATTCTGCTCTTCCTATACTAACTTCTTAAGATGTATATAGTTTTCATTACTTATTAGATTTTCTTTTTTTATACTTTGAACATTTAAAGCTATACATTTTCCTCTAAGTTTCCTTTAGCTTCTTTCTTTCACTTATAATGTAAGTTTTGATATGTAATATTTTATTTGTTATCAGGTCTGAATGTTTCCTGATGTTCATTATGGTATCTTCTTTGATCCTTAAGTAATTTAGAAGGACATTTTAAAATTTCCAAACATATAGGGATTTTTCTAATTATGTATTTTTTTGGGTT
Source organism: Pan troglodytes (assembly GCF_028858775.2). Lineage (NCBI taxonomy): Eukaryota > Metazoa > Chordata > Mammalia > Primates > Hominidae > Pan > Pan troglodytes. The sequence continues at coordinate 79,155,042 of NC_072411.2, read as the reverse complement.
GCAAATCCATTGTGGTCAGAGAGCTTGATCTGTATGATACTATTTATCTTTTCAGAAACCCAGTCTGTGTGTGATACTATATACATATTTATATATAATATATTATATCTTATAAGATATATAATATATCTTATATAATTATATAATTAATATATATCTTATAAGATATATATTATAAGCTATAATATATAGATATATATTTATACATATATTTTAATTTTTGGAAGCTGCTTTATAGTTTAACATTTGATTAAAATATTCCATGAATGCTTGGGAAAAATGTTTATTTTGAGTCATTGAAGGCCTGGTGTGGTAGCTAACGCCTGTGATCATAGCACTTTGGGAGGCTGAGGCAGGCAGATCACTTGAGGTCTGGAGTTCAAGACCACCTTGCCCAACATGGTGAAACCCTATCTCTACAAAAGTACAAAAAAAATAGCCAGGCATGATGGCATGTGCTTGTAATCGCAGCTACTTGGCAGGCTGAGGCAGGAGAATCGCTTGAACCGTGCCACTGCACTCCAGCCTGGGTGACAGAGTGAGACTCTACCAAAAAAAATAATAAATAAATAAAAAAGAAAAAAAGAAGAAAAAAGCAGTGTTGAGTCATTGAGGACAGTTTCATATATACCCATTAGTTTACATTTATTTATTGTGTTGTTTGAATCTTCTATAAAACTACTAGTATTTATGCCTTGTTTCAGTAGTCAGTTTCTGAAAGTGTGTTGAAATCTCTCAATATGTCAGTTTCTCCATGTGGTTCTGTCAATTTTACTTTATATATTTTGGGGCTGTAATTAGGAATAATTACATATATGAATATGTAATTAATATCTCCCGGATGATTAAAATTTTAATAATTAGGTCATGGTTGTCTTTGTGTTCAATAATATTTATTTGTCTATAAATACATTTGTCTACTGGAACTGGCAGGTTTCTTTTGTTTAGTATTTGCTTCATACATTCTTGTCTACATTTTTACTTTAATATCTTCAATCTTCCTGTATTCTTAAGCTTTACACTTGTCTCTTATAAACAGAATAAAGCAAGATTTAAAAAAAATGGCTTGACTTTGTCTTTCAACTGAAGCAGTTAGTCTATTTATATTTATTATAATTGTAGACATATTTAGATTTGTTTTTACTGCCTTCTATGTTTTATATTTTTTCCACATTTTCTATACCACTTATTTTCTTCTTCCTTGTCCTTTTCTGAATTAATTATATTTTTTCATATTCTATTTTTTTTCTCTGCTAGTTTGGAAGCTGTACCTTTTGTTTCTGTGTTTCAGTGGTATAAAAAATTTTAGCTTGCATGCTTAATTCATTAGTTGCTTTATGGTCTCCCCAATAATATAAGACTTAGAACACTTTAAATTCAATTATGCCTTGTGTGCTATTGTTGTTATGTATTTTCATTCTATCGTGTTTTTTAACCCCGCATAATATTTTGTTTTATGTAGTTAACTTTTTAAATATTTACTGCTTTTTTTTCTCTTTATTCCTTTGCAAACATCTTTAGTGAGGGTGTGCTAATGGCAGATGTTTTCCGTCTTTATTTGTCATAAAAATGTCTTCTTAATTTGTTCTCTTAAAAAGTATAATTTACTGTATATAGATTACCAAGTTAATAATTATTTTCTCAGCATATGTTATTCTACTCCATTCTTGATTACATTGTTATTGGTGAAGTCAGCTGTCAGTCTCACTGTCTTTAAGGTAATCTATCTTTTTTTCTCCGGCTGCTTTTAGTATATCTTTGTCTTTAGGTTCTGTGATTTTACTATGATGTACTTAGGTGTGAATTTCTCTTTATTTTTCCTATTTGGGATTTGTAGAAATCTTGAATCTATGGGTTATTTTTTCTCATCAGTTGTGGAAAGTTCTTAGTCATAATCTCCTCAACTATTGCTGCCACCTCCTTCTCACTCCTTTCTTATGTTTTGGAACTCTGTTTAGACATATGTTAGCCTGTCTTACTCTAATATCATAATCTTTTAAGTGCATTTAAAGCCTACATTTTCCAGCCTTCCTTACATCTTTGTGTGGCCATGTGCATGAACATTTTCAGGCCAAGGCTTTTAGGAAGTAATGTGTCCCCTTTATGCTCTTTCCCCTAATGTTAGCTGAATACAGACAATATGGAGGCCTCAGGCTCGGAGGATGGCAGAGTCTTCAGATGGATGGAGGGAGCTGCAGTCACTGAACCACTGCAGGGAGAGAAGTACTCACAGACCTGGAACGCTCAACTTGGACTGTTATGTGACAGAGTAACAATAAACTTCTATTTTGGTTTGAGTAATGTTGTGTTTTGGGTTTATCTGTTTCTGCAATCTAGCTTACTACCTTAATGAATATAAGCTTTCTTTCCATTAAAAAATTTATTAATGTATAAATCACATACCATACAATTCACTCACTTAAAGTGTACAATTTAATGGCTTTTGATCTATTTCATTGTTAATTTTTAGAAATTATGTTAAAGTATATATAACACACAATTTTTTATTTTAACTATTTTTAGATGTACAATTCAGTGGCATTAATTACAGTCACAATGTTGGACAACCATCATCACAATTTCCAAAATTTTTCTTAGATGAAAACTCTGAAACCATTATGCAATAACTTCCCATTACCCACTCCTTCCAGCTCCTGGAAATCTTTAATTTACTTTCTGTCTCTATAAATTCAACTATTTTAGATATTTCATGTAAGTGGAATCATGCAATATTTGTCCTTTTGGGCTTGGCTTATTTTACTTAGTATAATGGTTTCAAGATTCATGTTGTAGCATATATCAAAAATGCATTCCTTTTTATTATTGTCTCTCTCTCTGTCCATATATATATACACACATATATATGGGTTATTTCCAACTTTTGGCTATTATGAATAATGCTGCAGTGAACATTGCCCTACAAATATGTGTTTCAGTCCCTGCTTTCAGTTCCCTTGTGTATATAACTAGGAGTGGAATTGCTGGTTCATATGATAATTCTATGTTTAGCTTTTTGAGGAAAAATGTTCTGTCAAATTTTTTTTTTTTTTTTTTTGAGACGGAATTTTGCTCTTGTTGCCCAGGCTGGAGTGCAATGGTGTGATCTTGGTTCACAGCAACCTCCGCCTCCCGGGTTCAAGCCATTCTCCTGCCTCAGCCTCTGGAGCAGCTGGGATTACAGGCATGCGCCACCATGCCTGACTAATTTTGTATTTTTGGTAGAGACGGGGTTTCTCCATGTTGGTCAGGCTGGTCTTGAACTCCCGACCTGAGGTGATTTGCCCGCCTTGGCCTCCTAAAGTGCTGGAATTACAGGCGTGAGCCACCGTGCCCAGCCTCTGTCAAATATTTCTATAGCTGCTGCATCATTTTACATTTCTACCAGCAATGTGTGAGGGTTCCAATTTCACCACATCCTTGTTAACATTGTTATTTTCAGTTTTTTAAAACTGTAGCCATTCTAGTAGATGTGTAGCCATTCTAGTAGATGTGAAGTGGCATATCACTGTCCTTTTGATTGAATTTCCCTGATGACTAATGATGTTGCGCATCTGCTTACTTTGTTTTCAAATTGTCATTTTATTTTTTATGTTGTTGGTTGTTGGAAATATAGTTAGTGATTTTTCATATGTTTATTGGCCATTTGTATATGTTTGAAGAAATGTCTATTCAAGTCCTTTGCGCCATCCCCCCTTTTTTTGTTTCTGAGATGGGCTCACACTCTGTCACTCAGGCTGGAGGACAGTGGCACCATCATGGCTCACTGTAGCCTCAGCCTCCTGATTTGCATGTTTTTAAATTTTTTTGTCTTTTTTTTTTTTCTATTGAATTGTAGGAGTTATTTGTATATTCTGGATATTAGGCCTTTATCAAATTATGATTTCTAAATATTTCACCCATTCTGTAGGTTGCTTGTTCCCTTTCTTGCTAATGTCCTTTGATACAAAAAAGTGTTTTTAAATTTTGATAAAGTTCAATTTATCTGTGCTCCTTTCAATGTTTAAGTTCTTTTGTCTCCTTGATCTTCATTCTTGATAATTTCTTTTTATCTTCTAGTGACTAATTCTCTCTATTATGCTATGTTTTATCTGTTTTAAATCTGTCAACTGAGTGCTCAATTTCAATTGCTACTTTTTAAAGTTTCTGATATTAAACATGTTAAACATACCTTTTAATACTCTGTATCTGATAATTCAAGTATCTAACATTTTTTGGGTCCTATTTTGCTATCTTTTTTTTTCCTGCTGGTTCTCACTTATAACATTGACTCCTGTGTATTACTAATTTTGACATTTGAGTTGTTTAGTTTTCCTTGAAATTTTATCCATGAAGATATTTTGTGTCCTGAAATGAAAGGGGACAATCCTTGTAGGAAAATCCTTTTCTTACAAGGATTTACATTTGCTTTTGTTAGGTACCTGGGATATACTAGCTTAAGACCCCTTTGCATAATATTGACTTCATGTTAGAAAAATTTTTTTTAGGTTGCTTCAAAAGGTGAATTTCTGTGCAAACTTGTGTGAGGGTCAGCTTTTGGTTACAAATTCTTAGGGTATAATTTTCCCCCACTCTACACACTGCCGAGTTTTGAGACTGTTAGTTTTCCATGCAATTTCCAGCAGGGGTGAAAGTGGATAGTTTATTTTAGTGCCCTCTTTCATTGAGTGTATGCCTTTGGGCCCCTGTTTTTTGAGGATTCTAATATAGGATACTCCAACTTGGGTGGTCCCTGAGTTGTGTCTTCTGTCTCCAGAGCATAAAACTCTATGCTCAAGTTCACTGAGTTCGGCAAATGCCCTGAGAATATAGCTGATTCAGTGTTGCTTTCTTAGGTACTGCTTTCTCTTTTGCTTTCATATGGATGCCTTCTTGAAGATGTTTTTATATTTTATCCAGCATTTTTAGTCATTAGTTGGGAGGATTGGTCCTAATACTTGGTCAGCTATATTGCCAGAAACTCGACTACCTTTTTTGAACTAGAATTACCCTGATAAATCTTCACATTCAATAAAGACTTGCTTATCAATGGTATGTTTGTGGAGGGTGTTGGTAATAGACAGAGTTTATATAATCATAGGTTCTCTGCAATGCTCAAACCTCCAGGTATAGCTGTCAAAGGAAGGAAAAGTAAAAGCAATTCAGGAAAAAGTGATCAGTAATCCTATGGTCTTTAAAAGGCAAGTGTGGAAGCTGGGTATGGTGGCTCATGCCTGTAATCCCAGCACTTTGGGAGGCCAAGGCAAGAGGATCACTTGAGCCCAGGAGTTTAAGACCAGCCTGGGCAATACAGGGAGACCCCATCTCTACAAAAAATTTACACATTAGCCAGGTGTGGAGGCACATGCCTGTGGTCCCAGCTACTGGAAAGGCTGAGGTGGGAGGATTGCTTGAGCCTGGGAGGTTGAGGTTTCAGTGAGTTGTGATCATGCCACTGTATTGTAGCCTGGGTGACAGAGTGAGACCCTGCCTCAAAAGGAAAAAAAGGCAAGTGTGGAGAAAAAGAAAACTATATATTAATCCTTTGGTTAATAAATATTAAATCATTATGCTAGTACTTTACCTATGTTATCTTATTACAATATCCCAGTAAAGCAGACATAATTACAGATTATTTTTACAGATGACATAAGAGCTAATATTAATGTTTACTGCATGTTAGGTAATTGCCAAGTAAATTACATGTTTTTATTTCAATTAGTACCATTTTATAGATAAAGAGACAGAGGTTTAGGGAGATACTTGCTCAATGTCTCAGCCACTGACCACATATCCGGAGAGTGCTTTTAAATTTAGGGTAAGATAATGGTATTTAGTATACTATTAAAAAACCTTGCTTGCTTTGCTGCCTCACATCCTCAGCAGAATAGTTTTAATTTCTTTACAGGTGTTACTCATTTAATCCTAACAACAACCCTAAGGAAGTTTCTATTATTATCACCACCCCCCTTCCAATAATGAGAAAACTGGAGTTTAGAGAGTTTAAGTAACTTGCCCATGGTCGCCCAACTGATAAGTGGGGAAGCCGGGAGTGGAGCCTGGGCGATCTGTTTCCATGGTGCATGCTCTCGACTGCAGTGTTATGCCACCTCTCAAAACGTGAACCAAGACTTTGAGAATGGAAGGAGTGAAGATTCTGCTTTGCAATGGAATTAGGATTTCTTGCTAACAAGCAGCCCAGACATATTCACCAGAATCAGGGAGTGCTGAAACAAGTGAGGGGATAAAGCAAGGATTGGTATCACGTTTCAGGACTCTTGATCTTAAACTGTAGTATGCATCTTAGTCCATTCTATGCTGCTGTAACAAAATACCTGAGTAATTTATAAAGGACAGAGATTTATTTCTTACAGTTCTGGAGGCTGGGAAGTCCAAGGTTGAGGAGCTGACATCTTGCAAGGGTCTTCTTGCTGTGTCATCCCCTGGTGCAAGGTGGAAGGGGAATAGATTTCTAGAGGGCAAGAGGGGGCAAAAATTGCTTTTATATCCAACTCACTCTCATAATAACTAACCGACTGCCAGAATAACAACATTAATCCATTTATGAGGGCAGAGCCCTCATAATGACCGAAATCACTTCTTATTGGGACCCACTTCCCAACATTGTTGCATTGGGGATTAAGTTTCCAACACGTGAACTTTGGGGGACACATTCAAACAATAGCAGAATGGAAAGGCTACCTGCCATTGCTAAGATTGATAACCAGTTAGAAAACCACTGTGCGTGTTGGGGAATAAGTGTATAGAAATAAAGAGCTCAGCAGAGAAAAACAGCCTGAGACCTACTATCAATTACTTCTTGTACTTGCATTTAGCCAGGTAAAAATTATCAGGTGAAACAGAACTCTTGTGTATGTTATTAATTTCTAAGTTTCTTTTTCTTTCCTTTTGAGTAAGAGCCCAAAGGGTTACCAATGAATTAAAATATTTTGCAAATCACTTATGACACCATTAAATATAAGTGTTTCTGTTTGCCTGGTTTCAGGTATTCATTTACTATGTGAGAGTAGGATTTCATACTTTAAATTATTTTGGTAAAATTATATAACTAGTGAAGAAATATAATGACTTGCTGTAATCAAAAAATTATCTCTCTCAAAATAATAAACCCCAAATCTTGATTAAAGAGACCTTCTCTAGAGGAAACTAGTATGCGTTGAATATGTGTACATACATCTAATAGATGCATGGGCCAGCACCTAAAGTAAAATATTTGTGAAAGGTACTGAGGAGCCTCCAAAGATACTGAAGAGAGGAAGAGCCAGGCACCACTTACCAGTAATAGAGGTCTGGTTACCGTGAGGAGCAAGTTGCCTGTAAAAATTAAACCGCAAACAAAATCTAAGATTTTGTAGAACAAAGTCACAGAAACATCATGAGTTTGGTACGTTTGAGTGGTTTGTCATGTCCATGTTAGTCAACATTAGGCAGAGCTCAGGCAGTGTCTCTATCCCACCACACATCTTTAGCACCTCTGGTGGCAGAAGACCAGCAGTGTCTCCTGGCAGAGAGTGCATGTGGGTAATGGGATAGTAGTATCTGGTGACATGCATGCTGGAGAGAGTCATAGGAGATGCCCTGCCAGAGTGGGAGTATTCACGAGCACACCTGAATTCACCTGACTTTAGAGAGCAACTGACTTCAGAGAGCACCTCAACTTCCAGAAGCACTTGAGAAATTCTTTTATAAGGTGCCGAAGTTCTGCTAGGTGGCGACAAGAGCCAATAGAATTTGGGTTCTTATTATTAGTGTGATTCCGTTTGTATTCACAGGTTGGGGAGGACTGGGGAAACTCAGCTTACAGCCATATTTGTACCAGAAGATTTTCGGTACAACTAGAGAGCACCCAGTGTATATCATCATGCTGCTGAACATGCAGGTGTATTAGAATTTGGTATACTAAAAGAACTTTTGGAACATGTATTAATTGGCACATTACTGTTTTGAAGTTTAGCAGTGTTATATATATATTCTTAGGTTTTGTGTTTGAAAATAGAATTCATGAAATATGAGTAAATTAAAAGCATTATGTTAATAACTTTTAATACTTACATATTACTACTTTTCATCTCATTGAGTAGAGAAGGCTTTGAGGAAGAATGTCTAATGGCTAAGAGTCAGAAAACGAATTAGTGGTTTCTAAATTTCTACTGGTGATATAAATCATTTCCAGCACTTATTTATTTAATAGTGCATGTGAGAGAGTAGTTGGTTAATAAATATTTACTAAATAATTTTTTTCTAAGGTCAATGGGCCACAGGAAGTTTGATCTACCAGTTTCAGGTCAGCTAGTGATGCAGAGGTCCATAAACAAATTAGGAGGACTATTCCTTCTAGTGTGAAATTTTAAAATACATCAACATGTCCCAAACTGAAAGAAGCAAACATACAATGTGAAATTTGTTAGTCTCTTCTTACGTTCTTATTATGCATCTTTTGCTAATACAGAAACCAATGCTCCATAGATTGTGGTATAAACTTTTCTTAGTTGTTACTTTTAATTAGTGGAAGTATAAATATATCTGATTTATATTTAATTTTATTTGCTACACTGTTGTTGAGCTTTACATAATTATCCAGGGAAATTCTTGTTAGAGTTGACAGCAAGCTCTGGGTGATCCCTAAGTGTCCATTTATTCTGGGGGAAGTTGGGGCTGGAAGGAAGGCCTCTGTCATTTCTGCATAAAGACTGTGGGCAGCAAGGATTAGATTATTCCTGGTGACAGCAGGGACTATAAATTGTCATTTCATTACCACTTGGTTTAATGATGGAAAGAATAGAAATAGAAATTTTATGACAAAAGGGAATTTACCTGTTGACTATATTGACTGAAAATGGAGAATAGACTGATATTGTAGGAGACTCCATCTTACTTAGTAAATATTGTTAAAGTAATTTTATCGTCCTGTTAGCATTTATGAAGTAGCTGCAGTGCTAAGATCTATAGAATGATGATTTGAAAACTTGTGTAAGAAAAGAACGAATCTGCACTCAGTGTCCTTCAAAAATGTCACAGTAATACTGTGTAATTTTCCTTTTTTATTTGTGTTTGCTTGTTTTGGACTAGTAATCAAAATTGTGGGTCAGGCAAGATGGCTCATGTCTATAATCCTGGCACTTTGGGAAGTGAGAGGGTCACTTGAGCCCAGGAGTTGGAGACCAGCCTGGACAACATAGTGAGATCCTATCTCTACAAAAATTAAAAAATTAGCCAGGCATGGTGGTGCCTGCCTGTAGTCCCAGCTACTTGGGAGGCTGAGGTGGGAGGATCTCTTGAACCTGGGAGGTCGAGGCTGTAGTGAGCTGTGATTGCACCACTGCACACCAGCCTGGGCAACAGAGTGAGATTTACAAAAAACAACAACAACAAAACGCCGGGTGCTGCGACTCATGCCTGTAATCCCAGCACTTTGGGAGGCCGAGGTGGGCAGATCATGAGGTTAGGAGATTGAGACCATCCTGGCTAACACAGTGAAACCCCGTCTCTACTAAAAATACGAAAACAAAATTAGCTGGGCGTGGTGGTGGCTGCCTGTAGTCTCAGCTACTCCGGAGGCTGAGGCGGGAGAATGGCGTGAACCCGGGAGGCGGAGCTTGCAGTGAGCCGAGATCCTGCCACTGCACTCCAGCCTGGGAGACAAAGCAAGACCCCGTCTCAAAAAATAAAAATAAAAATAAAAAAGATATCTTGAAATGCTCCTCTATTGTACTACCATACTAATAGTGTCAATTGAAAGCCATCTTAGATGTTTTTTGGGAAGCTTTGGTAGAGAGAATGTACTGCACTTTTTTCACTTTTTTACTTTATCCCATAAAGCAGGGGTCCCTAACACCCTGGCTATGGACCGATACTGGTCCCTGGCCTGTTAGGAACCAAGCCACACAGGAGGAGGTGAGCAGCAGGTGAGCAAGCAAAGCTTCATCTGTATTTACAGCCACTTCCCATCGCTTGCATTGCGGCCTGAGCTCTGCCTCCTGTCAGATCAGCGGCGTCACTAGATTCTGACAGGAGTGCAAATCCTATTGTGACCTGCACACAATAGGTTGTGCGCTCCTTATGAGAATCTAATGCCTGATGATCTGTCACTGTCTCTCACCATCTAGTTGCAGGAAAATAAGCTCAGGGCTCCCACTGATTTCACATTATGGTGAGTTGTATAATTATTTCATTATATATTACAATGTAATAATTATAGAAATAAAGTGCACAATAATTGTGATGTGCTTAAATCAACCCCAAACCATATCCCAGCCCGGTCTGTGGAAAAATTCTCTTCCACAAAACCAGTCTGTGATGCCAAAAAGATTGGGGACCACTACCATAAAGTAAACTTTCTCTGGGAAAGTCCAAGAAAGTTACCTAATACTTAGGTTTCTTTAATGTGTATATTCCGCTTTAGTAGAAAAGTCTATGAAGTCCATGTACACTGTAAACTATGTTTTATCATCTTTATATCCCGAATCAGAAGGCACTGCTGTATCCTTTCTTTTCTTTTCTTGTTTCTCTGCTTTTGCATGTCACAGTCTTAATCACTTGCTCCTTTATTAAACAAACAAATGAACCCAATTAACCAAACAGTTCCCTAATTATCAAAATGATGTAAACTTATTAATGTAACAATGAAACAATCATCCATAGTGTCATTTCCCAGGAATAACCACTGCTACTACTTTAATTTTTTTTCTTTCCAAATGGAATGAATGTGTAATTTTTGGTTTTGTTTTTAAACATCAGCATTGTAGGGGGTCTATGATCTGACGTTTGCTCCCAACTGGTTCAGTGTCATTACATCCGAAGTGGGTCTTACTTTTCTTGGGGCTTTTTAATCCTAAAACCTACTTAGAGAAGTGGAGTGCAATTATTATTAATTCATCTCCTTTCTTATGCTTAGGAAAATAAACCTGCACCAATAATAAAAGTCAAAATGTTCCTTAGCCAAGTCATGTTGATACATGAAAGTTTTCTCTAATTTATTTACTCAAAGCAGAGCATTATAGACTAAAACATGTTCATTATGACTAATAGTCTTTTCCTAAGGCAAGATAATCACAACAGTGTCCTTAGGAAATCCTCTATATAATTGGGGTCAAACTCATATTCAGTTTTGTGTCAGTGTTTTCACTAAACTTTGCATTACCAGCATTTTCCATGTCAATAAATATTTTTCAAAAACATTATTTTTAATGGCTTCAAATACCATTATTTACTTAATGACCTTCCGGTTTTTGGATATTTGGGTTGTTTGCATGTTTTAAAAACTTTTTTTTGCTTTTATAACACTGTGGCAAAAACACTTGAATGTAAACCTTTCACCTTAAGATGATTTCCTTGAGAATATATGCCTTAAGGATCCAGTAACCTCTTAATTGGCCTCTATTACTTCAGAGTTTATCTCCTGCCCGTTGCTGCCAGATGAATCTTCCTAAAACATTAATTATGTTGTATCATTTCTTGCTCAACAGCCCACAGTGACTTCTCATTGCCTAGGGAAAGAAACTTCCAAATTCTTTAGCTTGGGGATTGAGGTACTTGACAGTCTTGTTTCTTTCAATTTCTATAATCGATTTTACCCAAAGTAACTGGGCTCTTTGCATGGCTTTGCTCTCACCTAGAACCCACCTAGAGGACTTTCACTGTTATCTTCAACCTTGCCTCCCTTATTTTCTGTTCCAAATCAAACACATAATACAGCTTCATCTCCAATGCTGATGTATGGGTTACACTGCCTATCAGGAAATAAAATATTTTAATTCATTCTTAAACATCTCAGTTATTTTCCCAAAGTTTCTCTCCTTCTAGTTGATGCCACATCTATTTCTTTTTCTTTTCTTTTCTTTTTTTTTTTGAGACAGAGTTTCAATCTTGTTGCCCAGCCTGGAGTGCAATGGCCTGATCTCGGCTCACCATAACCTCCACCTCCCAGGTTCAAGTGATTCTCCTGCCTCAGGCCCCCAAGTAGCTGGGATTACAGGCATGCGCCACCATGCCCGGATAATTTTTGTATTTTTAGTAGAGACAGGGTTTCTCCATGTTGGTCAGGCTGGTCTTGAACTCCTGACCTCAGGTGATCCACTCACCTCAGCCTCCCAAAGTGCTGGGATTACAGGCCTGAGCCACTGCGCCTGGCCAGCCATGTCTATTTCTAATCAATCTCCCCCGATACACCCCACCTGCCCCAGCTTTTCTTTTCTTGATATGCCAGGGCTCTCTCTCTCTCTCTCGCTCTCTCTCTCTCTGTGTGTGTGTGTGTGTGTAAATGCATTATAAAACGCCTGAAAGTACATGAAATTCATGAAGAAGATTAAGGAAAACCTTTACTTTCTACTCTATATACCTCTGTATTGTTTGCACTTTTACAAGTATTTATTTTTAGCTGAAAAACAGTCACATATATATTTGTTTTTTAAAAATATTTACAGGTTTGTATGATATAATGGAGGAAGGGTTTATGAAACTGCTTTCTAGGTTTTTAAAGCTCAGAGCAAATACCAATTTCATCCATGGCTTTGTTCTGATCATCTAAAAGCACTCTGCTATGTAAGTTCAACTGCTACCATCTTTCAAAGTTCAGCTGGGTTTCTGTAGCTTACAAGAGTTGGCCTTGATTACTGAAGCCCACAGTTGCCTCCACCAATTCAAAATGTTGTGTGAAATTGACTTTCTTGGTCTTCATTTGGGGCATATGATGATGGAAAGAAAAGTTCATTTGATGGATTAAAAAAAGATCAATTTAGCAGCAGCGTGAACCATGAAAAATGGTTCAGAATAACTTTCTGTTCATGTAACTCTCTTCTTTTTTAATTTTACTATGTATAGATAATTTATTCTTTGCTTTTTGTGTTTAGTGAGAGCAATGATTGTAGGTACACTTCTCTCTATGTGATCCTGGCAATGTCACAAGTCCTTTTGGGATTTCTTTATCCAGAATATGAAGGAGTTGAGCTAGGCATGTCTTCTAATGCACCTTCTGGTTCAAAAATTGTGATCCTGTTAGATGACATGATTTTGCCTGATAACTGACTTAATTTGAAAATGGTGGCCAGGCATGGTGGCTCATACCTGTAATCCCAGTACTTTGGGAGGCTGAGGCAGGAGGATGGCTTGAGGCCAGGAATTCTAGACCAGCCTGGGCAACATAGTGAGACCTCATCTCTACAAAAAAATAAAAATAAAAAATCAGCTGGGCCTGGTGGTATTCACCTGTAGTCCCAACTACTCGGGAAGCTGAGGTGGGAGGATCGCTTAAGCCCAGGAGTTCAAGGCTGCGGTGAGCTATGATTATATCACTGCACTGCAGCCTAGGTGACAGAGTGAGGACTCTGTTTCAAAAAAAAAAAAGGGGGGGGGGGAGGAAAGAAAATGGTTACATTTTGTTTATTTATTTATTTATTTATTTTGAAACAGGGTCTCACTCTGTCACCCAGACTGGAGTGCGGGGGTGCGATTATGGCTCATTGCAGGCTTGACCTCCTGGGCTCAAGTGATCCTGCTGCCTCAGTTTCTGAGTAGCTGCACTACAGGCATGCATCATCATGCCTGGCTAACTTCTGTATTTTTTGCAGGGGGTTTCATCATGTTGTCCAGGCTGGTCTTGAACTCCTAGGCTCAAGCAATCCTCCCACCTTGGCCTCCCAAAGTGCTGGGATTACGGATGTGAGACACTGTGCTTGGCCTTTGGTTAATTTCTCTTTTAAAATGAAGTTATTCTAAATCTTTTTACCCCAAAACACTTATATATATATATATAATTCCATATAATTAATCTAGTTGATGTAGTAGAAACTGCATTGACTTTGAAATCAAAATAACTTGATTTTGAATTCTAGCTCTACCATTACTGAATTCTGTTATCTTAAACATGTTACTTAGTATCAGTTTCCTTACATATAAAAACAGGGTAATAATCTTCATCTCCCTGGACTATACATGTGGAGGCACCCAAGACAGTGCCTGATATATAGTATGCTCTCAGCGAATGTTAATTTTCTTTCTTCCTTTATCAGTAACTGATTTGTGAAAGGCATACTTTAAAAAGCAGCAAATGCTATTTTACACATCTAAATATCTATAAAGGAGATTCAGAGAGAACAAATCTCTGGCTGCTTTAAAACAGTGATATGATAACTATGAGTATGTGCTAAGAGTTATGTAATCCTTGCTCTAACTGTATGCAGAAATGCAGAGCTTTTTCCTTGTATGTTGTGGTTAGTAATAGAGGGTTATAAAAGTCAAGTGCATCTTTAATGCCTTATAATTAGTTGGTTAACATATTTAGCAACTAGGAACCTTAGATTGGGGTTTATGACAACTTGGCCTAATATCAAATACTATATAGTATATAGTATAGTATATCATATATATATAGTATACTATATATTTGACATAGTATATCAAATACTATATAGTTAGATGCGGGCTAACATCTAATTGGCATAGTAGACAAAGCGTCTTGGGCCTACAATGCTTTTAGAGGCTTATGAAATTTTTTAATTTCTCTTATTTATTTATTTATTAATTTATTTATTTTTGAGCTGGAGTCTCACTCTGTCACCCGGGCTGGAGTGCAGTGGCAGGATCTCAGCTCACTGCAGCCTCCACCTCTGGGGTTCAAGCGATTCTCCTGCCTCAGGTTCCCAAGCAGCTGGGACCACAAGTGCCCAGCACAGGCGCACGCCACCACACCTGGCTAATTTTTGTAGTTTTAGTAGAGACAGGGTTTTACCATGTTGGCCAGGCTGGTCTCGAACTGCTGACCTTAAATGATCTGCCCACCTCAACCTTCCGAAGTGCTGGGATTACAGGCATGAGCCACCGCACACAGCCTGTTTTAATTTCTTTTAAAATCAGAAGAAAAAAATGAACTTTTAGGTCAAATAAAATGTTTTGATATATAGCATTAATATATTCATCTTTACACCAGTGAGTTGTAAAACATAGTTTTGTTTCTTTACTTTTTTGTGTAGGAAGGAGCCCAAGAAAGTTATAATATAGTCCTGGATACTTTAATGAAGGTTTAGACTTTCAGGAAACACATCTTCTGACCTGGTCAGGCTGAGTGGTGTTTATGTGAACTAATTTCACCCTTTCCTGAGATGCACCAGAGAAGGAGGCTTGTTGGTGTGGTCAGAGTCCCATCCCAGCACATGGGTCTTTTTATTTTTTATTTTTGAAAAGTTTGTCTTAGTTTTCTTTTAAAAAAATTATTTTATTTATAATTTTTTTATTATTATGGATATATAATAGGCATATATATTTATGGGGAACATGTGATCTTTTGACACAAGCACACAATGTGTAATGATCAAATTAGGGTAATTGGGGTGTCTATCGCCTTAAGCAGTTATTTCTATTTGTGGCTCCACAAGAAGGTAGGAGATAAGCCAGACATGAAAGCAAAACAATAAAAACAGATATTTATAGCAAGCCATAGAGTCTTCTAGCATAAGACTAGAATCTTACGAGCAGAGAGTTCTCTCTTATCTCATACTTATGTAAATTTAATATATAAACTCCTTCATGAATATTAATGAATTTGTAAATGAAGGTTTGGGAAAAAATGCAACAACAGCCAAAAACAATTGGTAATCTAATTTTCGCTGAATAAAAGAGAAATATGAACTGCTTAAAAACAGGAAATGCAGAATAGAGCTGACTTGCTTAGATATGGAAAATGGATGTTGTGGGAGGGAAGCTATGATGCAGAATGCCTCATTATAGAGCAAGCTTGTCCAACCCGTGGTCTGTGGGCCACATGCAGCCCAGGACAGCTTTGAATTCAGCCCAGCACAAATTCATAAACTTTCCTAAAGCATTATGAATTTTTTAAAAAGCTCATCAGCTATTGCTAGTGTTAGCATATTTTATAGGTGGCCCAAGACAAATCTACTTCTTCCAATGTGGCTCAGGAACCCAAAACCTTGGACATCCCTGATAGAGGGTCCCAATGTAAAGAGGAACATTTAGTCAGTAAAGAAACTGACCTCAGCTCTGCCTCTTAATCTGTTGGCATTAAGGGGTGGAGTAAAATGGGAATCAGCCATTATAATTCTATAATCTAACAAGTCCTTGATAGGACTTGATAAGACAAAACGAACCTGAGCGCTTCGTCTTGGGAGTCCTTGTTAATCTAAAATGCAGCCATAAGTGGAGGGGGCTGTAAGTTGGTTGGAGAGGAAAGATAGAAAGTGTCTTCTCCTACGACTGGGTCAGTGAGCTTTACTTTTCAGTTTAAATGTAGGATTTTAGGTTAATAATAATTCATGTTAATGATAACCAACATATCAGGAGCACTTACTTTGTGCCAGACACTAGGCTAAGCACTTTATATGGATTGATCATTTAATCCCTTCAGCAATCCTGTGGTGTAGGATCTATTATCATTTCCATTTTACAGATGAAGAAACAACAGAATTTAGGGAGGTTAAGTGACGTCTTTTCAGTCTCATAGCCAGCAAAGGGCAGATCTGGAGCTTGAACCCAGGCAATTTGACCCTGGAGCTTGAATTTTAACTTCTGCCATTACCCAAAGGATCCCATCTATGGCAGGACTTTTAAGAAAAATACAAGAGTATTATGGGTTGAGTTGCCCCCAACCCCAAATTTGTATTTTATTAAAGTCCTAACCAAAATACCCTAGAATGTGGTTGTATTTGGAGATAGAGTCTTTACAGAGATAATCATGTTAAAATGAGATAATTAGGGTGGGCTCTGATCCAGTATTACTGTTGTCCTTTAAAGAAGGAGACATGCATACAAGGAGAATGCCAGGTGAACGTGAAGACCATCATTTGCAAGCCAAGAGAGGCCTGGAGCAGATCCTTCAGAGCCCTCAGAAGGAACCAACCCTGCTGGCACCTTGATTTTGGACTTCCAGCCTCCAGAACTGTGAGACCATACATTTCTGTTAAGTCACCCAGTCTATGATACTTTGTTAGGCAGATGTTTAGGGGCTAAAACATCTTCTGTGTGGACTAGTCCTATAGCAAGATAAAGTCCCCCAATACTATTTTGGAAACCCTGAATGCATCTTTTATCCTCTTTGTAGATAGAGAATAATCAAAATGCGGGAAATAGGATTTTGCTTTTTGTTCTTTCAGTAATTTTGGACAAATTGAAAATAAAAGTAGTCCAATAATTTAGGATCAACAGTGTAAGCACCTTGAATTCATGGCAAGTAAGACTTGGTGCATAGTAAAATTAAGTTTTCTTCTGTGCCTCTCAGACTAATATCAGACATTGTTGCCAAAATGAATTTCCAACTCAATCCAAATAAATGGCAGTGGTGATAGTCAAGTTGTCGAGCTTAAGAACATTTAGACACCCTTGGCGAAGAAAGCTATTAGACTGAGCTGAAGTGTCTTAATCACATTAAAAATATGTCCAAAGATATGCCCAATGATACTGGTTCAGATTGCATCAGATGCAGAGTTACTTTGGCACAAATCATTCAGTGGAAAAGTTGGTAGGATAATAAAAAAGCTATTTCAGGCAGATGATTTTAAAAAATTTCTCTGTAAGACAGACTTAAAGTATTATAACCATAGTTGCAGCATTGCTCATATTACTTTCATACAAATAATTTATTTGTATACTATGGAAGGGAGTAGTTTATTCTTCCTAAATTTCTTCTTCCTTCTTCTGTCACAGCAAATATATTGCTTGCATGACTCTGTTGAGGAAGTGGGAGTCTTTCCTAACCACCTTTCTGACAGGTGGCACTTTGAGAGCTCACTTGGTTTCTCAGTGTTTCCTTATAAGCCCCGATATAATATTTATTTAATTATGCTCGTCTCAAGGGGCTTTAACCAGTGAAAGTTCTCCAGAAGGAGATAAAATGCTTTTTTTCTGGCCAGGCACAGTGGCTTATGACTGTAATCCCAGTGCTTTGGGAGGCTGAGGTGGGAGGATAGCTTGAGGCCAGGAGTTCAAGACCAGCCTGGGCAACATAGTAAGACCCTGCTTCTAAAATAAAAATCAAAAACTAGCTGGGCATGGTGGTGCACGCCTGTAGTCCTACTACTTGGGAGGCAGAGAAAAGAGCGCTGCTTGAGCTGAGGTGTTCGAGGCTGCAGTGAGCTATGCTTATGCCACTGCATTGCAGCCTGGGTGACAGAGCAAGACCCTGTCTCAAAAAAAAGTTTTTTTTCTTTATTTGTTTGTTGTTTTGAAATATTGAAATATAAATGAGATTCATAGGTGAAAATAATTTTTTAAAAAATCGTATATTATTACATAGGTCTTCAAAAGAAATCATTGATCAGAAGGCATTTTCTTAGTTGCTGACATAGTTTGGATATTTGTCCCCTCCAAGCATCTTGTTGAAATTTGATCCCCAATGTTGGAGGTGGGCCCTGGTTGGAGGTGTTTAGGTAATAGTGGCAGATCCCTCATGATGGACTTGGTGCTATCCTTACTGTAACGACTTAGTTCTCATTCTATTAGTTAATGTGAGATCTGATTGATAAAAGGAGCCTTGCACCTCCTACCCCTCTCTCTTGCTCCCTTTCTCACCCTGTGACACACTGGCTCCCCTCCCTTCTGCCATGATTGGAAGCGTCCTGAGGTCCTCACCAGAAGCAGATGCTAGTGCCTTTCTTTTTGTATGGCCTGCAGAACCATGAGCCAAATAAACTTCTTCATAGCAATGCAAAGTGGACTAAGACAGTTGTGATTTGAACATATAGGTAGGATGTGTTTAATTGTATGTAAATTTTAATTTTGATAGTCATATTAGACTAGGAAATGGCATAGAAGACATTTGTTGCACATGATAAGTGTACCAGATGCCTCTTGTGTGCCACTTGAGATTTTCTGGCCTTCACCTGTCTCCCTAGAGCTTTGGTCCTCTTCTTCTACTCCAAAGGCTGCGATGGCAACTGACTTGTAAGGCTCCAGGATGCAGGAGATGTGAGGGAGTTGGTAGATAATCTCTTTTTCTGTTTTCCACCCCACGATGGACTAGTCCATGGAAAAGCTTTCTGTGCAACCTATCCCAGTGAGCATGTCTGTTTGTGAAGTGGCTGATTTGCCATTGCAACAGTTTGTGGTTTCTTCCCTTGCTAACCTGCGGCAGTTCTCTTTCCCATCACTCACGCTGACCTGGGATCACACCTCCCAATAAAGTTTAGCACTTAAGCCTTGCCTCAGCTTCAACTTTCAAGGGAACTTTGTCTGGGGCAATAAGAGTTCCATCAATGTTTAGTAAATGGAATGGAATACAAAATAAAATGTAGGCCAAATGGGGGCTTTTATTAATCATTTTAATTTTTCTATGTTTCAGAAGAACTTGATGTATACCTCCTGACCTGTTCATCTTGTAGCTGCCTCTTGACAGGTAAGTGTGATGCTGGAAATAATCAGCCAGTCAATGCCTATTTCACTGGATAGTGAGGGATGAAGTCACATTTCCAAAAGGCTTATTTAATAAGGGAAGGGTGAATTATTCTGGGTGAGAACAGTCCAGATTGTGAGCCTGAAACTCATGTTTTCCTCAGAGAAATAGCTCACTTTTAGCTAATCCATCTTCTCTAGGTACCTCTACGGTTAGGCAAAACTGCTACACAAATTCTGACCTTCATTTTTCCTTGAAAAGAGAACTAAACTATTTCTCTAGTGTTTATCCAGTTTCAGTGGATTTGTGATGTGTATGCGAGACTTGAAAGACTGAAAATGTGAGGCTGCTCTGTGAAATGGACAAAAAAGAGAGAAGGCAACTTTAATTTAATTTTTTAACCACTCTCTTGCCTTTAGTAACTGAGAATTGTTAGAAATGCATAGTAACTAAAGGCAAATTGGTTAAGACATTCAAGATGTTAAACAAAGGATACATAGCATTTGTTGTTTATTTCAGTGCCTGCCTGTACTAGGGACCCAGACGTTTATGCTCTTGGGGAGGCAGGCAGGCAGGCATTATTACTATTTTTATTGTCACGACTGTTATCAATAATAAAGAAAATGGTTACAGAAATGAAAGTAAGGAGGTGCCAGCTATGCTGACCTGTATGAAATCTTTTGCAATTTAATGAAAAAAGACAAGAAGAGACAATGTTTAGAGTATGACCTATTTTTTTCATGTGTATATTAAATTGGGTCAGGTAACTATATTTGCAGGTAACTTTTTAAAAGAATTATGTAGTCAATCATATCCATAGTAAATGAGCAAAAGTATAAATTTGTATAGTTTGACAACTGAAAAGTATGAAAAGGAAAGCCTTGGTAGGGAATATTAAGTTAAAAAAGGAAACCTGAAAGGTCTGCTTTTATCAAGATACATGCAGGGGAGATTTACTATAAATCAACTGATCAGACGTATGAGTCATACTCATGGATGTTACTGGAACTGGCTCTTTGGTTCTTACCATCACTGGAGGTAATGCTTGATCTTTTCACTGACCATAAAGATGTTTCAAAATCAGTGACATAAGCTGCACTCTACAATAGAGTCCACCGAGGCCAACTGCAGCTACAAATGTATTGAAGTATTGTCCAGCAAAGATGCGATGTTCATCTGGCTTTTACTTTTGCTATAAGGGCAGAAGTGAAAAAACATTTATTTTGACTAACATAAAGTCATTATAAATGAGGCAAGACAGCATTGGAGCATGAAGAATGAGCATCCCATCCATGCTAGTGGGAAAACTAAGAGATGGTGTGAGCTTCATGTCGGTGGAGGTGCAATGAGCAGGATTCACACGTACATCCATTGTGGTCATTTCGAGACTTTCTGGCAGGAACCTTAGACTGCTGCCTAGGAGCGTCAGGTTGTTGAGCCGTAAGTGCCACAGTGGGACAAAAAGAGAGTTTAAGCAGTAGGCAACATTGACAGCATTCAGGTTCAAGTAGAGGAGAAAGTAAGGAGTGGAATAAACTGTAAAGGCAGACCATTCAACCTGGATTTCCCCTCAGTGAAGCAATCCCTTTCATTGTGTCCTGGAAAAGGTACAATCAGTAGTGTAGCCCAGTGGAAACCTAATGTCATTCTATGGGTTGGCTGCATCAGAAACCTCTAGGGAGCTTTAGAAATCAACACCTCCCAGAGGTTTTTATTCATTAGGTCTGAAGTGGGACCTGAGATTCTGTATTTTAAAAAAATTTCAGCCAGTGCAGTGGCTCATACCTGTAATCCTGGCACTTTGGGAGGCTGGGGCAGAAGAATGCCTTGAGGCCAGGAGTTTGAGGCCAGCCTGGGCAATACAGGGAGACCCCATCTCTACAAATAATAATAAAAAAGTTAGCTGGGCATGGTGGCACACACCTGTGGTCCTAGCTACTAGGGAGGCTTAGGCAGGAGGATCGCCTGAGCGTGGGAGGTTGAGGCTGCAGTGAGCCATGATCATGCCATTGCACTCCAGCCTAGATGACAGAATGAGACCCTGTCTCAAAGACAAAAAAAATCTCTGCAGGTATTTCTTATAATCAGTCATGTCCGGGAACCTCTGATCTAAAGTCCACTTAAATGTCGACAGTAACAGGCCGGTGCGGTGGCTCATGCCTGCAATCCCAGCACTTTGGGAGGCTGAGGAGGGCAGCTCACCTGAGGTCAGGAGTATGAGACCAGCCTGGCCAACATGGTGAAACCCCATCTCTACTAAAAATACAAAAATTAGCCAGGCTTGGTGGTGCACGCCTGTAATCCCAGCTACTTCAGAGGCTGAGGAAGGAGAATCACTTGAACCCGGGAGGCAGAGGTTGCAGTGAGCCAAGATCGCCCCACTGTACTCCAGCCTGGGTGACAAGGACAAGACTCTGCCAGGCGTGGTGGCTCACATCTGTAATCCCAGCATTTTGGAAGGCCAAAGTGGGTGGATCACGAGGTCAGGAGATCGAGACCATTCTGGCTAACACGGTGAAACCCCTTCTCTACTAAAAATTCAAAAAAATTAGCTGGGTGTGGTGGTGGGCACCTGTAGTCCCAGCTACTCAGGAGGCTGAGGCAGGAGAATGGCATGAACCCAGGAGGCAGAGCTTGCAGTGAGCCGAGATTGCGCCACTGCACTCCAGCCTGGGTGACAGAGATTCTGTCAAAAAAAAAAAAAAAAAATGCCAACAGTAACGCTGAGCTCATTATTTTTTGGTTGCTTGTTAGCTAACGTGGTTATATGTTTCCATCTTATTTCAAACCAAAATCTGCATCTTTAAAACATCTACCCATTCTTTGGTTCTCTTTGGGTCTTGCAGAGTTATTTAAAAGTTTTAGACCAAGCTGGACAATTTGAATTTGTGGTGGACCTAGTCATAATAGTTTTATGATCTTATCTAGCAGCAAGGTCATCTGGGAGTAGAGAATGAGAAATATGAAATAATCCAGATTTAGGGATTGGAATGATGGAAGATTAAGGAATTGAGGGATTGTAGGATGCTGCAGGGGGTAATGCTGAAATGACCATCCACTGCTGGGGAGAAAATTAAGGTCTTTTGAGCAGATATGGATTGGCATATGGGGAGAGACCATGTGGTTGAGGGGTGGGCTAGGCTGAGGGGTAAAACTCAGTGTTGCCTGTGTCCATGTCTAGCTGGTCTTCCATCTATTTCTTAGGTTCTCTATCAGTATTTTTTTTACTGACTGTGGCAAAAGGCAGATTGAACAGATACATTGGGAGCGGGAGAAGAAAGTGAGGAGATTGTTTCAGAAAGGGAGACTGACTAGAGATCTTAGAGGGGAGCAGTTCCTAGTGATGAGAAAATAAAAGTTGTGGCGAACATGCAACGGAGTTGAAAGAGCTGCTGGCAGATTCTGTGGTCAACGTGGATGGATGATGCTGTTATTTTGGGTAATGGTTAAAGACAGGAGAGAGAGAGGAACTCTGATTCAGGTACTGAAGTGTTTGAGCACAGTGTTTGGAAGTGGGGTGGATGTGAAATAGAAATGAAAAGAGGATGGAAGGGGTATGGAGTGCCCAGGTGTGGCCCTGTCCTCTGGGTGAGTTTGGGCAAGTCCCACATCCACTCTGGACCTCTGTAGTTTTCAAGTGAACAACATTCTATCTCCCTTACAGAGTCATTGGAAGCTCAAGTGAGACACAGTAATCATGTACGTAAAAACCACATTGAAAAGATAGATAATCGTTAGGCTGGACATGGTGGCTCATTCCTGTAATCCCAGCACTTTGGGAGGCCAAGGCGGGTGGATCACCTGAGGTCAGGAGTTCAAGACCAGCCTGATCAATATGGAGAAACCCTATCTCTACGAAAAATACAAAATTAGTTGGGTGTGGTGGCGCATGCTTGTAATCCCAGGAGCAGTTCCTAGTGATGAGAAAATCGGGAGGCTGATGCAGGAGAATCGTTTGAACCTGGGAGGCGGAGGTTGCAGTGAGCTGAGCTTGCACCATTGCACTCCAGCCTGGGCAACAAGAGCGAAACCCCATCTCAAAAAAAAAAAAAAAAAAAAAAGATAGATAATTGTTAAGGGCTGTCTTAGTTTTAAGATCGTGCAACACAATTATTCTAGTTATGACACATCAATGTTATGAGATGTCATAAAATGTATGTATTGCAAAGCTACAATTTCACTTGAAATAAAAATATGTGAAACCAGTACTCTATAGCAGAAACAGCCAAACAACCATTAAGCTAACTGGCTTTTCTCTCTGGAATTTATCAGTCATGTTTAGGGAAGATGATTCTAATACTTCTTTTTCTTTCATCTAGCACATGTTGGCACCTTTAGAAAGATCTAGAAATCCACGTGTTGTACGTAAATCTGGGGCTGTTGTTACTGCAGATGTACCTTCCACAACTTGATTTTCTGTGATGTCAATTATTCAGGTAAAAATAAGATGTCACTAAGTGGTCCTTTGATTTTGGCATTTCATTTTAAAATTTGTTAGAATTCGTTATAATTCTGTAACTCTGACTTGTAAGTTCTAGAGACTGGGTTTCTCTCTAGCATTTATTTATTTATTTATTTATATTTTTTGAGACGGAGTCTCGCTCTGTCGCCCAGGTTGGAGTACAGTGGCGCGATCTCGGCTCACTGCAACCTCTGCCTCCCAGGTTCAAGCGATTCTTCTGCCTCAACCTCCTGAGTAGCTGGGACTACAAGCGTGCACCACCACACCCAGCTATTTTTATTTTTTTTTGTACTGTTAGTAGAGACGGGGTTTCACCGTGTTAGCCAGGATGGCCTCGATCTCCTGACCTTGTCATCCGCCCGCCTCGGCCTCCCAAAGTGCTGGGATTACAGGTGTGAGCCACTGCGCCCAGCCTCTAGTATTTATATGTCTCTTGAGCCGTTATTCTTCTTCTGACTTTGGAATATGCAAAACTCACACACAATCTGGGGGAAGATGCAGTTACAAAGGTAACCTAAGCATTTCTTATATTGGCTTTACTTTTCACATTATTGCTTCTGCTGTGAAGTACAATCTCCAAATCTCACTAAGTCCAAAGTTGGATTCAAATATGTTTTCTATTAATTAGTCTCTTGTGTCTCATTTCTAATGTGGTAGTGGCCACCTAGTCCTTTAGGAGGTTCAAGGGCTTAAAACATGAACTTTTGGTAAAGGAAGGAGGTAGTCCCAGATTCACAGTGTTCTTTCTTGAAGGATACCTGACAGAAACTGAAAGTCTGTTTCCAGGAGCCTAATCCTTGGCACAGGCAATATTTGTGGCCTAGGAACATCATAACTACTGTAGGTTCTTATTTAAACCCTTCCTGGATGGTGCTGGTTCTAAGAAGCTGAAGGACAGAGGTGAAAAGAGGAAAAACATTCTTCTGAGAATGATGAGGTCAGTTTTCTAATGTCTGGAAGACATTTCATCAATTTATAACTAACTCGTGCCCAATGATAATTACCATGTACATCTATTTCTCTCTGCAAAATAAAATGCAGAGGAGTTGGTTGCAATTTATACCAAACCCTCTTGCTAATGAAGTAAAAGGCATAGAAAACTTGGGGGAATCTTGTACCTAACAGAAGAAACTACTTCTTCTGTTAGGGGAAAAAAAATGTTTAAATCACAAGGATTGAAACTGAAATTATGTTAATGGTAGCTTTCAGAAAAGGAGATTAAACAATGAAAAGATAATTTTTGCAGGATAGAATTGAATCTTTTGTATTACTTTGGTATTTTTCCTGGGCCTACATTGCTGGAAAGTGACTGTGTCATTTCCTTACTCTGTTTGGCTCAAGAGTTTTTCATCCTGTAAGCATGCAAAGAAAAAGATATGCTGAAGTCCTACCCCCTCCCCCCGCCCCAGCCCGCCCCATATCTCAGAACATGATCTTAAATAATTTGAAAATAGCATATTTACAGTGGTAACAGTGAAAATGAGGTCATTGGGATGGGCCTACTCTAATGGACTGGTAACCTTGTATAAAGGTTATACAAAAAGGAACTTTGGACACAGAGACAGACATGCATGGAAGGAAGATGGCATGAACACACATGGAAAGCACAGCCATATGGAAATGGAGACAGAGATTGGAATTGTACTGCCACAAGCCGAGGAATGCCTGGAGCCACCAGAAGCTAGGAGAGAGGCATGGAATAATTCTCCCTCATAATCCTTAGAAGGAACCAACTCTGCCAACACTTTGACTTTGGACTTGTAGCCTCCAGAACTGAGACAATAATCTCCTGTTTAAGCCACCCAGCTTGAGGTATTTTGTTATAGCAGCCCTAGAGAATTGACATACTGTACTTGCATCAAACCTAGGAACTTTCGATGTTTACACCAATCCTTCACTGGTTATTTGAGAAACAAATTTTCCGAGCTTCTAAAATGCCCTGAACTCTATTCTCCACTCTATTTCCTCTGCACAGCTGTGGATGTATGACAGGTAAATATAGTCCCTGTTGGGAAGATTGTCACTTGTTCAGAAAGGTTGAAGTGTGTAAGTGAAGTGAATTGCACGTGAATTGTGATGTAGATTACTTCACGTCATGACCGGTAAAACCATAGACCTGAAGAATCTCCCAGATGAAGGAATATTGACAGATCTTATATATGGGGAGTGTGTTGCTATAATAACCAATTCAAAGCGGAATATTGCTTTTCTCCAAAGAAGATTCAAAGAGGGAGTCAATAACATTAACCTCCACATCAGCTAGTCCAAGATGAAATACTAGCTCAGACATCGACTAATCAAGAATGTCTTGTCCCTTGTGTTCTTGTGTTGAGAAATAACTTAGTTCAGTATCTTTAAGATTTATTCACCTTGTATTTGCACTGATCACATACATTGAACTGCAAACTGGAGCCAAGAACTGTATTTCTGAAGCTGAGCTGGTGATAGACAGACTGTCTCTCAGTCCTTGGAGTCAATCCAGCCATCTTAAATATTGAAATGTTTCTTTATGATGCTCTAGAGACATTTTCATCATGCTGTATTCTTTAGGAACAGCTGAACCTAACAATTGCATCTGAATGTTTTCCTAAGACAGGTAAATTCTCTTAGTAAAAATTATTGAAATGCTGGTATGAATGACTGACAGAAAACACCTACATGGACATTTAAGAAATATAAATAAAATACACCTGGTGAAAAGGGGAAATATGAATATTTTAACTTGACATATCTGTATAAAATAAAAATATTTTATTAGATAAAATAAAATATAAATATTTTAACTTGACACACGCAGGTATGTGTATACTTGTGTGCATGTCTACGTTTTTACTTAAGTTCAGTTTAAGTATCTATAGAGAGAAGATTGGAGGTGTAAAAGTCCATTTCCATCTTTATCAGCACTTTAAACCATTGTAGTCCTTTATCAGTCAGATATTGTTAATCACCATCGATACTACCAGTAGTGCTACTATTACTATAGTTACCAAGTACCAGGCAATATGATAATGGCTTCGTCTATGCAATGCTCTTTATCCTTTTGACAACTCCATGAAGTGTATACCTTTGTCTCTATTTTACAGATGAGGACACTAAGGTTTAGAGATATTAAGTAGCTTGGACAAGATCTCACAGTAAATGGTGGAGCTGTAATTAAAAACCCAGATCTTTCTGACTCCAGAGCTTGTATTCTCATCTATTTTGCAGTTTTGTCCCAAGCGTACTGTTGGGAGCAAAAAATTCTATTAGGACAAGTAAAGACCCTACTCTGACAGCACAATTTTAAGTTGGCAAAGATCATGCAGAGCTGATATGTATATAAGGAAGCTGCAGAATGCCTCAGGAACTGAACAGTGCAAAAGCAGTGCCAATGGAGAGAGCAGCCATTCTTGGCACTAAACAAACAACAATAGCACCTTTAAACAAAATTAATAAAGACTCAGTACCTTAGTGTATACCTCATGCAGCCATAGACAAAGACTGAGAACCTTGTGTAATATAGGTCCTGATATAGGATGTGAACATCCAGCATGACACTGCAGGAGACAAGAACATGTAGTAGGTGCGGAACAGGCAGAAGAGGGCTAGCAATCTTGGGTGACATAAGAAGAGGAAATGGTTGGGACTGGAACAGAGGCAACTCTCTTGGCCACAGTTGGTCAAGAAGAGGAATTATAAATTAATATAAGAAACACATAACATGGCTACGAACTCTTTGACACTCTTCCCATGGAGAGATAGAGCTCTGTGTCCTCTCTTTTTAAATCTGAGCAGACTTGTGACTGCTTTGCCCAAAAAAGTATGATGGAAGTGATGCCATGAGGCTGTTACTGAGGCTGGATCACAAGACCATGCAGCTTCTGCCTTATCACTCTTCAGCCCTGAGATTCCAGGTAAGAAGTCTGACTACCTTAAGGCTGCCATACTAGAAGGGCTGCATAGAAATGCTCTGGTGATAGTTCTGGCTAAGTCCAACTTTACAACAATCTGTCTTCCCTACAAGGTGTCAGACATGTGATTGAGGCCGTTGGCCATCTGCCAGCTGCATACAGCAGAGTGATCACCATCAACATTTTGTGGAACGATGTGGGCTCATCAGCTGAGCCTAGTCCAAATTCCTGACAGGCAACATCATATGACATAATAAAATGGTGGTTGTTTTGAACCATTGGGTTTTAGAATAATTTGTTCCATAGCAATAGATAAGTGGAACCCCTGAGGATAGAAGTCATAGTTTATGGACCATTCCCACTCATTGGCCTGGTGGAATAATTGCATGTGGAAGTTTAGAGTGAGATGTAGAACTTCAAGGGTTTCCTTCATAAGTGGGATTGTGAGATTTCAGAATATCTTAATGTACAGTTTTATTGAATGACATTGGCTATGTGGGAAAGTAGTCTGCCCGGGAGAGGAATGAGTAGTGAAAGTAGAGACTCAAGTACTGGGCTAGATCTTTGTGGTTTGGACTCTACCTTTAGTTCTCTTACGGATATACTGTCAGAACTTGGGCAAATCTTGCAACCTTGATAAAGTTTGGTCATAATATCTTTCCTACCTACCACATAGGGAAGGAGATGTGGCCTTGAGGAAAACACTATATGAAAGCAATTTTAAAAATATGAAGTACTATGTAAATGTATAACTTCTCCATTCATTCATTGAGTTGCATTTATACTGCTGTTTAGCACTTATCACATTGTATTGTAATCAGATGAATGCATTCACCTCTTCCCTACTCCTTGTACTTAGAATAGTACAGATCTCATAGTAGGTGCTTATAAATATTTATTGAAAAATAGTTTCTTAGAATTAACACTAGATAAGGAAGACTGGAGAAAATTTAGCTAGAGACTAGTGCAGAATTTTACAAATAATGTTTGTAGTATAAAAGATGTTAGAGTAAATCTATTGTCATTTATCTTAATTTTCTAACGCACTCAATAAAATACCACATATTTGACCATGACAAATCTTAGTAAAAAGCCAGATGGGGGATGTAATCCAGTGGTTGTGGTGGGTACAGTACTTACCAGATCTGCTTTAAACTGCCAAGAAACTTGGTAGGAGAGGAGAAAGGGATTAGATAAAGATGGATCCCATTTCAATGATTAATGAATACAGCATTGTCCAGAAAGTTTATGACTTTGGAAATCAACTTGCTAGAAACTTTGAGTGTCCTCTACTGGCAAAGAAATGCCTGGGATGCTCTGAAGAGTTACATAGAAAGTTCATGGGCCAGCGCTGCCTTAGTTCAACTAAACAATCACCGTGAATCTCCTCTGTGGAGTACAGACACGCCAGGGACATGGTCTCTTACTTTGGGGAGGTTACAGCCTATTAATAGTGCAGGGACATTGCTTTCAAGTTGTCTGCAAACTTAGATTGTGAAAGAGTGTTTTTGATACTCTTCTTCCTTCAGCCAGTGCTTGCTTCCTTCTAGGATTTGTGAAATCTGCTTATAGCGACAGAAAGCTATTGTGAAGCTATAGGGTTGGGGAGATTCTTTACATTTCATTTTCTTTAATCTTTTTTTGGTGTTCAGTTCCTGCTCTACCAAGTAGGGATAATAGTTTCTTTACTGTGTTGGGAGTAATTAAAACATTTTAAGAATGCATCTAGAACCTTCCTGGAATGGCAGTCAGGCAATAAATGTCCTTCCTCAGTCTCCCTTTCCCCCCCACCTAAAATATAAAAGGGTTCTGTTTGTCCATATGTCCTATAACTCATGCAGACCTCACAAAGGTGGTGGGTACATTTCTGCGATTTGGCCCAGCTCCTTCCCTCTCTGCAGAAGTGGGGTGGTGGGTGAGGAGAATGGTCACTTGTATAGAAAGATGGAAGGGTGGACTCCTCATCTCCAAGTAGGTTTACCTTTGCTGATCCCTGAAATTCCATTAGAAATTGATTTATGGGAAGTACTGGGTTTTAAGAAACTCTCTACTAAAATCCAAGATTTTGCCAGATGAGGTGGCTCGTGCCTGTAATTCCAGCATTTTGGGAGGCCCAGGTGGGAGGATCACTTGAGCCCAGGAGCTTGAGACCAGCATGGGCAACACAGTGAGACCCCCATCTCTCCAAAAAACGTAGCCAGGTGTGGTGGTACACACCTGTGGTCCCAGCTACTTGGAGGGCTGAGGTGGGAGGATTGCTTGAGCCCAGGAGGTCAAGGCTGCAGTGAGTCATGATCATGCTACTGGACTCCAGCCTGGGTGACAGAGCAAAACTGTCTCAAAAACAAACAAACAAGCAAACAAACAAAACAACAACAACAAAATTCCAAGATTCCTTCATACTAGGAGGCAGTGTAGTACAGTGAAAATGGGAGTAAGCTTTAAGCTACAGAGACCTGAGTTTAAACCCCCAAATCTTCGACTTTGTTGCCCTGAACAAGTTATTTAACCTCTCTGAGCTTTAATTGCTCCATTCATAAAATGCTTTGGAGGGTTGTTGTAAAGTGTACAAATGATATATGCAAAATGGTAGACAGTCAAGGAATAGTGATTATTAC
The DNA here is from genome assembly GCF_028858775.2 of Pan troglodytes. Taxonomy (NCBI): domain Eukaryota; kingdom Metazoa; phylum Chordata; class Mammalia; order Primates; family Hominidae; genus Pan; species Pan troglodytes. The sequence continues at coordinate 79,124,742 of NC_072411.2, read as the reverse complement.
TCATGAGCCATCACGACAGGTAACACTAACTAAAGCTACTGCAGAGTGGGTACCTTGGGAAGGAAGGGACAGCCAGAAGAGTAAAGGGGCCAAAGGGAAAGGGGAGCAGGCCTTTTAAATATTGCCTCCATCACAATTTGTCTTGAGCGGGGTATCCATGAACTTGGATGGAAAAAAAACTTGTCTTTATTTTCACTGAACTCCAACTGAAATTTAACATCACTTTTTATGATGTATACAAGCAACAAGCCCCAGTAATATCAACAATATTTGTGAATTTGTCACCAAATTATAGATATGTTCATATAACATTATAATGGTTGCAGATATTTCAAAATATCATTTATACCAATCACTACTTTAAAATTGTGATAGTTGTTACTCCTGCCACTGACACTTGCTATTTAATGTTACTGAAAAAGCACATGCATTACTATGCACCAGAATGTTTTAGAAAATATTTTGATAAGAGTATATCAAGATAATTAGCTCCTTTTGCAATCCTATTCATTTGTTTTACATACTCTGAGAAGGGGTCCATAGGATTCCCCTGACTACCAAGGGGGCCATGCACAAAATTAAAACACTTTTGTCTAGAGCAAGAACCAACTGGGTAGTGTAGCTACCAAGAGTCACTGGGGAGTTTGTCTCCTTTTCTGAGGGTTGCTGGTAAAAATTGAAATATTTACCACTGTGGCCTTCCATTACTCAAGCAAATGGAAAGGGAGATATCTGTATATTGATATCTATTCCTATGTGCTTTTCTCTTCTGATTTTCACACCCAGAAGTGGTGATTGTGGACAAAAAAGAGAATTGTATTAATGGTATTCATTACAAACAGAAAGTTAAGAAGATAGGTTGTTACTCTGTCTGACCTTGAATAACATATTTATTTCTTACCTGTGGGAAGGAAATACTAAATTAATCCATTGAGGGAAATGGGAACAAAACCAGTTTATTATTTTTTTCTGAATAAATTGAGATGTTCAGCCTGTTTGTTGTAGCCCCCTCCTCTGTAAGGTGGTTGAGATGTTTGGGAGGTTAGGAGAGTGGGGGATAGGGCTGGATACAGAGAGAGGGAGAAAGAGAAGAGGCCAAGGAATTTCACAGGCAGTTTGACTTGACAAGAATTAATTAGACTTGTGACTTCAGACTTTTCTCATGTATTCCATAAAATAATTTTGAAAGAGTCTTTCCGAGTTGACATCTAAATATTTTTTATCATAAATTTAAATAGTTGCAAAGTGTACATTAGATGATGTATCCTTTAGATATATCCATGATTAAAGTATATTTTCATCTGAACATTGGAGCTGCAGCTTTAGCTCATTAAATTCAAGGAGAGTGTGCATCATATAAATTAATTGGCAAAGCTAGTCCTTATTGTCAAGCCATTCTGCCAATTTGGACTCACTTTCTGTCAGAAAAAATCTTATTACATTTTTAAAACTCAAATAAAGGTATTAGAACATGGCCTTTTGGAACCTTCTCGCATCTGAATTCTAGTTCTAAGAAATGAAAGAAGGGAACGAGGGAGACAGGGAAGGAAGAAGAAAGGAAGGATATTGGTGCAGAGGGTTGTCATGACTTTTTTGCCTCTCTTCAATATCCATATTTCCTTCTGAAGCCCCCTTGCTTTTTTCTCTGAGGACTCTCCCTCCAGAGGGAGCCATGGAGGTTTTTGCACCCCAGGAAAATGGTACCTCAGTCAGACTGTGGTGGCTGAAGACTGAGGTGGATATTAATTTTTTTTTTTTTTTTTTTTTTTGCGAAGAAGGAAAAGGAATATTGGGGAAAAAGTATTTGTGGCACAATCTTAGGCAGATTAATTGCAGGAAAGAAATTTGCTGAAATGGAAGATTTGGCGATTGATTCTGCCCATGTGCTACTTGCAAAGTCTTAATGCTTCAAGGCATGTGTACCTGTACCCCTGTTTGAAGACCCCTGAGCTAGTTCAACCCCATCATGCTTATTTCAGTTTGCCCTAATTCATCTTAAATTCATGAATTAAGTGGCAGAGACCAGAACAATCTCCTGGTCCTGAGCTCTTTCCACTACTACATCCACCACTGTCCCAGGTGGCCCGCGGCCATCAGAGTTGAGGTGGGTGGGTCGGTTGAAGCACTGTGATCATGGGAATTCACCAAGTTAAGTAGATTATTACTATTATTTTTCTTTGTAAATCCCACATTGTTAATCAGCCTTTTTGTTTCAAAAAACATCAATGTCCTGCCATATTTTTCTTTCTTTCTGAAAAAAACAAAAACAAAAACAAAAAAACACTGCCTTTGTTCCCGTAGCCTCACTGGGAAGGAGGGGACTACAGCTTCTCATTTCCACGTAGTCCTTGACACAGAGCAGCAGCGTGGAGCAAGCACCTCTTTTGAAACACAGAAGTCATTTATGTTTGACACGCTCAGAGGGAGAAAAGCTGAACAAATAGATAGATTTCTTCAAGTCATGTTTCCACACCCCAGTGGAGTGGGAAGGGGGTGCACCATCAGTACAAGATTGTTGGGCCAATTGCATTTTCCCCCCACAGGCACACATTTGCATGGAAATTGCTGCTCTATGTTGTCAGGACTCTTTTAAACATTTCACCCAAAGAATTATGCCCAACTGGGTAGTTTGCCCTCTGGGCTGTATCTCTGTTGGACCAGGAAAGTGAAATTCCTCCATGAGAAAGGACTTGCCTTCAAGTCTTCAGCTTAAGGAATTACCAGCATGAGACTCCAGTAGATTTTATCTGTCTCCAGAGTTGCCTGTTTAAATATGGTGAATGCTGAGAGGTTGGGGAAGGTGGGTTAGGGTTTTGATCTTGTCTTAATGACTGGAGGAAGGTTAAAGTACTTCCCTAAATTCTTTTTTTTTTTTTTTTAATTTTACTTTAAGTTCCAGGATACATGTGCAGAATGTGCAGGTTTGTTACATCGGTATATGTGTGCCATGGTGGTTTGCTGCACCTATCAACCCATCACCTAGGTTTTAAGCCCCACATGCATTAGCTATTTGTCCTGATGTTCTTCCTCCCCTTTCCCCCACACCCCTGACAGGCTCCAGTGTGTGTTGTTCCCCTCCCTGTGTCCATGTGCTCTCACTGTTCAACTCCCACTTATGAGTGAGAACATGTGGCATTTGGTTTTCTGTTCCTGTGTTAGTTTGCTGAGGATAATGGTTTCTAGCTTCATCCATGTCCCTGCAAAGGACATGATCTCATTCCTTTTTATGGCTGCGTAGTATTCCATGGTGTATATGCACCACATTTTCTTTATCCAGTCTATCACTGATGGGCATTTGTGTTGGTTCCACGTCTTTGCTATTGTGAATAGTGCTGCAGTAAACAGACGTGTGCATGTATCTTTATAATAGAATGATTTATATTCCTTTGGGTATATACCCAGTAATGGGATTGCTGGGTCAAATGGTATTTCTTGTTCTAGATCCTTGAGGAATTTCCACGCTGTCTTCCACAGTGATTGAACTAACTTCCCTAAATTCTTACTCTCCTGCCTTGGTGGGCACACACACTGGCTGAGCTCCAGGCAAAATAGTGCATAACCACCTGCTTCACCCCCTCTGTGGGGCCTTATACCTGCTTCAGGGGCCCCATGTCTTTTGTTTCTCCCACAATCAAGCTTGCTTTCAGGGACATGCCTGACATCAGTAGTTGCCCTTCGGTATGGCCTTTAGTGTGTGGAAGCTTTTCCCAGGACAGAGACTCCTGCACCTCTGTGGTGGAATGAAGAGGCTGGCCTGAGGTTTCAGTCATAGTGAACAGGTGGGGATGTTTTAAGTTTTTATTTTATTGTGTTACTTGGGTGCGTCTCATTATATAGGCAACTGCCTACTCTCTGTAGCTGTAAGATTAGCCCTATTTTTGACATCCTAGCCCAGTGAAATGGCCAAAAATTGTGACAGACCCAAAAAATGAGGGCTGCACATGCCTTAGTGCAGGTGGAGAGTTGCATTACTGAGGTGCTGCATAAAGAGCTGCACCGTTCTCACGGAGAGCTCCTGATCACAGCAGGGCTGAAGGGACAGAACCACCAGGAGGCCAAGGAAGCCCCAGGCACCACTGTGGTCCAGCTCAGAAGAGAGACTTCTGAGGTGTTAACAGCTTTATATTTGCAGAGAGGAGCTGGGGGCATGAAGAAAGTGGAGTGGTTGAACAGGGGGAGCTGACAGGGCTCTTCACTTCAAGAACTTAAAGAGAAAAGACAGCAGACAGCATATGTATGAGGTGCCATCCAATAGGAATAAAAAATAAACTCAATTCAATCATGAGCATTTGAAATATTAATACTTATAAAGTGCCCATAGGGATAGAGGAGTCTACTAGGTACCTTTTAATGCAAGATTTGAAAGCTTTACTCATTTTGATTTTTCATGAATTGCTTTGTTTAATTTGGGGATCAGGTCTTTTTATATCATCATTATAATGGAAATTTGACACGAGGACAGCATTAGAGGAGGGAGTGAGGGTGCGGGCTGAAGGAATTAGGATGACATGAGTCAGAACAGAAGAGAGGCAGAGGAAAAGCCAAGAGGAGGGGACAGAGGCTTGAGAGAGAGCACCATGTAATGGAGCAATGGAGTGACAGGAAAGGAGCAGCTGCCGCCATCTTCAGGGCTGAAGGTGGGAGTTGCAAACTGGCATCTATAGGTCCTATCTGCAGGCCCATAGTCAAGGGCATGTGTAACTTAACTCATATAATTTAAAAACACATTAAAATTGTCCAATTATGTTTAAAAACTCAGTGACTTTACACAAAAATTTGGTTTTCTGAGTTCTGTGGGAAAATCAGAGGAGCTGGCAACACTGGCCACCATCCCACGTGGTAATAATCTGCTTAGGCAGAGAGGTGGCATAGGGGGTGGAGGGCAGGAACACTACAGTTTCCACGTGCTCTCCTGATTGCTTCACACCCAGCCACCTCACTCAATTATGTCACCTGCTCTGCCTGTATGGACACTTAGTTTGTAAGCTTTGGACTCAGCCCATCTTGGCCTGGGGAAGGGAGGCTGGCCCATTGCCTGGCTTCCTGAGGGAACTGCTGGTCCATACTGATGCTCTTGTTGACTCCTCAGAGTAAGCCTCTGCTGGTTGATGGAATCCAGATCCTGCTACCTCCAAATATGGTACCTTGGTGTTTAAGAAATCAGCAGAAGCACCTCACCTTCCCTTTGCCATTTTCCCTTGAAGCAGCTCATAAAGCCTCATTTTAGATGGACCCTCCCTATATCCAGAGGAAAGGAACATCCTTATCCTCAAAGACACAGAGGAAAATCTGAACAAGCAGGCCTTGCTAAATTCCCCCCAGTTTATTACCATTAGATCGTACCTCCTTTGTCTAATCATATACTTCTCTACCACCATCCACTCTTCTTCAAACCAAAGCATAAAAACATCCAGGTTTATCTGTTTCTTTGGGTCTTCATTTCCTTATGAAGGCTCCTATGTCACATAAAACTTATTAAATAAATCTGGTTGTTTTTCTTTTGTTATTCTGTCTTGTGCTATAGGTGCCTCAGCTATGAGCCTAGTGATGAGTACGGAAATAAATCCTTCTTCTCCGACAAGTACATGTCACAGTGTGGTGTAAGGAAAGCTAGAAAGATGTGTTGTAACATCAGGAAGGGCCCATGTAGTTGGCCCAAGCTGTGCTGGACATGCTTAATATCAGAAATTGGAAGTGGTGCTTAAGGGAAAGGAGTCTGACAAACTTAGACATAAATCACTGAAATAATGATTTTTAAAATAATCAAATGTATTAATAGAGCTACGGGAAGAGTAATTGTCCTGTATTTTATATCATTCCAGAAGTACTAGAAAAGTAAATATGTATGTCAATTATATATAATAGTAATCCAGAAAAATCATGTGTCTAAGAAATGCATCTAAGAATTCACAGATGTGATGAGGTGAAAATTCAGCCCTACATGTCTTGTTTACTAAGATGTTTTATTTTTATATTCATGGTGCTATGAATTTCACGCTTTGGCATTGTTACTGTTTTAATTGAACATATTCCTGTACCTCTGCATAACAAGTGATTTAGTCTCGTCTCATAGCAGGGGCTGTGGACGTGTGTTTTCCTTATAATGGGATAGTAGGCATTGTGGGCACTAAGATTAGCCTGCCCAGGATCTGAATTCAAATCCTGTTTTTGCAATTTATGACTTGTTAATCTTGGGTATATTACCTAAATTCTGTAAGCTAATTCCTAAAATGAAGATAATAATATATAACACATTGGGCTGCTGTGGGGATTAAAGGATACATATGTAAGGCATACAGTTTAAATAGGTACAGGACCTAGTCTCAATAAACAGTGGCTTTTATTATAATGGTGGTGATTTGTATTGCTCTTTCTGAAACTGCTTTTAGAAGGTCTCAGATTCTCTGGGTCAGACTAATTAAGAACCTATCAAGCTGTGTAGCATCTCGATAAACTGTGGGCAAAAAACGCAGATACATGATTGCTATCACCTTTTCATTCTCTCAACACCATCTTGTCTTTGCAAAACATCCATAAAACTTGTGTTTGCTGAGGAATCCCAGTGGGTAAAAACAGTGAAGAGAAAGGTTAAAATGGATGGTTAGCAACAAGTATGAAATAACAAAACAGAAAGAGAGTGAGAGAGAGAGAGAGAGAGAGAGCCTCCTTACAATCTTCAGAGAGCGCCTGGTGGAGAAGGAATTTACCTCTAGGCAGGAGAGAGTTGAGATGCTTGGGCTTCATGCTGGGGTTTTGCTGATTGTGCTAGGGGAGCAATGGCTTCAATGCCTAACTGTGGTTTGACCTTCTGCCACAGCCTAGAGGCTAAAGGAGCATAATTAAGCTACGAGCAAGCAAGCAAACAAACATTACTATCTGAGGGAGCTTTGAAAGGATGAGGGGCTGGGAGTGGAGAGAGCTGCTCAGTGACCAGGGAAACAGCAAGCAGTGGCTGTTTGCAGGTTCAGCAGTGATGAGGAGAGAGTAGCAATGTGGAAACACAGTCCAAGCCAGTGACGCTTGGTGGAGTCAGCAGCCCTGCCCCAGAGCAGCTGGGAGTGCGGTCTACCCGGGTGAGAGAGCTTACCCTGGGCTTCTTAAAACTCTGAACGGAAATTTCTTTTAATGGAAGTTAACTTTCTTTTAATAAAACTTCTTTGTAATTCATGTGACCAATGTACTTGCAAGTGGAGGTGTTGGTTCTGGCTCCCTGGGCTGTGTAAATTTCTTCAGGTTTCTGAATGGCACTCAGAGCATTAAATGCTGACCTGATCTATGGAAAGGTGCCCTGAGAACCAAGTGCAAGCATTAGAGGAGGTGTGCTTTTGAGATTTGCGTACATGCAGAGACGACTCCTGCCTGAGAGTTCCGATGAGCCCCAGTACCTGGGCCAAACTGAAAGAAAAGAATATAAACGAATATATTTAAGAAACTCCTCCCCCTTCCCCATCTTAGAAGCAAGTTAAGTGCCTCAAATTCAGACGTGGTGATCCAAAGCATGACTTCTGTGCCAGTGTCTGCAAGTGGTCGTGGTCCCAGCTGTGCTAGAGATTGTTGGTTCACCCTTGCATATTCACTGTCCACATTTGCCCACCCTGCTCTGTGCTCTGAGAGGCTGTCTTGCACAGTGCATCAGTTCAGCTCCTCCCCTCCCCTCTGTTGCATCTGGCCAGTGAAGAGAATCAGCAAGATAATTTGTGGTGTTTATACCTATGCTCCCTCACTTCCTGGCCATGTGCGGGCATTGACTATGTTCCTTATGCAAGGCCATGGCTTCTGTCTGGTGGCCATCTCCTACAGCTACAGCTATAAACAACTTTCTGGGGAGAAGGTGGCTGCCCGTTTCTGCCCATCTGTCCTTCCTGCTATCTGGTTCTAGCTCCAGAGTACATTATTGTCTAGGTTGCCTTTAATTCTGCCTCTCCATTGAAAATAGTCTCTTCCTTTTGCTTCTGGAATTGCTCTCCCCTTGGTCTGATTGGATACTGTCATCCTGAGGGCCAAACCAGTGCACACCTCTGCCCCTACCCTTCCCTGGACCATCCCCCAGCTATCTTCTCCTGGTCTATCTTTTTCCATCCAGTCAATCCCCTGCCCTCATCTTACCTTGTCTTAGTGAGTCATAGATGGTGCTGCCCACTTCTCTCTGGTGTCAGCCAGAGTTGTGGTGGAAAGCTGGCTTCCAGAGGCTTCCAGTTGAGTAACTCAGGCAGAATGAGAGCTTTGATACCACAAAAATTGACCTCTGGAACTTCCCTTGAGTTTGGAATGAAGATTTATGAGACGAAGAGTTTAACAATCTGTCTAAAAAATCTGAAGCATTTGCCAGAAAGCACATAGCCTCGATTTGGTATAATACTACTTGTTTCTGAAATTTGTAGGACTTTCTGAAATTTTTCCTAAAATTTGTGGAACTGAATAAAAATGTCCAATGAATATAAGTTTATAAATATGTATATATAACAATCCATGATGGCATACCATAATGTACATTTTCTCCTTATTCCAAGTATGATTGTGTGCTCTTAGCCAATGAAAGCTAGCGGATGACTGTACTGTACCCTCTCAGCTAAGGGGCATTAGTTCACCATGCTGTAAATACAGTTGGCAATGAACCCTTTACCTCTCTATCTTGAGTGGAGCATGTTCTGCAATGTGGGTGTTTACTTCCTGTCATTTAATCTAAAGAATACTTTTAGTGGCTGACATAATGCCACTAGAGGATAGTGCTGGACTTGCTGCAATGAAATACAAGAAAAATTAGACCCTGGGTGTTTGTGATTGGAGGAAATTTCAAGCAAGTGGTAGAGGAAAGAGCAGGCTGGGAAGGACAGTCAATTAGGAATGGGTGGGAGAACTTTGACATCTTGAAGAGCCTCACAATCTTCCCTGAAGCCTGAGAGTATATTCCAGAATAGTTGGCATGGTTGATGGAAGAAACAAGGCAGGAGACCTGTCATGACTTGAAGGGAGTCAAAGAGAACCAGGGAGGTTTTGTCCGTGGATAATGGCATTGGTGCTAACGCGCAATGTCATAGGTCTGCAAAGAGTCTATAAGCACCCAGTTCAGCAGCATGCCTGTTTCCAGCAGTGTACCCACCCTTTGCATCAGAAGAGCTCCAGGAGCCATTTCTTTTCTGCTCTTTGTAGCAGTTACCCTGAATATGCCCTGATAAATGAAACAAAGGGAAGAAAGAATTTCCATCTAGAGCTTTCCTAACAATGCTAGCTACAGCTTTGCAAAAGAGGCCAAAATAAGCAGCTGTCATGCATTCATCAAATTCAGGACTCTCCTAAGTATTAAATCAATCCTGTCAAAGCAGTTTTATTGTTGATGGATGAATGGATGGAAGGAGAAGCATTGCTTTAAAAGGGCTTGCCGTTTGGAGTAGAAAGCATGCTGGGAGGCCCAGTGGCTCAGTGTCATTCTTTAGAGCCCAACAGTATCTACTGGGTAGGTTCCAGTTCTGTTGCTCCTGGGCTCACTTTGTTGAATTCTGCTACTTTTAGAATATTCTACTTTCCATGAACTTAAGATCAAACTCAGAATATTTCCATGATTCTGGTGGTTTGTAAGGAGCCCTGGTCATTCACTCAAAATAATTAATATTCAGTCCAGGTCTTGCCCCAGCTTAGTCTTTTGGTGACTGTAGCAGAAGGAATAGTATCTGGATCTAATTTTATTATAATAAATTATCTTATTGCTTCTTTAATTAGCAACTTGACTCTTTAAATATGGGTGACACATGGACTGTCTCATCTTTGTCCATTGTGGGGGTATTTCTTGGATTAGCTATAAAGCTGCTCAAAGAAGCCAAAAGATTTGACCCCTGTACGTATGTTAACCACAGAGGCATATTTTACTCAGATCTGAGAATGCTAGAAGATACTCCCCAACTCTCAGAAGATAGCTAGAAGTAAATGAGTTTAAATGTAAATAGACAAGAGAGAGGGTTTTTTTTTTTTTTTAAAAATGGAAAAATTGGTAGCCACTAAAATCACCTACTTTGGAAAGGTATGGTTTCTCCTTCTAAAGACCTTTAAAAATAAGGATAGCTCTCTATTGTTCTGTGGAGTATTTAATTCATAGACATAAAGGAATGGGCTAGAGTAGGATTTTTCATTGTGTTCCCAGTGAGGGGCTTCTCAGGTTGGGGTGGAAGAGGGCCAAGTGAAGGGAGGGCCAAGCTGGTGGGACAGCACTGGCTCATCTCTGAGGCATGTGCTGCTAAACTTAGAAAAGAGATGCAATCTTCATCTCTTTGCTTATTTCCAAATCTTAAATTCAGACAAGAGATAATCAGGAAGCAAACATTTATGACTAAAAAACGTTGAGAAATTCGCTTTGAAATTAGAGCATTTCTTTTTTAGAAATTGTGCTTAAGAAAACTCTCATTCAGTTTTAGTCTATGACATTAGGGGTCTCATATAAAAAGGCTACCATGTGTACGGCTCATAGTGGGCACTTAATAAATGCTTGTTGAATGAATAGGTGCATAGGAGGAGAGCAGATACAACGAAACACATTTGGCTTATTTATTTCTTGAATGTTATTGGTGGAAGAAGCACTGAATATATTTGTTCTGTAGAAAAGGGGTCAGCCTACTTTTTCTGGAAGGTCAACATAGTGAATTTTTTTGGCTTCATGGGACATACTATCAATGTTGCAACTACTCAGCTCTGCCATTATCATGAAAGCAACCACAGATAATATATAAGTGAATGGATATGGTTGTGTCCCAATAAAACTTTATTTACAAAAGCAGCATGCTGGATGTGGCTCATGGGCCATAGTTTGTTGATCACTGGAGTGGAGCACAGGTCTGATCAAAACTCTCAGTTTCAAGGCATATTGAAGTTCATCAATAAGAATATTAGGTGTGAGAATCATTATTTAATGGTGACTTATTGTTGGATCAACATTTTGTGTAGAGTGTTCTAGACTTTTATTTCAAAATAGCTGAATAGAAAACAACTGCATATATATGCTGGCAAATGTTCATTTCATTTTGTCATTTCAGCAAACTTTTCCTTTCTTCTCTTTAAACTCTTGTAATATACTTCTACATAATAAAATATTAGAAAAGTATTTTTTTCTCTTTCAGAGTGACAAGTTGTTTATGAAAAGTTTTGTGTGCTGTGAATGCAGGATTTTTACTCCTTAGAATTCATTCTTTTCATCTTAAGACATATATAATCTCCTTCCTTGGGAAGGAGCCAGCAATGATGAAAACAAATGAAGTCTGAGTGTTAATACTAGGTTATCCAACAGGACTAGATTCTAGCTGTTGAGCACATTTCTGGCAGAAGCCAAAATGGCTGACTCGTAAATCAGCAAGGATTTTGTAAATGTCTCGTGTACTACAAAGCTACTCTATGGAAATCCTGACATATTTATTCTCATTCTCTCTTTGTTTCTTTCTCTGTCACTGTCTATCTTGCTCATATATACACACCCCCCCCACCCCCCCGCCACAGGGTTCTGAATAATTACTGGCACTTTTTTCTTTTACTTAGCTTACATTTTATTATTGTGGCATTCCAGCACTTTTATTGACTATGATAAAACTGCATTAGTTCAAACCATTCCAAATTTGTGCTACTTTCTAAGAAGATTAGAACATTAATTGTTTTTAAATTGGAACAGTAAAAGGAAACAATCTTTATGCTGGGTAGACTTAAAATATAAAATTATCTCATTAACCTTATCTACAAAACCATTAGCACAGTAAAAAATAAAATAAGAAAAAAAACCTCCAGGACAATATAGCATTTCAGTGTACATTTTTTAAAGCAATCTACAGCTAACTAGGAATAAATTTCACTCAAGAAAATTCTTTTTTAAAAGAGCATCTCATAAGTAGCAAGTAGCTGATTATTATAAACTTTCAAGACTGTGTCTAGAAAGTGCCTAAAATCATTGCAAAATTTGGTCCTGGGATTTTCTGTGGCCTTAAGCAAATCTTTTAACTTTTACCTGCTCTTCCATTTGCCATGTGCGGTATCATTTTTAGAGTCACCAATTTAAGATGATAAGAAGTGGGAAGAGACCAACTGATCTGACCATACGCCTTCATTTTTATTTTATATTATTTTATTTTTACCAAGAATGTACCTGAAACTCATAAAATGACTCATTCATGCTCTCATATCTCAATGGAGCTTTGGGGGTTCAAAGGATCTTTTTCTATGCCAGCTTGGCCTGAACTTTCAGAAGAAGATGGATTTCTTGGGGGAAGGCAGGCTGTCCACGCAGAAGGCATGAGATTAGTCATTCAGTAGGTCTCATCAGTTTCCCTGTGGTTCCATTGTCCCTGCAGTCCTCTCTAAGTTTAGCCCTCTACTACTGGCAGAGCTGTTGACAATGGGGAGGTTCTGTCATGGCTTGTACACTGGGGACTGGTGCCCTGATTTTCCTTAGTAATCCTTCTCAACACCTCAGTCATCTCAAAGAAACAGAAGCCATTTTGGAAGCACCATTTTGGAAGCAGAGAGCAGCTCCTACCAGACACTGAACCTGCTGGCCCCCAATCTTGGACTTCTCAATGTCCAGAACTGTGAGAAATACATTTCTGTTATTTGTAAATGGCCTGTTTTGTTATAGCAGCCCAAATAGACTGAGACAAATGTAAAAGACCTTTTAGATCTTATGGTGTCTAATGGGTCTCTATTGCACAGTAGCGTAGAGATAGACAATGGAGGTATAGAACATTGAATGACACCTATATTGACTTGAACACAGAGGAGACAGATACTAAACATCTCTAGAATAAAGGTTACAAGTAGGTTTTAACATGCTTACCAATTGTTTTTGATTGGTAAGGGCTGCTGGGAGTATGGTGCTGAGATAGATTCTTATGGATCAGAAGGAAAGAGCTTGTGAGCAATTTATATCTGCCACAGACACAAGAGGAGGGTGGTGGCCACTGGTTATGTATTGGTTATCACTGATTTAGAAGAATCTTCCAAGTCTGCTTTTCATTTAATACAACTAAAAGTGAAGGTCAAGGGCAAAAGTAACATAGGACATACTAAAGAAGATATAAGAACAAAAGTTGGTTTGAAGACAAGTTTCTTTAATCAGCATCTTTCCTTGTGATTTGGGTTTTATAACAATAGTATGTAAACAAAACTTTCTATAGGTTGGGATTTTTAGTTGATTGAATTCTTAATAAGTGTATATTAGTATTTCTGAGTCTTGTCTGATATTTATCAGATCAAAGTGACTGGAAATGTATTCCAGACCAAAATTATTCAGAATAGATCTCTTTTCACTGTTCGCGATTGAGTTTTCCAGGAACTCAGTTAAGACTCCTCTGAAGGAATACTTCATGGAATGAGGGATGGCCATGGCCCCACTTTCTGGGAGACAACCTGTCAGATGTGTGGAGAGATCCAGTCCCAATCCTCCTTCTTCTCTTACTAGATCTGCTGTTATTTGATGCCTTGGGCTAATCACATGGCTTCAGTGAGCCTCACTTGTAAGGTGGGGATACTCTTATCTACCTGAAGGGATTATGAAGATGAAAGGAAGAATCTTAGATTTACTGTTTCCTAGTGGTTTGGGACAAGAGGAAAATTACTTCATTTATCAGTGTCTCAGTTCCTCATCTATAAAATGGGGATAATAAAATAGTATCTACCTCATAGGGTGGTTGTGAAGAATAAGTTAATATATGTGAAACAGCAATGCCAAGCACACGGTATGCATTCAGTACATGTTAGCAACTTATTACTATTACTATTATTACTACATAAAACTTTTGCAAGAAAGGAGTATATTAAAGCAAATAATTATTTATTAGCACCTAAATTAGACATGTTAGAATTGGGCTTAAGCACATTTCTCATGGTGTGGGAATTCATTAATACTTGGTAGAAAGGATTTGTTCCAAATACTACATCCTCTCTGTTTTCATTTTTTGTCTTGCGTTTTACCGTAGTTTTTTCCCCTTCTTATCTTCTACTTCTCTTCAATTTTCTGCAAAATGAAAAGTGATCATGGAGTGGGAAAAAGTATATTCTTTCAACTTCTCAGAAAAAAGAGGCTATAAAACTGCAAGGTGATAATGCTAACAATAAAAATGATATGTAGTCAAATCTGAAAGCTACAAAAACAAACAGCTCGGCTCTGTTTTTGGTGTGGTCAATGAAAGCCTCCAAGTTTTTCTGTAGTTTGCAGGATGCAGGGGTTATTCAGGTGGTGAGGCATCCCCGCAGTTCCACAAAATTATTGGGGTTGGTGGAGGACTTTTACAAATGTTTCTGTCCCATGCATCAGTAAGTTTGAAATCACACAGAGCTTTATTAGATAAATAGATAAAAAGTGTTTTCAACTATGAGTGATGTACTGGCTGAGTCTAATACTACACATACAAACTATTGGGACAACTGTTTTAAGAGTGGGTGTTATAAAGGCAGACAATGGTAAGGATGTGGGTTATATGTTACTGAGACTACTGGAAAGTGACTAGGAGGTATTTGGATAGATGTCCTACCAGTTCCTGGTGTGTGGCTTCTGCATAATTTACATAGTTGGTTTTTTGGAGGAAGACACTTTAAGACACTTTGCCGGCTTTCTCTCAATAATGAATGGTTCTACATAGAGAAGAGGACTCTGAGACCACCAGACAGAGATTGGTACCCACCTCCACCTCCACCCCAACCCTATCTATCTATCATCTATCTATCTATCTATCTATCTATCTATCTATCTATCTATCTATCTATCTATCATCTATCACTTATTTATCATCTATCTGTCCATCCATCCATCCATCCATTCATCCATCCATCCATCCGTGATTCATCCATCTGCCCATTATCTTAGAGTCAATTGAAATAAAAAGGGCTGTGTTACAGGAACTGTCAAGAATCTACGCTAAGTGAGGGGATACTAAGTGTCAATCAACATGAAGGATAAACTGGGAAATTGGTTTGAACAGTACACCATCTCAGTGGTCTGTTACATCCACAGTTTGATGGAGAAATTACTCATTTGCAAACTGAGAGTGTCCCTACTAAAGATATATGACATAACACATAAGAGCAATACCCCAAATTACACTGGACTTGGGCAATAGTATACATATTTAAATCCCCCAAGAATGTGTTTATGCCCAAAAGAGCAGCAACGGCCTATTGAACCCATAATCTCCATGTTAAAGAGGCCCACAGTGCACATTTACGCAGCAGAGCATGGCCTGACTTCAGTAGCAATGAGTTGTAGACTGAATCTCATTGAGAGCTACCAGGCACTTCCCCTCACTTGGTATAATAGCTCCAGAGGAACCCTTATACACTTAGGATCTTAATGTAACAAGCGGGATGAAATGAATGCATCTCTGCTTTTACTCTTACAAAGTCTTTTTTCTATTAAAGGCTTATTTCTAATGGCATTAAATAAACACAAAGATTTGCCACCTTTCAGAAGTCTAAATTCAAAATGAGAGTTAAAATCCATACCAACAATCCTATTCAGAATTGAGTCATGTTATAATATACCATATATCATAAATTGTCAAATATTGCTTTGGTTTGCAGACATAATTAATATAAGCTAGCCATTAATAGTATGATATATGATCCAGGAACCTTTAATATAACAAAAGCCAACTAATATTTATCTCTAATATGCTATAATCTTTACTCACATCACAAAGCATTAACAAAGGGTATATGCTTTAATGCTTTACTCTCGTGGGTTTATTTGAACTTTTTTTTCTGGTTTAATTAGCTTATTCACTTTAATTAAAGTACAGTGCAACATTTACATGGTGTTTAATCTGAAAGTTAATCCTGTTTTCTTAGAAGATTAAGTACAGTAATAAATATAAAATAATGGTGGCCGTATCTCATAGGACTGGCACTTTGACTATATGAACAACTTCTGCTGGAAATAGCAGAAACAGATTTTTCTCTAGAATTCTTTCATTAAGCCACAAAATAGCTTTTAACCAATTAAGAGCTCCCACAAAAGCCAGACCTGTGCCCCCATCCCTCCACCCCCACCCCATGGATGTTCGCAACTTTTGAATCTGAGGCCAGACTCCAAAACCTCCTGCAGTGGCCCCACAGCTTGTATTTGTTTGCTATGGACTCCAATCCCCTAGAATGCTTCCTTCCCATGTTGAGTTCATCTTGACCAGGGGGTCTGACCTTTTCCTAGAAATGAGTATGCTTGTTGTCAGTGTTGTTTTCTAGCCTCACTCTTGTCTTAGCCCTTGGCAACTTCAATGCCTATGTGGACAACCTGTACAGTAGGCACCTTGTCTCTTCGTTGCCTGACCTCCACAGTGATGATGACTTTTCCTGCACTTTGACTTGGCCATTCACTTCCATGGTCACACTCTAGAATTGTCATTGCCAGAGACTGCCTTGCTCTGAAGTCACTTCCTCAAACTTGCCATTATTCAGCCACTACTTCTATTCTTCCCCACTTCCACTACAGCAGTACTTCATTAAGAGCATCCATCCATCAACCTCTTCATCTCCTATCTTTATTTTCTTCCCAATTCACTTACATTTCATGTTCATTTAAATATCTTTCTTGCAGATACCCTCAGTTCCCTTGTCATATGCATTCTATAATAAAATGCCCGTATTGGATTAATATAGGGCACTTTCCCTGTGTCTGTGCCCAAACTGAATTTTTCCCATCATCATTCCAACATGCTTTTGTATCTCTTATTTAAAACAGTTCTTCCTAACTCTACCTTCCCCTCAATCACCTCTTTCACAGTCAATTTTCTAAGAACTCTTGTATACACATTTATTTCACTTCCTCACCTTTTATTTGCTTTTGGGCTAACTCCAATTTGGTTTTCACCACCACTTCTTCACCTAAATTCATCTTGCTAAGGTTGTCAATCACTTGGACATTATCAAATATAATTGACACTCTTCAGTTCACCTCCTATCTTGCTTCACAGCAGCATTGTCAGAGCTGTCAAGTCCTACATTTGAAATCCTTTTCTTTCTTGGCTTCAGAGACATCATGCTTAACTGGTTTGCTTCTACTTCTCTGGCCTTTCTTTCCAAGTCTGCCTTGGAGACTTCTCTTCTATCCAAACTCTAAATAGAATATCTCAGTGCTTGGTCCTTCACTCTCTTATTTTCTCAAATTCCTGGGAATTTTGAATTTTAAAGATTAAGATCCATCTACATGGAAAACACAGGTCCACGCAAAGACTTGTATGAATGTTCATAGCAGCTCCATTCACAGTAGGCCATAACTGGAAACAACCCAAGAGTCCATCCACAGGTAAATGGATAAACAAAGTAGTGTTATGTATACAATGGAATACTATTCGGTAATAAAAAGAATGAACTATTGGTGCATACAACACCATGGATAAACCTCAAATGTGTTATGCTAAATGAAAGAAGGCTGACAGAAAGGAGCATGTACATACTATATGATTCCATTTATTTAAATTCTAGAATATGTAAGCTAATCTGTAGTGGCAAAAGCTGATCAGCATTGTCGGAGGCTGGGGACAAAGGGAGGGATGGATTGCTAAGAAGTGCATTAAAAACAAACAAACAAAAACAAAAAACAACCACCACAAAACCCTTCAGGATTATGGAAGTGTTCTGTATCTTTATTGTGAGGTGGTTTCATAGGTGTATACATCAGTCAAAACTCATGAAATTGAACATATTAAGTGGGTGCAATTTATTGTAAGTTATACCTCAATAAAGTTGATTAAAATCTGTATTCTGGCAATTCTTGTATTTATGTCTTTAACGTAGATCTCTCTTATGAGCTTCAGACACTGGATCTAACTATTCACTTGACATAGCCATTTTGATATTTCATAGGAATTTTGAGCTTAATAAGTCTAAAACTGAACCATGGATTTATTTTTCACAGACTCTTTTTTTCTCACCTCAGTAAATTGCTGTCTCTAAGACACCTCAAAGTACAGTGGCTTAAATAAAATAAAGTTTATTTCTGTATCACAGGACAGTCTAGAGATGGGTGAGCCAGGGCTGGTAGGTGACTATCATCCTAACCCCTGGATTCCATTTCTGGGTTCCAGGAATGCTTCTGTTCTCATCCCAGACAGCAGAAGCAGGGAAAGGGTAGAAGTGCCTGCATGTTTCTTTTTAGAGGCATAATCCAGAAATGTTAAGTGGCCCTACTTCATAACAAGGGAGGCTAGGGACTGTTGTCTTTATGCAAACATGTACACTATTCAGCTAAAACTTCATGGTAGAAAGGGATAACTGATGTTGAGAGACAGGTCTTCTGGCTTTCTTTAGGATGTGTGGGGAATTGAGCAAATGTTTTTGTGGGACCCCTATCTATGCATTTTAATTAAAAATATATTATAAAATCCATGGGCCTCTGTGAAGTAAAGTGATTTGTCAGTGAAGACTTAGAAAAATGAGTATAGAAGAGATACTTACATATTTATATACTGTCCAGTCAGTGCATATGTTCAGGCATCTCTCATGTTCTTTATTATCAATGGCATTGTTTTTGGCTAATTTTGTATCTCCTATGCAAGAAAACTACAGCAATACTGCTATTACTCACAATGACATGGCTCTTCAGAACTTTTTGTATTGAAACAGTATAGATCTTCTCGCCACTGCAGTACCCTAATACCATTTATTTTAATGCTGGTTATATCATTACTCATGATACGACATCATTTATCTACCTTGCCATCAGTGAATACTGGCTTCCAATGACTCTCTCAGAGATTGTTACTATGCTTCCTTGGTGGTGACTCTGTATGCTAGACTTACCCAGACTATGTAGAAACATGCAAATGATTATTTTCTTGTAGCTTTAAACCAGCTGTTCTTCAATTTATGGTATAAATGTAGAACAACACATCTCCCAAATGTGTCTTTTCTTCACCTCTTCAGGTTGGAATCTCTGCATTCGCAGAATGTGATCTCTTACAATGATGACTGCATCTCTGCAGGCTGCAGAAGTGAGGAACCCATGGGCAGAGTGAGAGGCGCAGTCCATTGCACAAGGAATGTCTGTCCTTCACCCAGCACAGCTTAAGACTGAGCTGAGAGAGTGTAACATTACCGCAGCCACCAGGGGCAAGAGAAGGCATCGTGTTGGGGAGCATGGTCTCTAAAGCCTTCAGAGGAGGTAGTCATGCCTCTAGCCTGAATGTGCTCGAGATGCTTTTCTTTTCTTCTTTGATGCAGGCCCGGGGACACATGCTTTCCTCTACTTGTAGAAGGAGGCACCAGACACCTCTTACCCTGGAGTTCTTTTCTCTAGAAGATAGCCTATAGAGTGGGACATGGTGTCTTCAACCTCCTGACTCTAATCACCTTTGAAGATAAGCATCCAATCCCTTTACATTAAAGGTATGGGATTACAAGACAGACAAACAAAGGGAGACGCTACATGCTTCCAGAAAAATATTATGCAGTTCTCATAGTCATGATTCCTGGGCTAGGTACTATTCCTTTAGGGTATTTTAACTGGGCATCTCTTAAAATTCTTATTGTCAGTTTTAATTTCTAACAGTGGAATTTATCAAATCACTGGAAATACAGATGGCTTCTTCATTGCCTTCAGGGAGACTGTCAGGCCTGGACAGCCAGCCTTAGAAGAATCTTGGTTGTCATCTTATCTCCAGTGAGCTATTTGTAGTTCTGGGGACTGCCGCACTAGATTTTACCACTTTCCATTGGTGGTGGCCTCATACAGTTTTGAGTATAAAAGAGTCTGTAGATGTCAATGCAACCAGACTAATGAAATATATCATTTGGTACATTTTACAGTCATTCTGTCATGACCCCTCACAGCAGCATCATGGAGTAATAATTGTTTTATGCATCTTAGAGATGAAAAAAATGAGATGTAGAAAAAGATAAATAATTTCCCAAAGTATGTCTGACTTCAGAAACCTCAATGTCTCTACCTCAGCTGTTCTCTCAAAGGGAAGGAACAAAATGCAGTTTATGCACCTTACCCTGATGCCTATAGAGAAACTGGTTTGGAGAAATTTTGACCAGCCAATGCCAAATTCTTGTCTCATAGGCCACTTGTTCTTGGAGGTTGTAAGCTGCAAAAGGAAATATACCTCCTTAGGAGATAAAGCTGGACACAGCCTGGCCATCTGTTCTCTTGGCAAGAGCTCACATAGGCTACCTTTATGGATGGGGAAATGGAGGAGGGCATGTCACCAGCCAACAGTGCTGCTGGCAGTGAGGCATGGAGACAGACGGACTCGAGGCAGACTGACTGTTGTCAACATCTTAGAGTCCAAGGAAGAGGCATCATGAGGACTGTACATCTTGCAGAAGAGGGATGCACTGGAGTCTTGGTGGCAGTGGTGGAAGTCTTAGCTCCAGTGGTGGAAGGAGATGCCTATTTGGCCAGCATTCTTGCTGGGTATTATGCTAAGTGCTGAGGTTAGAGTAATAGACAGGAGAGTATAGTGAGATAGAAAGACATTAAGTAAATATTAATGCACATAATTGTTTAATTATATTTGTAATAAACTCCCTGATGAAAGTAGGGTGTTCTTTGAGAACACATAATGGGGAAATCTAACTGAGTCTCTGTGTGGGGTGGTTTCAGAGGGCTCTTCTGAGAAGGTGGCACCTGTAATAACTCTATGAATTGTTTGCAACAGACTTTATAGATTACTCATCAAATATTCGTTTCCCTTCCCTCTTCCTTCGTTAGAGGACCATCCCGTGCCTCCCTCTGCTTTTGCTTTTCAGGTGTCCACCTTCCTCTAGCCATGTGCTTCAAGGGAGGCAGTCCTGGGATAGGTGTCCTGATTAATCTGAGTCAATCATGGTGGTCTTAGTCCCTTGCAATTGATTGGTTTAAGCATGTGCTAGGTTAGAACATGTGATTGGTTAAGATATATTACAATTTTGGCCATTGAGACCCAAGGAAAGTCTATGATATGGCTTTTGGGAAAGGTTTCCTCACTCTTTGTAAGGAAGATGTGGCCCTTTCTGCCTCTGAATGTTGTCACATCTGATATCCTTGAGTGGAACTCACTTGAAGACAATTTCCATTCACCAAAGGCA
The DNA here is from genome assembly GCF_028858775.2 of Pan troglodytes. Lineage (NCBI taxonomy): Eukaryota > Metazoa > Chordata > Mammalia > Primates > Hominidae > Pan > Pan troglodytes. The sequence goes on along the minus strand of NC_072411.2, from coordinate 79,103,712 downwards.
GAGTAGAAAAATGGAAAGAATCTGGGTTCCTGCTGGCTTCCTTAACTGTAGATGTCAACTGTGGAACATCCCTAGCTTTAGATTTTTAGATGTGGGCTGGGCGTGTTGGCTCACGCTTGTAATACCAGCGTGATATTACAAAGTGCTGGTATCATGCTTGTAATACCAGTACTTTGGCAGGCTGAGGCAAGAGGATCACTTGAGTCCAGGAGTTCAAGACCAGTCTGGGCAACAGAGTGAGACCTTGTCTCTACAAAAAATTTAAAAACTAGCCAGGCACGGTGGTTTGTGCCTGTAGTCCTAGCTACTCAGGAGTCTGAGGTGGGAGGACTGAGCCTGGGAGGCGTCAGCCACAGTGAGCCGAGATCACGCCACTGCACTCCAGCATGGGTAACAGTGAAATCCTGTCTCAACAACAACAAAAAAAAAAAAAAAAAAAGAAAGAAAGAAAGAAAGACTTTAAGATGTGTTCCTCATTGTGTGAGCCACTTGAGTTTGGGTTGCTGCCATGTGTACCTGAAAATATAAAAAGGGTTATCCAGGCAATGAGGGTAAGTGGGGAGGGCCACACCAGACTGAACAATAGATGCATAGTCCTGCATGGACACAGACAGGGCCTATATGGCTGGAGAGCAGTGAGTGAAGAGGAGTGAGGAAGAACAAGATGAAGCTGGAGAATTGGCAGAGGTCAGATCATGCCACTGTCATAATTGGACAATGGCTAATAATTTATTAATATAGTTGGACTCCTCACAGACATATTCAGGCTTATAACTCTTCACTCACTTTGCATAGCTCTAACAGAGCACTGGGTGATTCTTACTTTCATGTCTGTATGGTGGAGAATGGGAATAATTATTATGTACCTTCATGATCTATGATATGAATTAAATTCACTAAAAATCACTCAGTTCTTTAACTTACTTGGCTCATGTAACTATAGCCTGATTTCTGTATCGTTGACTTCTATATTTTTGCTCCTGGGCTTGCTGTCCGGTGGAACTGCCTGAGGATTGCCCAGTCTCAATGGAATTGAATTGGGTCCTCAGCACTTAAGCATTTTGAGCAGTAATTTAGAGAGTAGTTATGCTAGTCATGTTTGTTATAATCAAGCTGGAGATCTTAAAATTCTTTAGTCTTGATGTCTGAGGGACAATCTGAGAATTCTCTAAGGTAATGAGGACTGAGTTCCAATAGCTCTTGAGAAGAGTCTTCATACAGTCCCAGCAGCTGAGAGACGTGCAGGGGGATAGAGAGTCCAAAATATAGGTGCTAGGGGTATGGTTTCTAATAAGCCCAATTAACTTAGACAGGAGACCTGCCTCTCAGCTCAACCTTGCCCATTGTCATGAGCTCTTTGGCACATGTGGAGTCTTTGCTCATTTCCTACCAGCCTCCCCTGGCTGTCTGGGTCTCTGGCTGGAGAGCCTGCTATGGATAACTGCCTGTGAGACTTGGACCCTGACTTCCCATGTAGAGGAGTGTTTAGGAGTTCAGGCTTTGGAACCAGACACCGCTTAGCTGCTACATGAACCTGGGGCACAACATTTAACTTCTTCATGCTATGTTTTATTCATCTGTAGTATTGTAGTAATAATAATAATTGTAGTACCTAAGTGATCGCAGTGTTATGAGGAGGATTAAATGAAGTGATCCATGATGAATGTTCAGCACAACACAGATGTTCAACCTGTGACAACTATTATTTAAAATCTTTTTGTTTGTTTTTTGAGACAGGGTCTCACTCTGTCACTCAGGTTCGAGTGCAGTGGCGCAATCATAGTTCACTATAACCTCGAACTCCTGGGCTCAAGGGATCCTCCTGCCTCAGCTCCAGAGTAGCTATGACCACAAGTCTGTGCTACCATACCTGGCTAGCTTTTTTTTTTTTTGTACATATGGGGGTTTCACTATGTTGCCCAGGCTGGTCTTGAACTCCTGGCCCCAAGTGATCCTCTTGCCTCAGCCTCCCATGTTGCTGGGATTACAGGCATGGCTTGGTCTAAAATCATTATTGCTTATCATCATTGTCATTGGTATTTGTGGTATTTGTGGGCTGGGTCCTGATCCTCGAATGAATGCAGTATGTGGGACCTTACCATCTTTGCCATTGTCATGGCTAATACAATGCCACAACAAAGCTATTTATTGAGCCATGTACCAGGCACCATGCTGGGGTCAGAGAACTTCAGAAAGCAAACAAACAAACAAACACAACAATAAAATAAACACCCAAACCAAACTGAAACAAAAATACCCAAACAAAAAACCAAAACCAAAAATTCAAAAACCCAGTTTTCAGAACTCATAAGCCAGGAATAGTTGGACTTTAACATGAGCCTTCATTTCTCACAATAAGCTGTAATTTGAGAATATGATTGTGATTGTCTTAGTTTTTAAAACTATGACTGCAAAAAAACCCTTTTAAAACTTTCTTGCAAAAATATTTAATAATTTGATTCGTGCTCTTTGATAGGTATGTTAAACCACTTAATCTGTAGATTCATTAAAAGTGGCTCATATTCAGAGAGAGTGATTTTTTTTTTTCTTTAGTGTGTGTGGAACCTTCTGGGATGTTTCCAGCCTAAGCACAGTTCTGAGCAAACCATGCTTTGCAAAGCCAGTTATTTGTTTTACTTCTGCCAGAATATTGAAAGTTTGCCTGGTGAACATTCCCTGAAATCAGAGTGACTTATTATCAGGCTTCCTTTGCTTTTGATCCTGCTGCAGGATGGTGTGTTTTCCTAATGATGCAGAATCTCTCGTTAAGTTCAGGAAACAGGATATAAGGATAAGTCAATTGACTCAATTTATGGACGTAATAAAATGGTCCCTATTACCTTCAGCAGTCAAGGCAAGACAAGGTGAAACACAGTGTTGTAAAGTTATTATGACAAAATAGTTTAGTATTTACCTGACCAAATAAAGTGAAAATACTGCATTTATTTTTGAAGCGGCATTTCAGACATCATGACCTAAAATTAATAGTGGTAGACGATCATTTATCCTGTCGCACAGGGATATTGCAGAGTTCACTCAAAGCCAGGAATATCTGCTATTAAATCATGGCAAACTAAAAAAAAAATTGTTTTTGAAGTATTTCCTCGTGTCTGCTCTATGTCTGCTGTTGGCCCCACGGAGCCAGTGTTAACAGCTAAGGCATTTCTTTTTCCATCTTGTAATATAATTAAAAGCAAATTTAGAAGCAGAATAGATGTTTTGTATGTTAGAACCCTGTTAGTTTTGGGGAAGGCATTGGCAATGCACACAGTTGTTCCTGACGATTATAAACTCAGAAAACAAACAAACAAACAAAAAAAAACAAAAGGAAAGAAAGAAACCAAATTGACCAAATATGGTTGCTTGTGTCTTCCAGTGGAAAGCAAGTCTTTTGCATGGCCATAGGAAAAAATAAATGTAAATCAAATATTTTTAACCTGCTGTGTTTCAAAAGAGATGGACATGAAGCTACAGGGGTATAAAGCTTTCAAGTAGTTAAAGGCAGGGACATATGATATTAGTAGCTTATGAAAATACTCAAGATTAGAGCTAAATTTCACTTTTGGTTATTCACTAGACTCTAGAATTTAGAATCTAAGACATAAAGTGTTTATGCTTCTGAATTAAAATAAGACTCCAAGTCAAGTAGGGAAGACTTTGTGGGCATAAAGCACATGTGAAATGGTTTCACTTTGACTATCTAATCATCTGTTTGCCTGTTGATTGTGAGTAGCAGAGAGACCAACAATAAAATCCTTCAGATCTTTGCTATCATCTTTTGCATCAGGCCTGCCTGCCCCTGACATCTTCATTTAAAATTGCATCTGTCTATGCTCACCTCACCCATCTTCACTCCCAATCCACTTGCCCTTCATTGCTTTTTATTTTTTATAGTTCTATCACCTTCTAACATTCTACATAATTTACTTCTTATGTTTAATTGTTGTTTCCCCCTGTATCCCACATGTGAAGCTGGGATCTTTGATTTTTTCATTGATTTATATCAAGCATCCACAGCAGTGCCTGGCACTTAGTAGGTGCTCAATAAATATTTGTCAAATGCCTGAATAAATCATATCCTCTTTTCCACAAAACCCTATAATGGTTTTTCATCAGCCCTATAATAAACTCTGACTTCTTTATGTGGCATGTACAATCCAGACCCAGCTTACCTATCTAAATGTATTTCTTTTTCATTTGTCTCCTGAATGGTTCCAGCTCTACCAAACTGTGGCCTATCTTGCTTCTGGGTCTTTATACCTGCTGGTTCTTTTGCCTAGAATTCTCTCTGTCCTCCTTCGTCTTGGCTGATTCTGATTTAGTTTTTAGGGCCCAATTTAGTTCCCGCCACCCTCCCACCCCAAAGCCTTGCTTGCTTGGCCTTCCAAGTATATGTGTATTTCTAAAGCACACTATACTTTATCATAACATGTTTATATTATATTGGCATGGACTTTCCATCTGTCTATTTCTTTTTTAGGCTGTAAGCTCTATGGGGGCAAGAGCCAAGCCTGCCCTGTTCAAGTTTTTTTCATGCCAAATGCAGTGCCAGTCACCTTGTAGGAGGTATATTAAATATATGTTGAATCAATGACTCATGAAAAGAAGCGTATGTAACGCAAAGCTAGGATCATCCTACCCAATAAGATCTGGGGACCAATGACCTTTCTAAGGTGTTTTGATGGTCTCTAAGGGCTTATCATTTCTGGCCCCAATTTCCCCTTTGCAATGAACTGTTATTGCCCCTTAATTTAGCATGGTGCAGTTCATTGCAGTGGTATAGGATGTAGCCCTGGAACCCTAACATCTAAGGTCAAGTATCTCTCCTCCCCGATCGCGCCATTTACTAGCTTGCCAACTTCTCTCTGTCTCAGTTTCCTCATTTGTGAAATGGAAATGATTGTGATAATGATAATAATAGCACTACCTCATCGTACTTTGCAATGATTCAATTTGTTCATATGTATAAAGTACAAAGAGTTTAAGATATAGTAGGTCTCAATAAATTTTAGCTCTCTCAGTCAACTATAGCATATCCATGAAGCTATTGCACTTAGCAGAATTTTCACTGAAGGTTTGCAGGTCTCAAGATTATCTCACAGCAAGTAAGTGAAGACATTTCTGTGGGAAATGCCCTCTTGTCCATCCCACCATCAGGATTTTTCTCCAGCACTCGCTCTCTCCTCTGCTTTTGCTCATCCATAATCTATACCTCTGAACCTCTCTCTCACAATGGCAGCCAGATTCTTCCCTCTGTCTCTAATGCAGTGAATTTAAGCTCTACTGCTCCATGTTTCCTTCCAAACTGGACTCCACATCCATCTTTATGTGTATAAAGTTCAGCCCAATGACTGGGCCATGGCCAGCCTTTGCAGATGCCCACCTTCCATTTAATAGGACCATTGTCTTTAGAAGGCAGATGTAGTTTTAAATGGCAAGTTTCTCTTCTTCATTACAGGTAGAAGGAAAAAAATAATGATAAGCACCTTAACAGGTGTGTGTGTAGTGTGTGTGTGTGTGTGTGTGTGTGTGTGTGATAATCGCATTCTTTGTAAAGCAAAAAATACTCGAAGACTAGCCAGTTTTCAGCTTTTGCTTTGCTTTTGAGACAATGCAGTTCCCTTCGGCATGAACAGGACTGGTAGAGGTCCCTTACCCCAGAGAAGCATCCTTTTGCCTTCCTTGCAAAGAAATCTTTGCCTAAGAGCTGTGTTGGAAGCAGCCACATTAGCAGGACTCGGTGGCTGCAACATTGTAAATGCCAGCAAATAAAAGTGTCAGCAGCCTGGGCTGTGGGCAGCTGGCAGGGCCTGGAGTTTAGTGCTGTTCTGTGGAAATTGGCCTTTGTAGGGGGCTGGTTCATATCCAGCCCACATGAGTAGTGATTCAAAGTTATTTCCTACCGATGGCTTGTCCTGACCCCAGGAAAAGGCATTTGGAAGTTTCCAGCCATAGCCCACCAGGAAGGAGGAATAGCCACTCAACTTGAACTGCCCTCTCTCTCCAACAGATGGCCCCATCCTAGTTAATGGACAGCATTTTGAATGGTTAGTGGAAGCTTCCCTACCACTGCCTATACTGATAATAGAATTTTTGTATTACTTCTCATGGGACCCATATCCCATGAAAAAAATATAAGAAGACTCATTTTCTTTTCACCATTGGATGTATTTATTTACAAAGAGGGACTTTAAATGGCCGGAGGCACATACACTTGCTGGTAGTAAAACTCTACCTTGTGATTCACTGATTTCTCCAGCAGCCATGCTTCCTGCAGCATTGAGGCTTGGTCATATCACAGTGCTCAGAGGGGAGGTTCAGCCATTTCTGCCTTGTGCCACTGGACAGATGATTCCTGCATTTGGTGAGTTTGGCAAAAGCAAACAGTGCTTTAGGCCTAAGGGTAACTTTTACATTTCAATTGGAAAGAAAGCTGCAGCTTTGGCCTGTGAAATTGACCATGGAGAAGAAAAGGCTTATTTCTGTGTAGTGAATATTCAACAGTCTAGCTTCCAAAGCCTGTCCACTGACAGCAGGTGGTAGCTGTGTGGCCAAGAAGTTTCCACCAGGGTGAGGTCTCAGGAGGGAAGGAAAATAGAGCCACATGTTGCTAAATGCTGTCTGTAATGGGCATTTTGTTGTTGTTGTTGTTGTTGTTTTCTTTTTGAGACAGTCTTGCTCTGGTGACCAGGCTGGAGTGCAGTGGCACTATCTCGGCTCACTGCAGCCTCTGTTTCCCAGTTCCAAGTGATTCTTGTGCCTCAGTCCTCTGAGTAGCTGGGATTATAGACACGCACTATCATGCCCGGCTAATTTTTGTGTGTGTGTGTATATATATGTGTACATATATATACACACACTATATATATATAGTATACTATATATATATACACACACATACACACTCTCTCTCTCTATATATATTGTTTGTTTGTTTGTTTTGAGATGGAGCCTCACTCTGTTGCCCAGGCTGGAGTGCAGTGGCGCAGTCTGGGCTCACTGCAAGCTCCGCCTCCTGGGTTCATGCCATTCTCCTTCCTCAGCCTCCTGAGTAGCTGGGACTACAGGTGCCTGCCATCATGCCCTGCTAATTTTTTTGTGGTTTTAGTAGAGACGGGGTTTCACCGTGTTAGCCAGGATGGTCTCCATCTCCTGACCTCGTGATCCGCCTGCCTCAGCCTCCCAAAGTGCTGTGATTACAGGCGTGAGCTACTGTGCCCGGCCTGATTTTTGTATCTTTAGTAGAGATGGGGTTTCACCATGTTGGCCAGGTTGGTCTCTAACTGCTGACCTCAAGTGATCTGCTCTCCTCGGCCTCCCAAAGTGCTGGGATTGTGTAAACCACTGCGCCCAGCCTTGTAATGGGCGTGTCAATGGCTCGAAATCATAACAGGCATTTCAAATGATGTTTTCCAAGAGCTTTTAAGACATGGGAAAATGCCTCAGATCATCAGTAAATGAAGGAAACAAATAGGATACAAAGATACACAGTGTGATCTAACTCTGCAAAATAATAGGCATTCAAAGGTACAGACACCAGTATGCTCAGAGTGGATGGCAAACTTTTGACTCTAGTTTAGTTTTGTGTCTCTTAATAATGTCCTGTGACTTCCAGGCTTCCTATATTACTTTTAAAATCTGCATAAAATAAATGTTTATTTTAAAAAATAAAGTGGAAGAATCTACTTCCATCGGTGACAATTTTAAAGGGTCTGATCTTCTACAATGAGGCAAAACCTATTATTATTCTCTTTTATCATTCTCTGTGGGAGGTGAAATGGCCCCAGCTTACTTCACCCCACTCTTGTGATTTGCTAGGTATTTTCTCACCTCAAAAATAATGATGTATTACATATGACCTGGGTTAGCACATTTGTGACAGATGCCAACTTTTTGGAGCAAGTCAGGATTACTTGGTTTTAGTTTTGATGTCTGTGAGCTTTATCTTTTCATCTTAGAGCAGTGTGATAAAAATATCACAAACAAAAATTGCAAGATACATTCATGGAATGAATATGTTTACATATAAACATTTTCCTGTGTTATTACTGTTACAATGAAGTCTTATTTAAAAAAAGCAATCAAGTAATTCAATATCCTAAGTTGCTGAGCTTTTATTTTTGGCATCTGGCTATTTTAGGATAAAACGGCAAGTAACTTTATCGAATAACTCCATTCTCCTTCCTCTCACCACTATAGTGAAACTGGTATATAAATTTTTAAAGGGCAGTTTACAAGATATATCCTTAAGTCGTATCTATTCAGCCTAATCTCATGCACCTTTTACATTTGTATTTATGTTCTAAAATAGGACATAAAACAGGATTCTAGAAGTATATTTTGTGAAATAATTGTCCCATGACATATTTGTGAAAAAAAGATTTTATGCTCCAAAAATTTGGAAACACTATGTACTGGAGCACTTCCCAACTCTATTTTCAATTCACATACTCACATTAAAGGCTCTGAAATGTTCTGCAGGAAAGAAAGCCTTTAAACTTTGTTTAAACCAGTATTTTATAAACGTATCCAACCAGGATATTCAGAAGTAATGCTTCCAAAGCACTCCAAGAGCCTATATTATCAAATAAACATTAGATGACTTTCTTTTGCTGCACTTAAAAAGAAGCAGGAGGCCGGGTGCAGTGGCTCACGCCTGTAATCCCAGCACTTTGGGATGCCGAGGTGGGCGGATCATGAAGTCAAGAGATCAAGACCATCCTGGCCAGCATGGTGAAACCCTGTCTCTACTGAAAATACAAAAATTAGCTGGGTGTGGTGGCATGTACCTATAGTCCCAAATAATCGGGAGGATGAGGCAGGAGAATCATTTGAACCCGGGAGGCAGAGGTTGCAGTGAGCCGAGATCACGCCACTGCATTCCAGCCTGGTGACAGAGCGAGATTCCATCAAAAAAAAAAAAAAAAAAAAAAGAAGAAACAGGAAAGTAGACAAATAACATAAGCAAGATTTTCTATAAAAACAACTCAAAAATGGTTTTATGTTTAAATCATAACACTCTGCCCCAAGCCCTTTGATTAGCTGTAGGAGTCCCTCAGATTCTTATGTGACCATAGCAACCATTGCTTTAATTCAGGTCACGAAAGCACTCCAAGCCAGGGCACAGTTCTGCTTGGCCATCTCTAATATTTTCGATTTATTCCCTAACTTGAGGGAGATGACTGCAGTAGCTGCAGTTGGTGTGTTTGGTGTAGAATGTTAGCACCCCCTCCTACCCTCTTTTCTAGAAATATCTTCCTTTTGTCTCTTTTAGCTTCTTGGCTTTCTCTTTTTGTCTCAGAGCCCAAAATGACCATGTGAGTACAAGCCCCAGTAAGACCGTTTGGTCTCCCAACTCCATCATTTATGAGGGTAGGCCACTCGATCTCCATCCTAACAGGTACATGTTTGCTCTGTGTAAAAGGTTTTTAGACTTTATTAAGAGCAAAACTTTGACGATATGTCTTTGAGAATACCTGAAATCTTCTGCGACTGCTTTGTCTATGACATTTATATTTTTTCAAGGACAGTGACTCTGCTTGTGCAATGCCTAATGTATCAGAATCCTCCATTGTTATCTGTTGTGCTTTTGAAATCAGCCCCTGCACTTATTGAAGTGTGGGCAAATCCATAAACAAAGAGAAATGGTCAGGATGTCATGGCTGTTTTACAAAAGGTGTCCATGACAAGGCTAATTGATTCAGGGGACTTTGTTTTCAATAAAGGAACAGAGATTAGTTTACCGTCGATCTTAATTATTCCATCCATCAAACATTTGTTGCCTTGGGCAACTGGCATCATCTTTGACGCTTGCTAATTTTAGCTCATTTTATTTAGAAAGGCTTGCTTCTTTTGTTTCATTTTTTTTTTTGTGGATTTGGATGGGGAAAAAAGAAACTGACATATTTATGGGTGAAATTTCAAACTGTGCTATGCTGAATGCGCCAACAGAAGACATTTGCTTCTTTTTCCCCTTTCTTCCTTCTTTTTCTTACTGCTGATTAAAATTTATGAATTATATGTTTGTAGGTGTATGTGTACAGGGGAGCCAGATATGAACCTGTAAAAAAATATAAGCTGGCCTGCTTCAAACAAGCTAAAATGAGCAAGGAGAAAATATAATTGCCATCATCACAGGATATTTGGTCATGGTTTCAAGAGAGTGCTGAAATTCTGCCTCTTGAAATTTAAACATGGCCAGTTGCTTACTGTCCTTTTTCTTATATTACTTTTAAATTAGTTTTGGTGTGGCTTTGATAACCCCCAAATCCCATTCCACCTTTCTGCACATCTCTCTTCTGCATCCCTGTGCCTTCATGTGCCTTTGCCCTGTGTGCCTTTGTGTACCACTGTCTTCCTAGACAGTTTTGAATACATGAAGTTTGGACAGAGGGGTCTTCTAATTGAAGCCACAGGTGGCAGGAGGAGAAGCAAAAGATAGGGATTTGTAAGTCTGACCACGTATGTGTACTGTTTTCCAGTGGCATTCTAGTTCCTGGGAAGCCCAGGCACATTTCTCATGACTGGTGCCATGAAATTGGTCCTATACCCTTTTAATCAGCATTACACTGGAAAACAGGTTAAATCTGTCAGATGAAATTAACAATAAGCTAATCTGACAGATTTAATTTATATCTTTTCCCTTTTTGGCTCTATGACAGTTATCATAATAGTTCCCAGGTCACATAAATGACTCCTGTCTTTGTCAGAGATCATATCGGTTACAAGGAAAAGAAATTTACTTAGGGAAGCTCCAGTCAAAATAGTGCTGATTAAAAGGGTATAGGACCAATTTCATGGCACCAGTCATGAGAAATGTGCCTGGGCTTCCCAGGAACTAGAATGCCACTAGGAAGCTGCTGTCTCACTCTCTCTCTCTGTGTCTCTCTCTGGGCCTGCATATTGTTTCCTCTTTGCTTATTTTCTGTAAATATACTTCATGGTCCTCTTTGGCAGGTCAGCTTTCTTTTTAAGGCTCTTGTTTCTATGCCCACGACTTTATATGATCCCACAGTTCCATGCCTATCACCATCTGATGGACTCTCACCGACTCTTTATCTTAATTCCTATGAAAGATTATTATTGATCTCTCCCACCAGACTATAAGCTCCATGAAGGCAGGAACCGTAACTATTTTTCTCGTCAGTGTATTCTCATTGCCTAGCTAAGCTCATGATCTTTAGTAGGTATGCAGTAAATTGGTGAGTAAATGACTAACTCCAATATCTAGATCTCCTGAGGTTTATTTCTATTGTCTGATATATTTTCTTTTGTTGGTTTGGTTAAATGGTCTCTTGCTGAATGCTGAGCATTGTATGTGAAAAATTGAAGAGATCATTTGAGGGTCTGGATGATGTTATCACCCCCCAGAGAGAATATGCTTTTGCTTCTTATACTCACACCTTAGCTGTTAGTATAGAGACTAATTATCTTAATCCAATCTAGATTGAACTAATTCAAATTTGTGTTTAAGTCTTTACAGAGATTGCTTATTTCTAGTTACCTCTTATTCTTAGGGTGAAGACTTTCAGTGATTCTAACCAGATGTTTGGGGTGTTTTTAGGACCCTTATTCTTGGTGGGCCCTGAACTTTGATTTTTTTTTTTTTTTTTTTTTGTCTCAGCAGCAGAAAGCTCTTCTCAGCTTTTCAGCCTCTTAGCTGATAGTTAAAATGCCTCAATGAGAAAGGTATTGCCAACTGTCAGGCTAATTTCTGTGCTTTCTTTTCCTTATCTCCGGTATCTTGGTCCTTGGGTGTTTGAATCTTGGTAGCTCTTTCATTTCATTTTAATTTTTTTGTTTGGTATTTTAGCCCATCTAGCTGCTCTTGGTGAGAAGGTTAGTTTGATGCAAGTCTAGTCTACCAGAGCCAACAGTGGAAACCAATTGTTGAGTAACCATATATTGTAGAGAAGCAATCTGATAGGCCTATTGTAGATTACTGGTCTAATCATCTCTGGCCAGAGGGAATGGAATAAAGTAATACTTGGAAGAGCTGTTCTGCTATGAGCAAGGGAGGCTAGTTTAAGGGGAGAAGTTGGGCACCACACGTATTGTCACAGTGTCTATTTCAACCATCATCATCATCATCATCCTTATTAATACCTCACCTTTGGAACCTTATGATTTATAAAACTGCAATTTGGGTTTTTTGTCTAGTTTCAATACTCTAGGATATGTAACAGATATCTTTTTAAAATGTATTTACTTTAATTGACAAATAAACATTGTGTATATTTATGATGTACAACATGATGTTTTGAAATATGTATACTTTGTGGAAGGCTAAATTGAGCTAATTTACATACTTATTTCTTTGTGATGAGAACACTTAAAATTTACCCTCAGCAATTTTCAGGAATACAATACATTGTATTAACTATAGTCACCATGTTGTACAATAGATCTTTTGGAATTATTTCTCCATTCTAACTGAAATTTTGTATCCTTTGATCACAGTCTCTCCAGTCTATCCCCGGCTCCCCACCCTAGCCATTGATAACCACTACTCAACTCTCTGCTTCTAAGAGTTTGACATTTTTAGATTCCACATATAAAAGAGATCATGTGGTATTTGTCTTTCTGTTTCTGGCTTATTTCACTTAACATTTCTTCCAGGTTAATCCATGTTGTTGCAAGGGACAGGATTTCCCCAAATAGGTATTTATGCTAACAGTTACTCTATTATGCTTCAGTGTTTAATCATCCCTCATTTTACCATTGCCATCATCAACAGCCCTTATACCTAAAACATGTGTCCTAGATCTTATCATGGCCAACTATCCACTATTCCCAATGCTCTCTTTCCTCCTTCCCCACTAGTTCCCAAACTTCCCCAGTCCCAGGGCTGAAAGGCCAGTGTTTGGTCATTATCTCATTTCTGTCTACCCTCTTTAACTCTTTCCACTCCTCAGATGTGAAGTTCCTGAACAGATAGTATTTGTTTTATGCCTCAAGCCAAGTGTCTAGGGGGCTGGAGAGTTTGAGGGCAAAGCATGATGACTGAGCAGTAGTGCAGAATGAGGAACCAGTGACAAACAGGGACAAACTGAGCTTCAATCTGAACTTAGAAGAGGTACCACCAAATACCTTTTTTTTTCTTTTACCTAAAATACATTGCCTGGGAGTCCCTGAACAAAGGCTCAGAATGAAAATACCTAGGTAAACATAGGAGTTGATGACAAGACATTCATTCTTGCTTGCCTGGTAGTTTAGAAATTAGGGAATAAAAATAAGAAAGAGATGCTTCATTGGGGAAAAAAGGAGGAAGATAGTTCAACAGTGAGGTTTTTCAAATTTGCAGGATTAAAAATTTGCTTCACCTTATCTTTTTTCAGAGTCTGAACAAATTGAAGCTATACCTCATAGTACTTTATGTCCTATATGGCTACCTAAATTTGTCATTTAGACATAGCAATAATGTCATCATTATCATAAGAGCTGACATCTACTGAGAACTTATCATATTCTCAATATGCATTACTATTTAATTTTCACCACAACCCTATGAGCTAGGTATTGTCATGATTACATTTATAGATAATGAAACTGAGGTAAGTAATTTTCCCAGGGTCACATAATGCTTGGCAAGTGACAGTGACAATATTTGAGTTCTGGGGACTAATATCAGACCCCTCACTTTTAAACACTACACTGTGCTGATTCCTATGTGCATATAATACCTATTAAAATGTTTATTTTTATGACTGTTTTACAGTAAGAAAAACACATGAGAAAGTATGATTCTCTGTAGGAAAAAGAGCCGTACAGTCCAAGCTTAAATTAAAGTTACTGTATTAGGTTATTTAGTAAACTGCCATAACAAAATGTAGTGGCTTAGTTGAGATGAATGTCAATTTCTATTTCATATAAAAGCCTACAGAAAAGCAAGGGGGCCAGAGTCATCCCAGAATTGAGGTTGCTTCTCTCTTGTTGCTCTGCCAGTCCCAAGGTTGTGTCCATGTCTGCCTGATTGAAACTTATGTTAAGTTTACATTCCAGCCATGGGAAGGGAGGAAAAGAGAGAGAAGAGTGAAGACTTAGGGTTCTTATAAGTCAAGAACTGGAAGCTGCACACATTTCTGCTCACATCATATTTATAAGAACTTAGTCATAGGGCCATATGTAGCTGCAAGGGAGGCAGAGAGATACAGTCTTTATCTAGGTGGCTCTGTGCCTTGCTAAAACTTGGGAGGGGATTCTCTTTCTAAAAGGGAGAAGGAGCAGTTAACTGGGAGACACTTACCCTCTGCCCAGCTTTCAAATTAGTAACACAAGTAATAATATATTTATGAGTTTGGAATTTTTAAAGTTATCTGGCATGGGTAATAAATGACTCTTTTCCTTATTTATAATAAAACTATCTTGGCTTGGATATAATCCAAATAATCAGAAAATACTCTAATTCGAAGCAAGTCCTACAGTCTAAGTGATATTAAAACCAGAAGAGATTGCAGGGCATTGTTTTAATGCAAAAAGGTAGTGTAAACACTGTTGAGATAAACTTCGCTATATTATTAAAGAATATTTATAGGTAGACATTGTATAGGGCATCTAACTAGATATTTGGAAACAGCTTACAGAGATTATAACCATGCTATTCCTTCTCTATTTGATTTGTAAGATAAGATTGATGGATGTGCACGCAGAACAAAAGGGGATTTAATAACAGGGTTCAGCCTCACTCCAAGTAGGCACTCTGATTTAAAACCAACACAGCATATCAGCACAAAAGCCCATGACTCTAAGCCTCTAGGCTTGATTAGCATCCTTGGGCAAATCAAGATTTCTTAAACCCCTTGTGGAGGCCCATACAGAATGCAGTCATCTCAGCAGCTCACAGCCTAGGGAAAATGATGACATCTAGGACTGCAGTTTTTATTTCCAAGGAATGTTTGCTCTGGAAATTTCTGTGCATGAGTGTTGATGAAAATTCACAATGGTCCCATGCATCATGTAAAACAAAATGCCCTTTTGGGTGCAGCCAGTCTCCAAGTTACTGCCATTTGCTGTTGTTCATTGTGGTTTGGCTCCTGAAGTCAGAGCTTGTTTGTTTTGGTGATTGCACATTCTCTTCGTTTCGCATAGTTTTGCAGTCCTGCTTGCCTGAAGCAATCATCAGTTTTAGTTCATGGACCAGGAAGGAGCTTCTCCAGGGATGAGCACTCAAATCACAGCACATGAAGCTGTAAGCATCTCACAAGGTATAGTCCAGCAGCCTTGACAGATGAGGGAATCAAGGCCCTGGGAGGTTGAGAGCCTTCATCGTAGTTTCCCGGCTAGTTCAGAACAGTTGAGTCTAGAACCTATGTCTCTGAACTCCTGGTCCAGTGTTCTTTCCCAGGGACCCTGGCCTTTATTAATCACAAAGTTAGGCAATTTGGGAACTTACCCAAAATCTTTGAAATTCTATCTTTTTGCATAAAAACCATTTTAGAATCTAAGGATGTTTTGATTCTCTAGTGAATTAGGCATTTCTTGGCACAGGTAGGGTCCAAGGGCCAGGAATGTCTCGCCTTGCCCGAGAGCTCTTATTTAGACTTATTTCCAAGTAAGTTATCTATATCCAGTCATTGTAATTGTCTGCATGTGTGTTCAGAACATTGTTAATTATAAATATTTAAAAAGTCACAGTGTTTACAACTGTTTTAACACAATGTATTTTGTTGTAATAAAATAGGAGCCTTGACAATTGAAAGCCCTGAGGGCTTTGTGATCTGTGAGAAATGTTGAGAGGTAGTGCCGGTGGAGGTTTAGAGTTGAGGCTGAACAGACATTTGTTGAACTGAGTTCGAGTCCTGATCAGAGAATTAAGCTTCTACTTTAACAGTTTGCTGTTGATTTCAGTCCTAGTGAAAATTGGCAAAATATAGCAGAAGGAGCACAGGACCCGATATGAAGACATATACTTAGAACACTAATGCCATCTATGAGTTATGTAGCCTTTGGCCAATCACTTATTCTTCCAGAGCCTCAGTTTTCTCATCTGTTATATAAGGATAAGATCACTTGCTTCACAGGAGGGTTGTTGTGTGGCTCAAGTAAGATGTTTGTGAAAGTCCCTTACGATGGGAAGCATCATTCAAATTTGAGGCATATTGGTTTTTGTTATTGTTGTAGTAGCTTTATTATTATATTATTTCAATCATAGTTGATTTCCAGTTCAGTGGCCCATGTTCTAGTAAGTTAAGTTGCTGTAAGCCAGATGAAAAAAAAGTGCCAAGCTGGTCACAGGTGCTATGGTCTAGATGTTTGTGTCTCCCCACAATTCACATTTTACCAAATCCCCATGGTGACAGTATTAGGAGCTGGGGCCTCTGAGAGATGATTAGGTCATGAGGCCACAACCTTCAAATATGGGATTAGTGCACTTATCAAAGAGGCCCCAGAGAGCTACCTTGTCCTATCCCATGTGAGAACACAGTGAGAAGGTGTCATCTATGAAGCAGAAAGTGAAGCTTCTTTAGACACTGAATTTTCTGGCACCCTGATCTTGGACCTCCCAGCTTTTAGAACTGTGAGAAATACATTTCTGTTGTTTATAAGCCACTCAGTTTATGGTATTTTGTTATAGTAGCCCAAGTGGACTAAGACAATAGGAAAGCATGTTTGGCCAACACATTCATGCAGTGATCGGAGAACCTGATGCCCAAAAGTGCACCACAATCCCTGAGCTGTCACAGGGGCCTCCCTGAGCTGTCACAGGGGCCTCCCTGTCCATGGCATTGACAATCTGAAACCCTCATGCTGCCTTGACTTTGTCTTGTCTTCTCCTTCCTCTCCCACATCACACAAATCTGGAGACATTTGTTCTAGACATAAAATGCTTCCTCCAAGAGTTACCTGAGATGCTTCTTAGAGCTCTGCCTTCATTAAGGTTCTCATGTTAATCTTGCTGATGCAGATGGGAAGAAATTCTTAGTAAGAGGCCTGGCAAGAAAACTGCACATGCAAAAGCACAGACATCATTAAGTCCCCAGAAGTCCTTGTGCTTGAGGGATTCATTCTGTGAGACACTGAAGCTGGAGAATGCTTCTATACCCTGTGAAAGAAGTCTGAAGCTGCCCTGGTGGCAACAGGGAGCCAAAGAACTGTTCTAAGTGGGGGACTGGCAAGACCAGGCTTGCATTTGATCCCTGTTCCTTCTTTGAACCTTTGCTTGGAGGCCCACAGAGATCCTAGAGCTCTGCTTATGGGAGCAAGAGAAGTTAGGTCTGAAGGCAAATGTTCCAGAAGAATAGCTTAGGTGAGACAGGAGGGCCAGCAACTTCCTTGCATAGGAGAAATGATAGAGGCAGGTTTGTTTTGGCTTTATGGCAGCAGAGAAGACTAAGTGCTTTGAAGTCAGGAGGAGGTCCTTGTGCCAGGGCCCAGTGTAAAGGCCATGCTCAGTGGTCTTCCTAGAGCCTGGCTATGGGGCACACACGGCTCCCACTGGCTGGGGGCTGCACACTTCAAGAACAGGTTCAATGCCAATCAGCCCTGACCCAATCTGTCTACAGCCAGCTTGTGCTTTTTTCACTTTAGAAGGAACTGAGCACAGCAAGCAAACTGCATTGTAGTGAAGCCAGCCCTAAAATCAAAGGAACCTATATCCAAACCAGATGGTTCCCGCAGAGATTCACTGTGTGATCCAAAGTTGTCCTACATTGTAGGAACATTCTTGGCTTCTCAAGACAAATGAAACCTTTGGCACTGAAATAGTGTTTCAGTTTATGTAAAGGCATGTTTGTAGTTCTATAACAGACCTCAGTCTTAAAGGAGCTATATCCCTGAAAATAATCATGTGAATGGGCACTGTATAATTAGAGGCACAAACTCCACCAGAAACTGGAGTCACTTAAGCTAATATTTGACAAAGTTTTTTTAATAAATTAGGATATTTTAGCAGACAGTATGATGATGGATGGAATTATACCTTTGAATTGGAGAAGCGGGAAGAGCCAAAGGCAGCTTTTAATGATTTCATAATTTTGTCTGGGTCTGGCTCTGGTCTCTTTTTTTACCCTAAGAACCAGTGAGAAAGAAGCTTTCCTTTTGGAAAACCAGACTTGAGGTATGTGTGGTGTGTGTGTGTGTGTGTGTGTGTGTGTCTTTCTACCTCCCTAACTGATTTCAGCTCCAGAAAAGAGAAACTGCTTTTGTCACATACAATTCATATGCAAACGTAACAGTGCATATTCTGCAGGGGTGGTTTGGGGATGGCTGATAGATTTGCAGTACTATCCTGAGAACCACTCTGCTTTCTTTTCATTTCTTCAGGGAGCGGCAGTAGGACCCAAAGTGAGAGTTACGGGGAGACAAGTAACTTCTCTCAACTTGGGGACTGAGGGTTTCTAGCAAAGGAGAGGCCTACCTTTGGGGCCAGTCAGCTAGTTGGCTGGCATCTGTGAGGGATGCTGAGGAGGACATGGAGTCTTGCTCTGTCGCCCAGGCTGGAGTGTAGTGGCGCCATCTTGGCTCACTGCAACCTCTGCCTCCTGAGTTCAAGTGATTCTCCTGCCTCAGCCTCCAGAGTAGCTGGGACTATAGGCACATGCCACCATGCCCAGCTAATTTTTGTATTTTTAGTAGAGACGGGGTTTCACCATGTTGGCCAGGCTGGTCTCGAACTCCTGACCTCATGTGATCCATCTGCCTCGGCCTCCCAAAGTGCTGGGATTACAGGCGTGAGCCACCGCGCCTGGCCTGGCATTCTGATATTGATGTAAGATTAGCTTAGAAGACTTTAACTCTAGGACCGTGCATTTTGGGGAGAGAGGGAGAGAGGAGTGGGAGAGGAAAAGGAAGGCAGAAGGAGAGGGAGAGGAAGAAAGGGAGAAGAGAGGGAGGAGGAGAGAAAGATGAAAGGGAAAAGAGGGGAAGAAAGATAAGAAGAGGGGAAGAAAGGAGGAAAAAGGGTGGGGGCAAGGAGTGGAGGAAAGGAGAATGAATGTCACTTACCTGAAATGCTTGGGGCCAGAAGTGTTTTGGGTTTTGGATTTTTTGATATTTTGGAATATTCGCATATACATGAGATATCTTGGGGATGGGACCCAAGTCTAAACACAAAATTCATTGATGTTTCCCATACACCTTATCACATAGTCTGTAAAATTTTATCTACTATTTTACATCATTTTGAGCAAGAAACAAAGTTTTGACAGGGTTTTAGTTGCCATCACATAAGCTCAGGTGTGGAGTTTTCCACTTGGGGTGTCATGTCCATCCTCAAAAAGTGTCAGATCTTGGAGCATTTCGGATTTTTGGATTAGGGATACTCAACCTGTGCAATTACTGCCTCTCCTAATTGTAAATATGCCCAGCTGAAGCTTAGAGAAATAATTATTTCAACTACTGTGTGAGCCTAATTTAATTTCCTTTTGTTTTTTTCTCTTTTTTCCCTCTTTTTGGGTCCTTTTCTTCTCTCACTCTGCTGTTGTTACTGTTCCTCCTCCTTGTGCTCCTCACACTCCTTTTAAGTGACTGGTAAATGGAAAAATGTTCTCTGTCTAGTACAAAGTTGCTAGGAAAAAAATCAAGAGTTAATTTTACTTGAGGGTTTTAGAAACCTGGGCTGTCATAGAAACCTATGAGGATGTGTGGTAGAACAGAATTTAAAACATGCAGACAGTTACACAGCAATTTTAAAACTGGTGATTCTGAGGGCTGATTTGATTAGGTGATTACCCTTGTAAAGGAGTAACTTAATCTGTGAGACACTCCCCCAGCAGAAAACTCACTATACTACTCTGGTTTAAAATAATTTCTTCACAAATTGCACTTAAAAATAATTGGAAAAATTTAAAAAGCAAATCTAATTTTTCAATAAAAAAATCAACTTTTAAAATTCCTCCCTGGTGGTTCAGTATTATTAAATATTCTTCGGGTTTTTTTTAAATCTTGCTTTATTGGAAGGAGAAAAACAATTATCTGTAAACGTAATTTTTAATGCATGGTAATAAAAATAAATGGCATAGTTCTGCTGCAGTTCACCTAAATCTTCTTCCCTGGTGGTCTAGTGGTATTAAATAATCGGTACCACATGTATTCATCATTTGCTGACAGCAAAAGAAAAACTTTGGCATTTTATTGTCTAAAGAAACAAGCATGATGTTATTTAGGCTTCTAGAGGCGACTTTGTTGATGGTCTGTGAAGAAACCTTCATTTTCCTTGCTGGTGGGCTGTGCTTTTTGTTAATTTACATGGCAATTAGTATAAAACAAGAGACAGGCACTCTTTCCAAGGTTGATTTGAGTCTCTCTTGCAGGTTGCCCAGAGAATGATTTAGCTTTTTTTCTGCATTAATTGGGGCAATGAAAATATGTTATATATTGCCAGTTCTGTGTTTGGCGGGAAACTATTACAATTGGTAAACATGAGAAAATGGTAATTATTAGTGAATAAGTACCGCAATTATTATTATTATTACATTTCACAATTGTGTAGAAGATGAACTATTAGCAACTTCAGGAGAATGTTTCAACATAGCTTCCTTGTGCTTATTCCCTTCATTTGAGTGAGGCTGAATTATTATGATTTGTGAAAACAGAAAATTTCAAACTTGAAAGTAGTGTTGATGAAGAGTCAAACTCTGTAAAATATTTGAAGAGATTTATTCTCAGCCAAATATAAGTGACCAATGGCCCATGACACAGCCCTCAAGAGATCCTGAGAACATGTGCCCAAGGTAGACAGACTCCAATTTGGTTTTATACCTTTTAGGGAGATATAAACCATCAATTCATACATGTAAGATGTACCTTGGTTTGGTCCAGAAACGTGGGATAACTGGAAGCGGGGGCTCCCAGGTCAGAGGTGGATTCAAAGACTTTTCGGATTGGCAGTTGGATGAAAAAGTTAATTAATTGTCTAAAAACCTAAAATGAATAAAAGAGAATGTCTGGGTTAAGATAAGGAGTTGTGGAGACCAGAGTTCCTGTTATGCAGAAGAATCCTCCAGGTAGCAGGCTTTCAGAGAGCATAGATTGTTAATGTTTCTTATTAGATTTAAAGTCTGTTCTATCAGTAATTCCAAAACAGAGGAGGGGAGAATGAGGCAAGTCTGGCTCCCCCTTCCCATCATGGTTTGAACTAGTTTCTCAGGTTAACTTTGGAATGCTCTTGGCAGAGACGAGGGGTCCATTCAGATGGTCGGGGGGTTTAGAATTTTATTTTTGGTTTACACTTGATTCACATTTCCATGTATGTGTATTAGAAACAACGCCTTGTTTGCTTGTATGGAAAAGGATAGACTTATAAGAACTTAAGTAAGAAAGTTGAAGTCGGTTCCCTTACTGGTCTAAATAATAAATACAGTGGTTATCTGGAGGATAAGAGAGCACACTGGTTGCCTGAAGCACAAAGATGTGCTCTGTGTGTCAGGTTTTTAGAAGGTAAAATGAAAAGCAATTCAATCTTATTTGCATTGTTATTTTTCATCCTTTATATATACACATATAAATACTAAAACACAATATAAACACTAAAATATTATATATGTAAAATGTACACACACACACACAACAGCTATAATTTAAAAAATCACAAATGAACAAATGGTTTTCAGATTGTTTATTATGAGTCTTTTGTGAGAGTAAATGTATCTGCATTTTTAAAAGAGTTGGGAAAAATCACCTTTGTAAGCATTAAAATTTGTATAGCACAATAATGCCAGAACACTGAATGAGCTACCATTGCTAAGGGCAAAAGTGATTAAGCACTTTCTCCCCTAGAAACACACGCCTTACATAATTGAAGTGATTGGTAAAAGAATAGAGGTATGATGATTATGGACATTATGTTTAATGGAGTGGTGGTTTTGTCATGACTCATCAGTAGAGGGAAACCGAGGCACCACACCAGTGTGTCTACCTTGTTATTTCTCAAGGGGTGGCAGCATGTCATAGCAATAAACTCCCGGTGTTGAGTTCAAATCCTGCCACCACTACTTATTAAACTCTCCGAGCCTCAATTTATTCACTTATAAAATGGAGGATAAGAACATGTGCCTCATTGAGTGCTGTGAGGACTAAGTGATCTCTCTCTCTTTTTTCTTTCTTTTTTTTTTTCTTTTTTGAGATGGAATCTCATTCTGTCTCCCAGGCTGGAGTGCAGTGGCGTGATTTCGGCTCATTGCAACCTCCGCCTCCCAGGTTCAAGCAATTCTCCTGCCTCAGCCTCCTGAGTAGATGGGACTACAGGCGCACGCTGCCACGCCCTGCTAATTTTTTCTATTTTAGTAGAGACGGGGTTTCGCCGTGTTGCCCAGGCTGGTCTCCAACTACTGAGCTCAGGTAATCCGCTCGCCTCGGCCTCCCAAAGTGCTGGGATTACAGGCATGAGCCACCGCGCCCGGCCCCCGAGGGATCTCTTAGCACAAGGGCTGGTATGTGCTGTAGTCAATGTGTGCTAGCTTTTAAAAAAGAAATTTATAGAGTAAATTACTACTTTTCATGTTTTGAGGGAATCTGTTGTTTTGAATTTTAAATACTATTCTCCAAAATGGTTCTAGTCTTGGGTCATTCCGCAAAAACAAGACTTTTTAAAAAAACAGGGGATAATGCCTTGTAAACTTATAAGGTTATATGGCTCCAGATCACCAAGACATAGCAGCACCCCCTGAGCCCATTTTCCTTAGAAGTTCCCCAAGCTGGCTTCAGAGCTACCTTATTTATCACCGTAAGCTCTAGAGACCGCAGAATGTGGACGTTCAGTGTTGTCTCAAATGTCCAGAGCTTGACATGTTTCAAAAAGTCTATAAAATAAGAAGTACCCATTAGATTGTTATGAGATGCAATTTTGATTTTACTATTTCAAGAAGTTGCAATAACTCAAGGAATTCAAACCAAAGGAGGAAAACAGATTTTATTTTACCAGGGACTCAGCACTTTCCCAGCACCTTGCTGAGGGTGGTCCATCTTTCTTCCTAAGAAGTCCAACGACATGAGCTCTAGACATTTTTCCCCTCAAAGAGTTTCTCCTAGGCTAGCAGCATAAAACAATTAGCTTTACCTCTGATTGAAATCTTCGGTTTGTAATTGGAAACATGTGTGCTAGGATTGAGTCGCTTGCTGCTGCCAAGCTGTGTGTGGCAGGAGTGAATCTCTACTGAGCACCAAAGCATTCCGCGTTTTATGGCAAGTCAGTCTCTCCACTGGGGTCCTTATTCATAGGTTTTATTTAGGTGGCTTTTTAGTGATCGACCAGAGAGAGAAAAGCTCTTTGTAAAAGGTTTGAAAAGCAGCTTGGAAGCCCTGGAGGGAACAGGTTTTAATTTTGTGGTGTTTTGATTTTAAATGATATTTGATGCTGTGGTTTCCCTCTAAACTTCTCCCCCAGTTGATGCCAGCAGTGTCCCTTGACTTGTGGGGGAAGCTCCCTCACAATGTAGCAATTACTGATTTATGTTCTAGTGATAAGAATGTGTTTTATTGTGGTCGTAATATTTGTTCAATTTAACTACTATGTACTGTAAAGTATCGTAAAAACTTCTCCGCTGATCAAATGTTATGAGACAAAGGATCATAAACCACTCTTAATCCATGCGCCCACTCCTGTGGTATCCGTGGGCAAGCCACCATGAAGAGAGGACAGACTATGGCCCCAAGGGTAAATGTCTGTGTCCTCCTTCTCAGTTTTAAACTCAGTCCCCAATATAGGTCGTTTAAGTGTCTCTGACGCTCTCTTGTCATCTGTTGGACTCCCTTGCCAGGCTATTATATATCCCCTTTGTAAAAAAGTTCAGAAAGACTCTCACGTTCTCATGGCTCAATCTCAACATCTCATCTTTCCCCAGAATGTCCCTTTTGAAAGTTATGAATTCCACAGAATTTTGCTGTCAGCATTTGAACCTCACTTATATTCATGTATATTCTGAGATCATAGCTAAAGAAAAGGGGAAAACAAAAAGACCCTTTCCCCCTCTTATGCTTTCTTTTGATCTATTATAATGTAGGACAATGAAGCAGCTTTTCTTAAGCCAGTGCTCAGTTCCCTCTTCCATCTAGGACCTAGCTGAGGAAATAATACGTAGATAGGCTTCTTTCCCCAGTGCAGGGTCACCATACAGGTTCTAGGGAAGGGACTTCTCATTTGTTTGTATTGCCACTTCCAGAATGATTCTGTGGTCTTCCCTGTTGAGGATCCTCCAGCCATTCTCCATAGAGAGTAGGGTCTGGACACCCAGCGGTCTAACCCCTGCTGATATCTTTGGATTCATCTCAACGACTGCCCCCTCTTGCCCTCCCCATCTCTTTTACCCACCACCGCATCCTGCAGTCATAGAGAGCTACTTGGATTCTTCGAGACCAGCTTCTTCCAAGAAGCCTTTCCTGCTGCTCCATGGGTTTCCATAGCATCCAGTGTGGACCAGCTGGAGCAGGACTGGCGAGGGAATGAACTGGATATTGCAGCAGAACCACTTCGTCGGGATTGTACACACTGATCCTGATCCAGTTAAATATGAAGTCAAACAAGAAATGATTTGATGCCCCTCTGTATCTCCCAACAGAATGACAAGAATTGCATTTTCCACATGTGTTTTTCATAACTCAGTGCTCCATTTCCCTTCCAACTACGACTGAGCTGAGGGAATCAGCCTGTTTCTCAGTGGTACTGCTTAAGAAATTCCAGGATTGACAGAAAAGGGTGGAAACTATTTTCATGCTTCTGTGTAAAGTGTTCTGTGTACAGGATACCCCTTTGTCATTTTTTCCCCTGCAAAATGTGGTAGCTTGAGTGGTGGCTAATGAAGGTTTGCTCCATCGTTTATCCCTGTGTCAAGGGAGAAGCACAGATGCAGACAAGGGTGGGATGCTGTCAGAGGTGAAAGTTCCTTCTGGGTAATCATTTATATTCATCTTTTGAGAATAGGTATTTATATTAACAGATGATATAGTTACAAATTTGATCTCTGTAGATTTTAAATGTCAGTTTTATTACAATGCTGATAATTCATTATATTTTAAAAGTTAATCATTGAACCCTTAATAACTTAACTTGTAATCATTAGGCCTAGTAGTCATAGAAAGATCGTGGAAGGGAACCGGGAGATAGGTTGAAGCAGGGTAGCACCATGGTTAAGCAGCAAGCTCTGAAGACCTGCTGTGTGGCCTTGGGCAAGTTGCTTAGCCTCTCTGTGGCTCAGTTTTCTCCTCTGTGAAAATGGGGAATGATAAAGGTACCTTACTGAGTTGTTATGAGGAATACATGTGTTATTCATAGAAAGTGCTTAGATTGGTGCCTGACACTTAGCTAATATTTACTGAGCACTTCCTGTGATATTATGGTCATTTATCTGTTTTTGATATAGTAGCTGCCTCTCTTCAAATACCTCTGAAAAGATACTAAGTCTGTTTACTTGCCTTTCTCCCCACTAGACTCTGTGTCCCATTAGTCATGTTTGTATCCCTAGCATTTACCCTGCAGGAAACCCCCATAATTATTTCTTGAGCAAATTAAAGAGGGAATCGCAGTGAACTGCTGCTTCTTCCTGCTTCTCCATCACATTATGGAAGAATGAAAAAGGAGCACGAATCTGCCATGGTGTAGGATTACTCTCTGGGGGTTGTCTGACCACCGCAATTAAGAATTCACAAAGATGATTAATCTTATGTGGCTATGCTAGTAAAATAACTTTGATAGGCTCATTGAACTGGAATTTCCCTAAAGGGTTATAGAAGCCATCTCCCTGCTTTTGGGCAGGTGGTTCTAATATAATGTCGAAATGTTAGCTGTATACTATTTCTAATAAATCTCCAAAAGAAAGAATTTCTTATCTTTCTGGCTGCTAATATGTAATAATTTAGTGGCCCATATTTCTTAAATGAGAACTTCATTGGGTAGTTTTAAAGGCATTAAAGATTTAGGTGAGGTACAATGAAAGTGAACGTCAGACTTTAGAATGAATGTTCATTCAGGTAGCTGTCTTGGCAACTTTAGAGATTCTTGAAAATAAGCTGGGTGAGTATCAATTTTGTGTGGCTTAATTGGAATCCTAACAAGAGGCCCACTGATATACCAGTTGGTTTTGCTTTATCAGGCATTTATTGAGTGCCTTCTACGTATTAGGTTGGTGCAAAAGTAATTGCAGTTTTTGAAATTACTTTTAATAGCAGGCACCATGCTCCAGGCTAAGCCATATTAATGCATACTGTGCACATGGTCCTTGCCCTTTTGAAGCTTGTAGTCTAATGGTAAGGCTAGACTTGAACAAGCAATTAAAAGTGCACTGAGTATTTTGGTCAAGAAATCCTTTCTAGGGGAGTGACCTTTAAAGAATGGAAAAGAGGGGAAGTTCACTCAGACAAGGCTGGAGAAGTAAAGACAGAGGCCATATCATGGCAGGTCTTCTGGACCATATGTGGTGGTTTTGGACTTTCCCCACTTAGTTGATCTGTGTCATATTTTCCAGAATTCCCATCCTCGTATGGCTGTGGGTTAGTATGGATCACAAGAGACATTTCATGGGAGACTTGGAAAGCAGGAGTGTTGCAACAGCTATGCTTTTCATGCTCAGGCATTGGTGCAAAGCTCCAGGTGCTGTGGCAGGTCACAATGCTGTCCGAGATCTGTAAGTTCACCTTGCTGGCTGGGGAGCAGTGGGAA
Organism: Pan troglodytes; assembly: GCF_028858775.2. Taxonomy (NCBI): domain Eukaryota; kingdom Metazoa; phylum Chordata; class Mammalia; order Primates; family Hominidae; genus Pan; species Pan troglodytes. The sequence continues at coordinate 79,077,125 of NC_072411.2, read as the reverse complement.
GCACCTGGATCTGCTGCTCTCCCACCTCCCACCAGATCTCCTCCTTCAGCTTCTTCGAGTCCTGAGCCAAGTGCACAGGCGCTCCATGCCTATGGTTGAGGTTGAAGATGGTGAAAAACAAATGCAGGTTCCAGTTTGTCCTCACAGTTTCCAGTTGTCTTTGTGGATCCTCATTCATTTGTATCTCCATTCAAATGGGTTCCAATCTGTTCTTGTCCCTGTCCACATCCAGCTTGCCTTCTGATCACTAGTCTGGTTGATCTATGATAACTTTAGGCTTGGAACTAGATGCAGAGGCAATGGCCAACAGGGACTGCTCCAACAGCTCTCACAATTGTGTAAGGTCTACTCCCTCTAATAAATCCTTTGTTGTTTATCATGGTGGTTCCTCTAATCTGATGAAATCCTGACTGATACACCATGAAAAGGATTTTGGTGTTTATCCCTAGAGGAATGGCAGCCATTGTAGGGTTCTAAGCCATACAGTGATGTGATCAGAATTTTTCCCCATTCTGTCTGCAGGTAAAGAATGGCTTGGAGTTGGGTGTTTAGGACAAGAGCAGCTGTGAGGAGGTCTGTGGGCAGATAATGCTAAACTTAACCAATAACTATGCTTGTTTTTTCTTCCTGGCCCAGATTTGGATACTTCTTCAGCCTTTGCACAATTTGGTGAAACCATGTGACAGAGTCCTAGCTAATGGAATGAGAGTGGCGATTCCTCTGGGATCTAGAACTAGAAATACCATTTGACCCAGGCATCCCATTACTGGATTATAAATGGATTATAAATCATGCTGCTATAAAGACACATGCACACGTATGTTTATTGTGGCACTATTCACAATAGCAAAGACTTGGAACCAACCCAAATGTCCAACAATGATAGACTGGATTAAGAAAATGTGGCACATGTACACCATGGAATACTATGCAGCCATAAAAAATGATGAGTTCATGTCCTTTGTAGGGACATGGATAAAGCTGGAAACCATCATTCTCAGCAAACTATCGCAAGGACAAAAAACCAAACACCGCATGTTCTCACTCATAGGTGGGAATTGAACAATGACAACACATGGACACAGGAAGGGGACCATCACACACCGGGGACTGTTGTGGGGTGGGGGGAGGGGGGAGGGATAGCATTAGGAGATATACCTAATGCTAAATGATGAGTTAATGGGTGCAGCACACCAACGTGGCACATGTATACATATGTAACAAACCTGCACATTATGCACATGTACCCTAAAACTTAAAGTATAATAATAATAATAATAATAATAAAGAGAGAGCGGATGTGATGTTTGCCACTCCCAAGCTTGGCTACCTTCCGTCTTCTCTCTTCCCTCATCTGCTAGACAGAAGTAGTAGACTCAGTAGAGGACTCAGATGCCCTAGAAGATGGCAAAGCAACAGGATAGAAAGAGGCTGGGTCCCTGAACAATTGTTTGCAATAGGAGTCCCACCACCAACTCTCATTGAACTCTGCTGGGTCAAGAAGTAAATTTTTATTGTGTGAATTCACCTAGATTTTGAGCTGCTTTGTCAAAGTAGCAAATGCTATTTAACCTAAGTAATACAGAATGTAGATGATAGGTAGTGATGGAATAAGATACCAGCAATAGAAATGAAGAAAGATATTTAGAAACTTGAAACAGTAGTTCTTGGTGGTTGATTAGATGGAATGGTGATAGAGAGGACAAGTTAATAATGAGCCTCAAATTTGTAATTTGGATAACAGTTTGAATACTAGTGCCATTAACTAAGATGATGAACACTAGAGGAAAAGCAGATTTCTAAAGGAAGGGGTAAAAATTCAGTTTTGTATGTGGGGAGTTGTTTGAGATGCCCTGGAAACCTTCAAGTGGAGATGTTTTTCTTTATTTCTCTCCATTTTTCCTTCTGGGAACTTCATATTGGCCCTGACCAGTAACTTGTACTATATCATGATCTATAGGAAATCTACTTTGTTTTTCCTTCTACTTCTTGAGACCTCTCTAAGATTATATTACACACTCTCATCTCTATCAATTTCTAATTTACAGATATAAGAGGCTGCCCTGTAGAGGAGGAAGGAGGAAGTTGGCTGTGATTGACCTTGCTAGGTCATCTTCCTAATCTTTGTCCTTTCCTGCACCCCAAATGGAAGATAAAAGGCAATGCAAGATGAGCATCCTCAGAGACATCGTTTTGTTTGGGTTTCATGGATTGCAATTGCCAGAGATGCTTAGGCTGCCTCTAGAGGGAAGATGATTGATTGTTAACCTATGTGGTCCAACCAAATGTCTTAGGGGTTATTGATAATTAAAATGGACAATAGCGATTTTCCATTTCTTCTGGCTTTGGGTGCTGGCATGTGGAAGTGGTATTGATACTCATGACCAAATAGGCACTTATCGATTTCAGTTTTCATAAGTTGCCTACCAAATGCAAACTAGTAACCCAGACGTGGGAGACCTAATATTCCATTGTTAATCTTTAGGTCCATAATTTTTATTTCCTCTACTTGCCTCTTCTTCCTTCCTCTGCATAATGAATTGGGCTTATATAATTGCACCCATTTACTCACTCATTCGTTCAATCAATTATTTGTTCCTATTTTATGCCAAGTAATGAACAGAAGGTGTTGGGGATGCAAAACCCAACTAATTGGAATTTCTATGTTACAGGAGCTTATGCTTTAGCGAAATTATAGACAAATTATTATACAGTTTTAATCCAGAATAGTAAGTGCTATGGGAGCATGCACAGAGGAAACAACCCAATCTTAAGGAATCAGGAATGTTTGCAGAGGACTGACAGGAAAAGTGGGCAGGTGAAGAAGATGGGCAGTGAGAGGAGGAGTGGAAGCACTTTTGCTAGGGAAAAACATGAATAAAAGGGATAATTTTCTGCTCTTACCCCTGGGTGATCTTTGCGTGGTACTGTCCATCACAGTTGGGAGAGACGGCTCCTCAGAGCTGCTCCACACTGTTCACAGAGGATGCCATTCCAAGGAAACTGGGGAATAGGGAAAGTCTTTAGCTGATTCCTCTTTGAGGTTTGTTTGAGATGCAGTTTCTTCAATATTTTGAGTCTATGAAAACATCATGTTGTATACTTAAATATATACCAAAAAAGTAAAAAAAATTGCGATTTAAATATCTCTCTCTCTCTCTCTGTGTGTGTGTGTGTGTGTGTGTGTGTGTGTCTACCTACTATACCCATCTCTCTACTTTAAAAATATTTCTCCCCTGAAGTCTTCAGACCACAGAAAATGGCCCTTATGGGGAAAGATGTTGGTGCTGGATTCAAACTTAAATTGTTTTCATTCTTCTATAAGTGCCTGAATATGACATAAGGGAGACAATGATTAAAAACACAAGGGGAAGGATGTCTACATTTTTAGGTAAAAATGTAAAGGGACAAATGTGCTTAAAGATGCTAGTTCAAAAAACATGGCTCCAGAGGTAAGTGTGCTGTTCTGATTGACAGGCACGTGATGGAGATTTTGTGTCAATGCAGGAAAAATCTGAAGTAACTGGGCATACACAATATATGAGGTTTCCCTGGAATTTCCATGGAATGCTCAGGTGATTCAGATGCAGAGGTCCATGGAGCACAATTTTAAGAAACAGTGCTCTAAAAAATGAGCTGAAAATGAGAGGTTTAATTTCTTTTTTCCTGCAGTTCCATGGAATTGTTTTCCATTCATTTTTGGCTCTTCCTGAAGACATTTCCACATGATGACATAGGGAGAACACATTTGCAAATCACATTGAGGGTGGTGAGAGATAATGAAATTGAAGTGTCAGCAGTTTGCAAGCAAGAGGAAGGCATTTTTTCCCCCCAAGCTCTGTTATTACCTTATTCAATTTGCACTTTATTTTGAAGCACATGTTTAGAAATAAGCAAATTATTAATTCAGGCTTGTCTTCAATTTTGTGCTTGGCCTGCAAACCTCTAACATCTCTCCCAGTTCCCCAGGCGAACTGCTGAAGGCTTGGTGATAGGCTGAGGCGGGCATATTCATTATTCAATATGAGCTGCAAGCAATTTGATATTTCATGTGAGCATGTGGCAGAGCTGAGGAGGAGGGGGAAGTGTCATTCAGGGGAATATGGTCTTGACTGTTACCATTTTCATGTTTAGCTGAAGGCTTAACATTAGCTGTGCTCACATGTTTCAAGGATAAGGATAATTCCATTGAGAATCTGGGCTACAGCCAGGTGTTTTTGTCTCTGTGACACATCCTATTTCTCTGTGCAGAAGAGCCCTTTTTGAGCCAGCCCATATGCTCAGTATCACAGTTGGGGGGAGCTTTGTGTGTTCCCTCTGGAGCCCTGGGAATAATGAGATCCTGAACAGCAAAGGGCAGAGTCCCTGAAAAGCAGCCATACCTGGTGCAGGTGGGGAATGTGCATGACCCCCAGCTCCTGAGGTTCTGGAAGCATTTCTAGATAGTGTCTGCATCATCTGTTAACACTTCCATTCCACTGGTGGGCACCCATTCCCTTGAAAGGGTCCTGTTATTAGAGAAATTTGCCCCACGTTCTTCCTTTTTCATATATCTACAAATGTGTTTTCCTCTGCTTATGTACTCACAGGTTACGCCAGCCTTTAGGATCATAGAATTTTACAATGGAAAGGTCATTAGAGTTCATTTGTTTTAGTGTCCCCATTTTTACCTAGGTAGAAACAGGATTAGAGAGGTTAGGTGATTTGTCCAGGGACACGCGGCTAGTTAGATGCAGCCTGGGAACCAGATCCCAGATATCTGGCATCCCCAACTGAGTGCTCTTTCTAAGATAGCAAATACCTAAAATAAAGCCTGAAACACAGGGACAGCTCAATTTGTGTGGGCTGAAATGATAGTTTTTGTAAACCATAATATTTTTCACAAATGTTCAATCCAAGATGTATTCATGTTCCATCACGTCAGCGAAAGATCTGAGAAATGCCTTCTCGGCAGTCTGAGAGAGCATGTCGCATGTCTGCAGTGTTGGAGGCCTGGAGGCTTCACTGTCCCCCAACCTGCACTTTCCTGGTGCTTTGCAGAGGGATGGCTCAGCCTTCCCTGGCTGATCTGTTAACTGAGTAATATCACTGGTCACTTTGGGATGAGAATAGTCTGTGTGTTTGGAATAACAATGAACAAACTGATCTTGAGCCATCAGACAAAACCAAAAAAGTCTGGGATGCCCTCAACGCAGCCGTTCTAAATGGTTTCCTTAGGCAACAGCGGCTGATTGTCTGGGCTGCTGCTCTGGCGCGTTTTGCTTGCGGCAGACTAACAGGCCTAGTTAATTGGCAGACAAGGACATGAAGGGCACAAACAGAGTGCAGCTAAGGAGTGTAGGAGGTAATGGTGGTTTGGCAGAGCTGCTGGGACAAATTAGCATAACGCCCCATTAATGTGAAAAGTGATGTCAGAAACATGAAGACTTAAAAATCTACTTTCCTTGGAGCAATGTTAAGAAGCTTTTAGACCCCCATTCTGTATTCGCTTTGGTTCTCAGTTTTTATGCACACACGCGCATGCACACGCACACACACTTGCCCACATGGTTATGATTATTGTCAAACTCCAGGTGTGACTCTAAAGCAGGGGTTTTCCCAGTATGGTCTGAGGAACTCTTGGGATGCCAAGTATTTTTTGGGGTCTGCAGGCTCAGAACTATTTTCATTATCACACTAGGACATTATCTGTCTTTCTCACTGTTATTCTCTCATGGCATACAGTGGAGTTTTCCAATGACATGACATGTGATACACAACAGTTTGTAGGAGCAGGTTTGAGAATTTGGCTGGCTTTTATGAAGCCACATGTTAAAGGGATTTGCAAAGATGAAAAACAATCCCATTACTCTTGCTAAATTTTGTTTTGTTTTGAAAGATGTAATAATTTACATAAAATATGCTGTTTATATTAACATGTAGTGGATTTATTACTGTTATTTTAAAATGAATCAATGACATTTCCCAATTTTAATATTGTATAGTGGTTTACATATGTCTTAGGAAAGAGAAATCTCATCATTTTTGTTAGAGCCACCTTTTGCCAGCATCCTCTGCAGGTGTAGCATCCTCTGCAGGTGTAGCACCCTCTGCAGGTGTAGCACCCTCTGCAGGTGAATTAGCCAGGATCGTTGTGGTGGCGTCCATGTCCAGATTGAAGTGTTACATGCAATTATTACTCTGAACAATAGAGGGTTACCTTCTCAGTTTTCCAGAGAGAGAGATACGAGGTATTGATCCAGTTCTGCCATGAGGCTATTTGCTTTGTTTATCAATGAATTTGAAACAGAAAACATCTTGAATATGCAGAGGCTGGTGACTTACTAGGATTAGAGGCACTTTCAGAAATATCAGATGTGGACAGGTTTTGAGTTTGCAATGTAGGGGCCCAGACCTACATTCCTGTATTATCTAATGTTAGTGCTTCTTTTTTTTTTTTTTTTTTTTTTTTAAGTGGGAAACTACATGGGTAGATAGATTATAGACTGCCTCTTTCATCTATTTACCCATTTCCACTCCTCCTGTTGCAATCTCCCACACATGTGATTTACTTAGAGGTCCTGGCATAGCACGTGTTCAATGAACGTCACTGAAAACAAAATGGGGAGCAACTGAACACTTCTTCCTGCGCTTGTTTTGTTGAAAACATAGTTATCATTGTCATTTTTGTGTACATATAAGTAGTATTTTGTTTTTTGTGTGTATGATTATTATTTTATCACTTCCCAGTCAAGAATTCTGAAGCGCAGGTTAAGTGACTTGTCCAAATCACAGGCTAATGACAGAGTTGAGATTCAAGCAGAGTCTGTTTGACTCCAAAGCACAAATTCTTTGCAGGATATCAAGCTGTTTTTATCCAATAAAAAAGTCCATTGAGATGGAAGTTTTTTTTTTTTTTTTTAAGTGAAATTGCCTAAGCATTACTTTGAAAAATACATCCTGATGAACTGTTTTGGTGTATTATGTCTCCCAAAATATACTGCTTAAGTTAATGAATGGAGGGGTGATCATGGATTAGGGAAGGGAGAGTTTAGGTACTTCCTTGGGGAGGGGCCTGCATTGGGCTAGAGAGGCAAGGCAGTAGCCCAAGACTTGTTTCTACTTCCTATATGTGTTGTATTAGTTTCCCATAACAAATTGTCATAACAAATTGTCAAAAACTAAGTGGCTTAAACTAACACACATTGTTACGGTTCTGTAGGTCAGAAATCTGACACGGCTCTCAGGGGGCTGAGAAAGTTGTCAGCAGGGCTGTGTTCACTTCTAGAGGCTCTAGAGGACAATCTGTTTCCTTGTTTTTTCCAGCTCCTAGAGGCCACCCACATTCCTTGGCTTGTGCCCATCCCCCCACCTTTATTTTCAAAGCCAGCAGTGTTGCATTTTACACTCATCTTCTGCAATCACACTTCACACTGCCCTTCACTGACTAGGGAAAGGGTTTTATTTTGTATTTTTTAAGTTTTTTGCTTTTAAGAACTTGTGATTAGATTGGGCCTACCTGAATAATCCAGGATAATTTCCCCATCTCAGGACTTTTTTTTTGTTTGTTTTTGAGACAGAGTCTCACTCTGTCACCCAGGCTGGAGTGCAGTGGTGTGATCTCAGCTCACTGCAACCTCTGCCTCCCGAATTCAAGCAATTCTCCTGCTTCAGCCTCCTGAGTAGCTGGGACTACAAGTGCATGCCACCACACCTGGCTAATTTTTGTATTTTTAATAGAGGTGGGGTTTCGCCATGTTGGGCAGGCTGGTCTCAAACTCCTGACCTCAAGTGATCTGCCCGCCTGGGCCTCCCAAAGTGCTGGGATTACAGGCGTGAGCCACTGCGCCCAGCCTCAGGACTCTTAACCTTAATCATATCTGCAAAAGCCCTGTAAAATAATATATTCACAGGTTTAGGGGATTAGGGCATGGACATCTTTGAGGGGCCATTATTCTGCCCACCACATGTATGAAACCTGACAAAGCATGTTGTTGTACCATCACTAAAATGTGCTAACCAGTTTTCATAGGGATGTCTGGTGTCAAAATGAACCAAGGTTAATTCTGAATCAGTGACTTTATTGAACAAGCATTTATTAAGCCTATTGAGCACTCAGTATTTCTTGAGATCATTGTTTTTTAAAAAATTAATAAACTTTATTATTTTAGAGCAGTTTTGGCTTTACAGAAAAATTGAGCAGAGAGTACAGAGAGCTCCCATATACTCCCATTCTCCTTGCTTTCATTTCCCCTATCATTAACACCTTGCATTGGTGTGGTACAGTTTTTACAATTGATGAAACAATCTTGATATATTAATATTATCTTTAAAATCCATAGCTTACATTAGGGTTTACTCTTGGTGTTATACATTCTGTAGGTTTTGACAAATGCATAATGCCAGGTATACACCATTACAGTATGTTACAGAATAGGGTTACTGCTTTAAAAATCCTCTATGTTCCATCTATTTATTATGTTCACTTGCCTCCCAACCCCTGGCAACCAATGATCTTTTAATTGTCTCTGTAGTTTTGCCTTCTTCAGAATGTCACATAGTTGGCATATACAGTATGAAGCCTTTTCAGACTGGCTTCTTTCACTTAGTAATATGCATTCGAGGTTCCTCTAGGTATTTTTATGGCTTTGTAGCTCATTTCATTTTATTGCTGAACACCAATGCATGGTATGGATGGAATAGTATCACCGTTTGTTTATCCAGTTACCTGCTGAAGGTCATCTTATTTGCTCTCAATTGTTGCTAATTATCAACAAAGCTGCTGTTAACATTTGTGTGCAGGTTTTTGTGTGGACATAAGTTTTCAACTCATTTAGGTAAACAGGAGCACGATTTCTGGATCATATGGTAAGACTACATTGAGCTTTATAAGAAACTGCTAAAAGATCAGTGTTTTTTAACTGACAACTTTAGAGTACCTGGAGAAAGTTGAGCTGGCAGTGTTTTGGGTCTGCTTTCAAAACTTAGATAAGAAAGGTTCTGATTTTATGAACTTTGTATATTGAGGTTCTGAGTATGATTGCATTTACAAAAGGATTCTACTGCTAAAAAGCAGGTGAAAGCTCTTGAAAACCTAATATTTTGTTACAAATATCCTCTCCTCTCATCTTCACCTCCTCTCCTCACCTTGACTGGGAACCCAAAAGGTGAATTGCATTGCAAGGGAGGTAATTAGAATGACTTTGAATGTCATACTGCAGTGGACCAGGCACAGCTCCCACCGGTGAGAAGGCAGGCAAATCTTCTCTCCTGGAGAAAGATAATATTGCAGTCTGAAAACAATGAAATTATTGTCCTAACAATAACATATGAGAGTGCTGTGCAGCAGAACATAACTCCCCAAGGGCTTACACCTATGCAGCTATTTGTCTAGATAAACACACACATCACACACCACCCACTCACATATACTCCACTGATGACTGATATGCACAGTCTTCCTTTGACTCTTTATGTTGCCACAGAGACTGTGTCTTAGTAGTTGAGAGGGTGGTCTCAGCACAGAGTTGAATGCCAGTTCCACCACCAACTTTCTGCATGACTTTGTGAAAATGATTTATCCTCTCCAAGCTTTAGTTTCTTTGTCCATAAAATAGAGGTAATAGTAGTATCTACCTTGTAGAGCTATTGTATAGATATAATAAGAAGATGCTTGCAAAACTCAGTTCCTAGAACATAGTGAGTTCTTAATAAATGATAGCCATGTAGAAAACAACCTTTCTTCTTAAACTTCCACCTTTTGGTGAGAGGGGAGATGTTTTCCCCCAAATGAGATCCCTGAGGAAGGATTAGGCAGGACGGTATTTAATAGACTTCATGTTATTCCACCCAAGAATCCCTTTCACCTTGACAGCTGCATTTATTGAACCCCCTTCCTCCACCCCATCCACCTTTCTAGCTCAGCCCATCCCCAGATTTCAGTTCCATTCCTGACTCTAGGAAGATGGTTTTAGGGAGTTTAAGGATATGTGTCCACTAATTTGGTTTGGTCAGTTTTTACATCTGGTCTCATTCTGAGCCTGACAGTCCAGTTCTTTGTGACTGAGTCCTTGCCTTATGGGCTTCTTCCTCAGTGATATTAGAAGGTTTTTCTCCAGCATTTTATTTTCTGCGTGGATTTCTGCCTCTAAACTCAAGTTCTCATCACAGTTGAGTTATCACAAACCTGCCTCTGACAACCATCTGTACTCCTGGATCCCCATTAAATGCCTCTCATTAGGCCGTAAGCTGATCACCTGCCCTGCCCCAGATTGGAACAGCACTTGGCACTTGTACTAATGGTTCTTTACACTCTTATCCTGGGTGGAACATATCTGTAGCTTCACTTTGCAAGGTAGTCATGCCTCTTAGTCCAATTCCCCCTTTAAAAAATTCCTAGACTTGCTGTATCTTGAAATCTATCTGCTGGACATTTGTTCTAACCCTTTCCCAGCTTGATCTATCCCACGATGGTTAAGGCCTGGTTCTGTTATTAGAACTTGAGCAATTGGCCATAGACCCCAGTGTTACAATAAGATATAGCTTATAAATTGATCAAAGCTGTAAATTTTCATATAAGAAGTGAATTATTCAAGACTTTGGCAGGAAACAGATGTCATATTCAAGATGGGTAATTGAAGAGAGTTTAATAATGGGCTATTTAAGAATGAGTGGATAGGGTTTGAAAAAAGCAACAAAGCATAGTTGCCAACAGAGAGCTATTACATCACTAAACCTGGTGGAACAGGGGAAAAAGTAGTTACTGGAACTCAGAGAGAGACAAACTGTTACAGGGAGAGGATTACTTGACAAGTACTGGAGCTTTCAGCTGAGGCGTGCAGCTAGTTCAAAGCCACCATGCTGGGAGGCAGCCAGTAATATAAATATCTTATCTCATTCTCCTCCTTCCCTTTGATCAGCTGATTCTATTTGCTGAACCCACCTGGAAGCCTGTGCTCAAGGGAGCCCTTCAAGTCAGTTCAACAGAATAGTGAGAATGGGCTATCCGGAATAGTGAGAAGCATGGGTAGTGGGACCCGAAGAGGCAAACAGAAGCAAGGAGGCACCAAGTTGTACAAAATATCTGGCCAAGGTCAGCTATGTTCTTTGAGAATTTCAGGGTAATTATGTCCCTGTTCATATCAAAGGGACATAATACCTACCGGTGACCTAATGGCTCTTATTGGCTGGCTATGACAGCTGACTACAATTCAGGCAGAATTGTATAAAATTGCAGATCCAGTGCTTCAGCAGTAATAACAATGTTGTGTTGATCCTATACTTTTTGTGATAGACTAAAGGTAATGACACCTTAGAAATGATACATTGGGGATGAAAAGATAATCTATTATTTTATTTATGGTTATTAAGTAAATTTCATGGGCTTAGTCACAGTCCTGGGGTGGGGGGAGGAATCTCCTTTCTTCAACTTCTGTAATTTATAATTTTACACTCTTGTGGAAATATACAATCTGTATTTCCAAATTCGAGGGTGTGTTGCTTGAAAATAAATCAAATGGGTCAAAAATGTCTGGATTTTAAAAATAGGTAAATGAGGGGGTTATTCATACCAATAAAGTGTTCTTTGCTTCTCAAAGTGATTGACTACACATTCTCCTGAAGTAGTAGAACCATAGTAATTGAAAAGGAAATATGACTTTATTTACCAGAATGTAATTTTCAAGGATGTATCTTTAAGTGAAGAAAAGTAGATTGATGTTACTAATACTTGTAATGATGCATAGAATTTAGGATTTGCAATAACTTCATAGACTCTGGTTGAAAGGGTCCTTGAGGGTACATGGTACAACTACTCAGCTAGACCCGGAAACCCTTGTCTATACCCCCTACCCCAAAGGTCATCCAAGCTGTGCTTACCCATCTTCGGCTCCCTGGAAGTCCACTGACATAATTTCCTCAATAAATATCAGCCGTTATGATTCAGATAAACATAGTCTTAATGTATTGTAATGTGGTTAATTGCATTATAATTATTAATATCTACTGTTGAGATAGAAGTTTACTAGTGGTATAAAAAATGCCTCCTTAATCAATCAAATTTGAACTGTAAGAGCTTTCATTTATATTAGATAGTTTTAACTGGGGGATGGCAGAGTAGAGGACTGGCTGAATTGAAATCAAACTGCTCAAGGAGACCTCAAGAGAGTGAGGGGCCTATGTCTTGCTTTAGGCAGGTAAATTAGATACCTTGATGCCCATTTTATAGATGCTAGGAGAGGCCCCCACCAAGGGATAAGTATGATACCCAAAGTCATGAAGTTGGTGAGCAGGAACTTGAGTGCAGAGCACCCTTCTCCAGGGCAGGGTTCCTGAGTAGATGAACTTCTAAAAGGCAGGAAGTGTGAAGAGAGGCTTCCCCTGGCCAGGGTGGGAGTGGATTCTGCAGAGTGTCCTTCTGCTTCTTGGCATTATTATGAGGCCTCCACTTAATAAAGGGGAAAAGGAGCTCAACATTAAGCTGGACTTTAACATGTGTTAGATTGGATTTAGGAGCTGGCCACAGTTCATTCCCATTTCTGGGGGAGGAAAGGGAAGCCCTTTATGCTCACCTATAAATCCTGTCTTTAACAATAGCTTAATGGAATGAAGAAATTAAAAATAGTCAATGCCATTTTCTTACTTGATACAATTAGTGGATCAAATATCTCAATTTGGTAGTTTCAGCTGATTGAATTGAAGCTAGAATCCTGTTTAGCAAAAATGTAACCATGGTTAATACAACTGATTCTTTTTCTTCATTTTGTACATATTATTGTGGCTTCTACCTGTTCTGGTAAACGAATCCCCTCAAACTTGCCCACATTGGGGGAAGGAGCTTAGTGGATTGTGTGATGATCCCAGAGGTCAGTCTGTTGGCCATCCCTCACCTAGTTATGTTAAATCACTGGGGCAAATTCCCAGGCTTCTCTCTCAAGATTCTGGCCCCACGGAACAGATCCCAGAATCTCTATCTCTATCTATCTATCTATCTATCTATCTATCTATCTATCTATCTATCTATCTATCTTTGAGACAGAGTCTTGTTCTGTTGCCCAGGCTGGAGTGCAGTGGTGTGATCTTGGCTCACTGCAACCTCCGCCTCTGGGGTGCAAGCGATTCTCCTGCCTCAGCCTCCTCAGTAGCTGGGATCACAGGTGTCTGCTACCATGCCTGGCTAATTTTTGTATTTTTAGTAGAGATGGGTTTTCACCATGCTGGCCATGATGGTATTGAACCCCTGACCTCAGGTGATCCGCTCACCTCGGCCCCCCAAAGTGCTGGGATTACAGACATGAGCCACTGTGCCTGGCCCCAGAATCTATATTTTCAACAAGCTCCCCAGATAATTCTGAAACCCCTCTAGGTCAGGGGATTCATGATCAAAGGATATGTTTCCAGGGGCTTGTAATTCCAACTATAATTTTGCCCCGGCCTCTAAGAGTCCTCTGAAAGCACGTGAGTGTTCTGGCTAATACTTCAGGCCTTTCATCTTGTAGGGGCAAGCCGGGGGTCTGGGCGGGTGGGGCAGCAGAGAGATAGTGGGGTAGGGGGTGGGGTGAAAAATGATGGTGATGAGGCCCGAGGAATGAGGACTCAGCAAGCAAAAGGCTGGTGGGAGAATCAAGAGAAACTTGGCCCATTTGACAAACATGCTCAGGGCCAGCTCTGGATGAGTGAACACAGCTTGTAACCTTTGCTATCTTACTTCCTTTGAGATGAAGATGATAATAGTCAATGGGGGTAGAGGGTTGTTAGGTTTCAAGAATTTATATGGTTTTGTGATTTTTATCCTCTTTCCAACCTAAGAAGCAAAACAACATTGAACTGTTATGTAAACGAACCAGCAAGTCTGAGTACGGAAGGCAGTCTTCAAGAACTTTTATTAGAATTTATTAGATGTGAAAATATCTGACTTCACCAGGAGGAGGCTGGTTTTGTCATGTGACAGTGGGAAGTGGAATGTTCCAGTTTGTGAGTATTGTATTTTTCTGAACGCTAAAGAAAGCAGATACACAGTAATTGAGCATATTCAGCAGTCCTAAAGGAAACAGGGAATGTTGGTGTATTCACTGAGTTTCTCTGGGGCAGCCCCGGCTGCTTGGGCTTTGGGCTGAGGCTGGAGAGATGAAGGAGACACCATCACTGCCCTCTCCCAGGTTTGTGGCCCCAAAGCCCAACGATAAGCCATTCAGTTGACTGAGAAATATTACCATTTAAAAAAAGTTACTGATACTGTTTACTCAAGAATTAGAAAGAAAAAAGACCCCATTTTCTCGAGTATTTTAACAATTCTTAGGCTATATTAGATTTCTTCCCAAGCTTGAGGCGTTAGCTTCCCCTTGAATTGTGCCTTGAACACTTTTTTTAAAAGAAAGATTATGACGTGTTAAACTGTGATTTACTCATTTCTGTAATTAGATGTAGTGATTAGAATCCCCTTTATCTTACTCTGCAGTTTTCCTTTATGGGAAATTATGAAAGAATAATAGGTAAAAAGTTCAGAATGGGAGAAAGAATAAACAGAATGCTGAATGGTAAAAGAAGACAGAATGCTGAATGGATAATAAAATATTTAGTGCTTTTCAATTAACTGTTCTCACGATTAGTACACTAGTATATTATATCATAAAAATCATGTCTATTAATTTTTTGCAGCCATTATCTTGACTGTGATTTACTCCCCTCAAATCATTAACAATGCCATTAAAAAGGTGGCTGGAGATGAACGTCCTGGATAGAGTTCAGGGATGTAATAGGATTATTGTTCAGGGTCACAGGGAGATTGAAGACCAGCAAACGGAGGGAAGGGGGTTTGAGAGTGCAGTGCTGGGTAAGAGGAGGAAAGAGTAGAGGAAGGCACACAGCCCTGGGGTTTGAGAGGCAGGTGGATCACTCAGTGTGAGCATAGGGGCGGGGGGAGTCCTTTAGATGAGGCACTGCATTACTTTAATCTGAGGAAGATGCAGGTTGTGAAAAGCCCAGTGACTTAGAGAACATGGGCTTTCCTCACGGTGGAATTTCATATGCACAGGGAGGAGAAGATAAATATGTGTGTGTATAAGAGTCCCCAGGGTCCTATCAGAGGCAATGAAGCATTCTTGTGCCAGGTTATGCTGGCGGCTTGAGGGCAGCATTTCCATCCAGCCAAAGAAAGGGCCATGACTTTTCATAAATAGTTCTCTTCTTGGGAAAATGAGATAAGCTGTATAAGCAGAAAAGTGTTAACCAAGTAGACCGATGAAAGCTGAGATGCGTGGAGTTGCAATGCTGCTGTGCATTCTGAGGAGGTTACTCAAGGAAACTCCATGTCTTCACTTTAACTACCTGTCTGGGTGTCTATCTTCAAATCATTGGTTAATCAATATTCAATTCATCAACCTATTATTGGTTATACTTGTTAGCATCTTGAAACATCTTTTGGCTTACATAAACAAACACACAAGTTTTATTACTGTAAAAAGATTTGGAAGATTTTTGTTTGTTTTCTTTTTTTCTCAGTACTTGGGACAACAACACAGCCTTAGTGAATACAGAGTCTGTTTGAATTCATGGTCTGAAATTCTAACTTCCTACCTTAGCTGCTCAGAGTACATGTTGGAGATGGGCCAGTGAGTCCTCTTTGCATTTGGCCAGTGAGTCCTCTTTGCATTTTCACTGTGCAAATCAGTGGTAGAGGCTAAAGTCAAAAGCCTCTGGTTTTTCAGTTTTAAATGGGTCTTTTCCAAGTGAAGTTTGGCCACAAGACATGTCTTCATAAAGCAAATGATCTGTCACAATTTCATAAGCAGGAAATAGGAAACTGGAACTGGCTAATCAATCATACAACGTTTTTAGCAGCTTAGTAGACATTATGAGTTAGTATCATTTTAACATTTTTCATTATAACTGGGAAACGCAACATTTCTCTTTACTGTTAATACCCGCTGTGGAAGTTAGCACTGGTGCTCATTGATGCCCATAGCCTGATCTTGAAAGACTGGACTGAAACCCCAAGAATTCCTTCTTTAAAAGTTCTAATAATATTTCACAATAATATTCTATAAGCCAGAGTTCAGAGTTATATCTTTCTGGATTACTGTCTTCTAAATTTCCATTATAAAATTATATATGATATATATATTATTACTGTCTAATGACAGTATAAATATATGTGTGTGTATATATATATATATATATATATATATATATATATATATATACACGAAACTAACCATGTAAATGGATAAATAAATAATGGTCCAAAGCATACATTGCTGTCACTTTCATGATCACTTTTGGTCACTCCACATGAATGAAATCATAGGCATTTTTAAGCTTTGGAATCTATAGTGGACAGCTTAGCTGTGTTGAGTTCTGATTATTGGTGTAACTCGAGTCACAAGTGACAGTGGAATGAAGGTGTCTCTTATCTTATGGTCCCAATTCTTATAAAGCTCCTTCTATAAATGTGGGGAAATCTCCCTAATGGAGAATCCAGCAGGCTGGCATCAGCTGTCCAATTTACAAGAAATCTATTCACAAGAATGTTTCAAGAAAATCTTAGAGTTTCGGGTCTAGTGAGAGGTAGCCTACAGAAGGCCTTCTCCAAAGCCCTGAGTGAAGAAGTGAAGACTGTTTTTGTGCCAGGGCCATCTGTGGTTATAAAGTCTTCCATAAAGCCAGCAGCCCCCTCTTCATTTCTCAGTGGGCATGCTAGACTGGTGGTTCTCTTCCTTGGCTGCATATCAGAGTTTTCAAAATACAAATTCTTGAGGCTTACCCCTGGAGATTCTGATCTAGTCCCTTTGGGGTGGAATTTAGGCATTAGTATTTTTTTAAAAGCTTCATAAGTGGTGATTCTTATTCCCAGACAAAGGATGACTGCCCTAGGTAATGGAAGGCAAGCCTAATACATCTTATTTGCATATAAAGTAGGTGACTGTAAAATTCTGGGGACTCACTGCAGAGTGGTGCCTTCTCATAGAGTATCAAACACTGTCTTTCCTGCAGTCTTACCCTTTACAAATAAAAGTGGTTGAGTCTTCTCCCCTGACAATGGTGTCCTGCCTACCTCTCAACAATGGAAACTGATGCCCCCTCCCTCAGAAGCCAGCTTCTTCCAGCCTGGAGGTGTGCAGAACCTTTGATTTTTCCCGGTTGAACCCTCACTAGAAAGAGAGTGACCACTGTTAGAAAGATGTCATTGTCAGAAGGATCCTGGTTGTTGTCCCCATCCCAGACGGATGTCTGGGCTCCGTAGCTCTTGGGCATCTCAATGGTGCATTCCCTGTGGCTGGAAGAGGCCAAGCTCAGGGCCCACACTCTTTCGAAGCACGGTCACATTTCTTTGGACTGCATCTGGCCTAGGACCAGTTGGTAAACATTACATATCCTGACTTCAAGACAGGGAATAATTCACTTGAATGATATACCACATGCTATTTGGTATTTCTAGGGGAGGGTTTCTCCACAGGAACACTACTGGCATTCTGGCCCAGTTAATTCTTTGTTGTGGAGGTTGTCCTATGCAGTTTAGGATGTCTAGCAGCATCCCTAGCCCCTCTCCAGCAGATGCTGGTAGCAATTCCTCATCCTTCCAGTCATGATGATCAAAAATATCTCCAGGCATTTCCAAATTTCCCTATGAGAACAAAGTACCCCCACCTTACCGTTGGTTGAGAATCACTACTCTGAGGGGGAACTTTGCAAATTAATCATTAAGAATCATAACAGAGGTCAGCATTAGCTCTTTTAATGTTATATTCCATCTCCTTTGTTACTGCATTTAGAAGGAATGGCACACCTTTCTTCAGATTTACTGTGGTTACTGCTTGGATGTTGTCCTTGGATGTTTGGTTACCTGGATACAGACTCTGAGATAGAGATTTGTATAAAGGAGGTTTACTGGAGAATTCTCTTAGGAACACTTGCATGGAGTAGGGAAGAGATTTGGGCACAGGGGAGACACTGAACTGTTGAGCAACACAAATAGGGCCTCAGCTAATCCTAATGGGAGCTCTGGAGCTGGGATAACCTTTCAGAGTTGCCCAAAATTGAGATGAGGGGGCCAAACCTTTGTATCCACTCCAGCAGCAAGTCATTGGATGTGAACAGCCTCCCACCCTCTGTCCCCAGGGATGGGGGCTGACCCCAGCAAGCCAACTGCCTTCAGACAAGGGCAATTCCTGATGAGAGACTTAGCTGTGATGTGGTCAGAGACTAACACTCTGGGCAGCAGGGGGATGAGAGACTCTGCCATGAAGCGTCATCTGAGCTGTGCAACACAGTCTAAAAGAAAATGAGTTATTTAAGTAATTTTACCAAGTCTGTGAAGCTGAGAACATGAGAATATAAGAGGGATTCTAGCCCAAATGGAACTTCACTTGGAGGCTTTGGTTGGATGGTGTCATCAGAAGC
The DNA here is from genome assembly GCF_028858775.2 of Pan troglodytes. Taxonomy (NCBI): domain Eukaryota; kingdom Metazoa; phylum Chordata; class Mammalia; order Primates; family Hominidae; genus Pan; species Pan troglodytes. The sequence goes on along the minus strand of NC_072411.2, from coordinate 79,058,750 downwards.
TGGCACCTACCTAAGGTATCCATACGAGGGTAATATACACCCTTCTGGCTTCCTTTAGAGAATGATCTTGTCTTTGTCCCCCCTGATCTATCTCAGAGCCAGAAATTACATTAGCTAAAGCACTTTTTGAATGGTGTTGAAAGAACATGATCTCCATGGAAAGGCAGGTAGTCCTAAGGGGTGACCTATGATGGATCTTCCCTGACACTGGTTAGGCAAAATGTTACCTGTCACCACTGTGTGCCAAGAGTACAAAATAAGAATATTGGCAGCATTGTGGGTGGGTTCTCATGGCCACAGAGACCATGATTGTGGCACAGTTGATGTTTTGAAGTAGCACAGTTTTGCTTTGGAGCGTGTAGCTATATGCTTACAATGTGATATGGGTTGAAATGATGGGTTAAACTTCTGTGTGCAGCATGCATTATTCCTTAACGTCAGGGAAGCTCAGAGGTGCACAGCTAGCTCTTAGATTCATTTCAGTTACACCAGAGAGGAAAAAAGTGGGAAGAAGAGGGGAAGGGGAAAGTGAAGAGGGTGAGAAAAAAAAAAAAAAAGCAAGAAGAGACTAAGGGAGGAGGTGCTGAAGATGACACCGGAATGCCTTGTTCTAGGGCTAAGTGCTTGTTCTAGGGCTAGGTGCTCGCTTTTTGCTTACAGAGCTGCAGACATTTTGCATTGTTTCACCTTACACGGGCTTTTATTATAAAGGTTTGTTCATGGCATTTACTCTCTTTACACACACGTGCACACACACACACACACACACCCCTTAATTTTTTTTTTTTTTTTTTTTTGAGACATGGTCTCACTCTGTTGCCCGGGCCGGAGTGCAGTGGCACGATCTCAGCTCACTGCAGCCTTCACCTCCCACCTCAGCCTCCCATCTCAGCCTCCCGAGTAGCTGAGACTACAGGCACATGCCACCGCACCCAGCTAATTTTTGTATTTTTTGTAGAGATGGAGTTTCACCATGTTGCCCAGGCTGGTCTTGAACTCCTGGGCTCAAGTGATCTGCCGGGTTTGGCCTCCCAAAGCACTGGGATTATAAGCGTGAGCCACCACACCTGGCCCAACCCTTATGTTTTAATAACTTTTTAAATGTTTCCTTTTCTTTTGCCGTCTCATTTTGTTTCTCATGGTGATTTTACTCTTCTGGGTAGTTTCTAATTTACACCCTGGAACATCCTGTGCTTAGTGGTGGCTGCATTATGATTATGTAGAAGAGTCTTAGTGGGGCCTGCTTGGACAGGAGGAGCACAGTGAACTTGTCTCCAGGCAGCACCTGTGTAGCAACATGCTATGTCTACTTACTAGGGTTGCATCGGAGGAGGCTGAGCCCCACCCCAAGCCACTTTTGGAATGGCCATGCCTATGATATGACAAGAGTGGATGATATTACTTTATTTCACAGAAACTGGGAACTAAACCAAATTTCTTATTACCAAGGCATCTGCAGGTTTTTCTTTATCAGAAGCCACCAGTTCCTTTCCCAGCCACCTGAAAACACTTACCCGGAGTCTGTTATCATGGCATAACTAGTTTCTGGCGATGGAATTACTGCTACTGCCTCTACCGTCATTACCATCCAATTCCCCCACCCCTGGGGACAGAGCCTCAGATTAATTGCTATAGCCCTTTTCCTGAGATGTGGGTGCTTTTTCAGCAGCTTGCCTGGTATGTGACATAAGAGTTTTCAGCATGGTGAGGAAGCGGAGGGGAGGGACTGGAGGTGGCAGGTACAGATGGGCAGTCTGTGGGGAGCAGAGATCAGTGATTTACACAGACGGCCTAGCTTTGCTGTGTGGGCCTTGATGAGAATGTCTCATTTTATCAAACAGCACTCTACCTCCATTTCCACAACCCCCCACAGTCACTCTTCCAAGCAGCATGGGAAGACAAAAACAGCTGTGCACGTTAGCAGCTTCAGATGTTCCCACAGCAGTGCTACACTGCAGTAGCCCAGGGGTCATCAAATATTTAGGAGGATGTTGTAGACCTTTGTATCATGGCCAGAAATGCCATGTGCTCAGGTTTGGATTCCACTGGGTTCTTGTTCATGCTAGCAGAAAATTGAGGGAAAAAGGAAGTGGCTCTTTTACCAAATTATGTAGTGATATGGGCTCAATGGTACTTTATGTTTACTATACAATCAGCTTTTCAGTTTCTTGTTCAAGGCAATAACAAAATAAGAACAATACTGGAATAAGAGCCTGTTCATCCCAGATGAAAAACACTTTAGAATATTTATTTCTTATTATAATCTATTCATTAAATGTCATAGCTTGACACTCTGGGGAGAGTCATATACTACAACCCATAGTGGAGATGAGATTGTACATTTACAAGCTGCCTGAAAATTCCCTGGTGACTGTGGATGCTGGAGAATGCAGCTGGGGTTGCTGAGAAAAGCATGTAGTACTATAGCTAAGTGTGGTCTAAATTTCCACTAACTATTTCCTTTCAGATGTGCAACTTCTTTCAGGGGAGATATATACCTTTTGTAATCAGGGACTAGAATACCCATTTCAGGTAAAAAAAAAAATTCAATTTGAAGATTTTTTTCTTAACACAGCTAAAATAACTTTATGGCCTTGGAGTTTTGTTTTATCTGGAAGACTGAAAAGACAATCTTTAGAGCTCCGCATTGTAGCTTAATATTGTGTGATAATATATCATTGGTTCAGTGTCGGCCAATGGGAAGATTAAGTGGATTTCCATAATGGCCATCCTTGGTCTAGTCCTAGTCAACATTTCCTTAAAGATCAGGATGATGGAATAGTAATTTTTTCATTAAATTTGCCAATAAAAACAACTGAGTGGGGTGGTTTGTCTCTTAAAGAGCCAGTCTAAAACTGTTTGTTTTTTTTAAAGAAGAAATGGGTGGTTGAAAACTACAGAAGTTTAGAAGGTGGTTATCATATAATATTAGGGAAATCATCAAACTGCATAGCACAAGAGGGGTAACCTGGAGGTTATAACACACCCCAAACTATAGCAAGTAGAAAATCAAGGCTTTTGTCTTGGAATAACCAGGTCAGCATCTACATTTCCAACAGTAGGTCTTTGACTACTGTCTGGTTATGAAACATTTACTCAGCATAGTGAAAATAGATCTCTTTACAATTTTGATGACGGTACTGCTATTGACTTTATGAAGTCCAGATTGCAGGGAGCAATGATATACTGGTATGCTGGTTTTAGTGGAAGAAGGGATCTAACTACATATATGGATTTAGAGTAAGGAAGATGTCGGTTGGGCGCGGTGGCTCATGCCTGTAATCCCAGCACTTTGGGAGGCTGAGGCGGGTGGATCACCTGAGGTCAGGAGTTCGAGACCAGCCGAGCCAACATGGTGAAACCCCATTTCTACTAAAAATATTAACAAAATTAGCCAGGCATGGTGGTGGGCACCTGTAATCCTAGCTACTCGGGAGGCTGAGACAGGAGAATCACTTGAACCTGGGAGGTGGAGGTCGCATTGAGCCTAGATCGCACCATTGCACTCCAGCCTGGGTGACAAGTGTCTCCAAAAAAAAAAAAAAAAAAAAAAAGAGTAAGGAAGATGTCAAGGCCCTCAGTTGAGTCAAAAGATTCATATCCTGGCTCAGGCTTTGACTGTAAATAGCTGAGTGACCTTGAACAAGTCCTCCAACATCTTGGGTCTTCAATTTCTTATCTTGAAAATGAGTGGTTAGATTAGTACAGTGATTCTCAATCTGTGGTCCTCCAGGAGCAGTGGGAGACTGTGAACTCTATTTTCAGTGCTATAAAGGCATAAGGAAATAGTGTATTTCCTAGTAAGGAGGACACATAGATTATTATTTAATAAATGCAGCTAGTAGATGAAATCTTTTAAAACATGAGTACACACAGTAAAAATATTAAGAGTCTTCTTGGTAGTCAAAAGACAGGAAGCAACAGCTCAGTATGATGTCATGTGCTTGTAGTCTCAGCTACTCAGGAGGTTGAGGCAGGAGGATCCCTTGAGTCTAGGATCAAGCAAGTAGCAAGTCAAGGCTGTAGTGCACTATGATCATACCTGTGAATAGCCATTGCACTCTAGCCTTGGCAACACAGCAAGACCCTTCCTCTTAAAAAAGAAAAAAAAAACGAAAGAAAAAGTAAGCATTTTAGTGTCTAAACTAAGGCTTGTGATGACTCTGGAATCTCAACAAAACTGAGAAATCTTGAGGTTACTGCATTTGTACTGAATAAACAGGGAGCTAGGGAAACAGTTACTTGTGGGCAGGTGGGCTTTGTTTGCAAGATAAGAAAAAAGGTAGGGATTATCACTAATATTAGCTATGTGCCAGCCGCTTTTCTAGATGCATCAATTCATTTAATCCTCAAAACCACATTATAAAGTCCGTACTGTCAATATCCCACCTTAGAGATGAGGAATCTGAAACACAAAGGTAATGCTTATTAAACTAATTAGTATTAGTGATTGTTACTAGTGATCTGGATTGTTCCCAGTGATATGTGGCCACTAATCCTACAGAAATGAGAGGGATAGATAAGGAGTGCACAGACAGGGCTTCTCATCTTCAACCTTCTCCAAGAATAAAATTAAATCTGTGCACTGGAGGGCCTGTATTACAGATAACCCTCTGGTACAAAATACCTGTGTGAGCTTGAATGAGTCATTCTACCTTTCTGAATCTTAATTTCCTAATTCCTAAAATGGGGTAATATTCTGCCCTGTTACACCCCAGAATTATTGAGAAAACATGAAATAACACATCTGCGAGTGCTTTGGAACCTAGAAGGCAATACAAACATGGGAGAATGAGGGATGGCCTTCTGCCTCATGGAGCTGCTTCCCGGTGACATCTGTCTCTCAATCAGCATTCATGGTATGCTAATTATGTGGGGGCAGAATGAAATTAAGATCTTAAGGTAATCCTTGTATCCTGTGTTTAAATGAAAAAGTGGCAAGGGGCTCTGTCACTCTCTTCTTTGCTTAGGCATTTTTGCTATAAAATAATATCATTAGGGGACCGTGTTCCAAATTTGCTTTTACCTAGTTCTCTCCCATTACATAATCATCTTAATTGGTGAGTAGTTCCATTTTCTTGCTTCTACCCCATTAGTCTCAATGGTATGTTTGTCATTGCTGCTCAGTCTCAAGGTTTGCTTTGTGAGCTGATCCTAGGATTTTACTCCATTCTTATATCTCATCCTTCCTCTCCAGAAAATGAGGGCTGACCAATATCAAGACCAGTGAAAAGGTCTTGATGTCCCCTTTGGGAGGTAGGGTGAGCAGAGACACTTACATGTGCAGTTTCCCATTTGAGTAAAACCATGGGATGGGTGCAGAGAGGCACACATTCATCTTCATAGTTGAATGTTGTTTCTGGTTGCGTGATAAGAGTGGGATAAGACAGAAGGCGAATGATTTCTCATTCTTACACACTGAGAACATAGCCTTGTTTCAGATGAAATGCCCTCAGGTTTCTGCTGTAATAAATTATATCCATATAGTACCCAACATCTCAGGTCATAGGTGATATACTAATTAGTGCCATCGTGATATTGGAAACTCTATATTGAGCAATGGAATCCAGAAGTTCCCTGCTTGATACATAAAATCTCACTAGGGCTCTTTTTCTACTCCAGGCCACAAATAGTTGATACATTACACTAGACCAGCACATCCTAGCTTAGTTGGAGAGGGAACCCAGGAGAGGTGGGGATGTAAGGACAGGGTACACATATGTGGACAAAAAGTCTTAGTTTTAAAAACAGAGAAGTCAAAATAGAGACCACAAAAATCCAGCAACTCAGAAAACAGCTGCCTTTAAAATGAATGTGTTAAGAGAAAAAAATTTAAATAAACACATACACACAAACACACACCACTGGGTAGTTTTAAAAAGAGTATACTATAACTAGGTGGGGTGAGAGGGAGACTAAAAATACACAACATGAATGTTTCTTACATTCAAGCCTGTATGTTCATGATGGCATCTTGTGATTTTTTTTAGATATATATTTTGTTGCAGATCTTAAGACCTAGCAGCTTGTTTCCTTGCTATTACCTATTAATGTCTATGAACTTCAGAGAAACATTCCATGTTCTCTATCTCCTTTGACTATCTACAGTGTTGTGTGTGTCCCTTCATGAAATTTTAAAAATTGTAATTATTCCCAGAGTTGTTATGTTCATTGGGAAAAAACTTATCTTTATGGCAAGTTCAAGGGTTTTGGATCTATGGAGAGACCTGGTTTTGAATCATGGTTCTGTCACATGCAAGATATGGGACTTTGGGCATGTTATTTTGTCTCTCCAAGCCTCTGTTTCTTCTGATATAAAATGAGTAAAAATATATATCTCCATCACTTGGGAAAAATAAATAACATAGTATAAACAAAGTTATCTGGCACCTCAGCCAACAGATATTGTTTCTCTTTGTGTCTGTTTCTCTTAGCTTCTTGAGGTCTGGAGCCAAGTATTGTGGTTCCTGTAACTTAATACAGACGATTTACTGGGGACGCAAAAAACACTATTGAATGAGAGAATCTATTCTATGTTAGTACCAAAAACATAAAAACACCACTTTCTTGCCTTTGAGTTACCTTTAATTGGGGGCAGTTGATTATTTTATTCACTCTTGATAATTTCTGTTTTACAGTTTATATTTCTCTTCTATTGCACAAAGTAACATCTGGTAGGTGTTATAACTTAAGTTATAATTGCTATAACTGAAGATTAGTCAGCCATCCACTTATGATTCTCATTTAAATTTACACTGACTTGTTACTTTGACACAAGCCAACTCCAAATCTGTAGAGAATGAAAAATGATATATATGTATCCTTCAGAAAAACTGTTCTTTATAGCAATTATATTCATGATGGGAAAACTAGGATAAAAATTGTCATAGGTAGCGACTTGCTGAGGCCAGTGGCATGGGTGGTAAAGGAGTTTACCAAGACAGTTGCAGATTTATTAGAGAAAGGCAGATTTATTAGAGAAAGTATGAAAGTACGTTGTGAGGATGCAATGGGCAGATCGGTAAGAGAGAAGCTGACTGCAAAGAGACAAAGGCTTGCTGGGGATTTCATAGGATGATGCTTGTGCTGGAGAGGGCTATGTGCAGTACTGATAATGCCAAGGTTGCGGTGAGCTTACTGGCATTTTTCTATCAGCTGCGGGTCTTGCGATAAGTCGAGCACAGGAAGATTGTGAGTTATTTGGGCAGGAGGGCTACGGGTTCTGGACCACAAAGAAAGGCAGACTTAGAGCTTATCTGCTTTTTCTTTTTGGTTTCCCCTGCTCCCTGCAGCCTGAATCCTTTCCCCTTATTAGGACTCCACAAAAATGTTTGCCCAATGAATGCCCAAGGTTACACCGTCAGTTCCTGTGAAAGCCCCATTCCATTTTCCCAGGTTTTCCTGTTCTCAGTAACCATTGTCTTTTGACTTATCAATGTCTTTAAATGATGTGGAGACTGGGAGAAAAAGGAGAAACTGGGCATGAAAATATTCTGAAAAAAATTTCCAGAAAGAAATTAGGCAGGGCCAACAGGGAGAATATTTGGTGTGAATTGAACTCTTTAAGGAAGAGAAAGATGCACATCAGTGATCGCCATGGATGAGAGATTATGATAAGGCTATGTGGGAATGTTGGGCAGCTTTAAGAACCCTTTGGGCAGTTATACAGTTGATTTGGATATCAGTGCCAACATGGCCAGAGCTCAGAGGGACACAGCCCAGTGCTGAGACTTATCTCCTTCTTGATCATCTAGCATTTATTCCACCCAGGAAACAGACTTATTGGATTGGTTTGCCATTGCACAACACACAGCTTCCTGTAGGCACAAGTTTTCTATAAGCCATCCTGAGTTGTTTGGCCTCTCTGATGCCCAACATACCCTTTGACTTGGGAAACACCCCTCCAGAAATGGAAATAGGTATTTGGGAGTTTCGCAGGTGGTTGGAGCCCAGAGGAGGAAATAGTAGCAATAGGGATAGGGATTCGGGAGTTTTGCAGGTGATTAGAGCCAGGAGGAGGAAACAGTAGGATCAGAGACACAAACAGTTGCATGAAGCATGTTTAGGGCAACTGTAAACAATTTTTATTAGTTAGAGAAGTGTTTCTCAAATTAGGGGTCTGTGAACTTCTCTGGGTTCATGTAGGTATTATTAAGGCAGCTTTGATTATAAGCTAATTATTACGTTATTTTAATTTAGTTTTACTTTAATAACCACAAGATAATGAACATGAACATACTTTGAGCCATCTATATAGCCATTTTATTTTAAATAAAATTTATTGTATGTATTTAAGGTACACAACCATAATGTTATGGGATACCTAAAGATAGTTAAAAGGTTACTCAGGTAAAACAAATTAATATAGCTGTCAACTCATATCGTGTCCAGAATTGGTGGGTCCTTGGTCTCACTGACTTCAAGAATGAAGCCTCACACCCTCGCGGTGAGTGTTACAGTTCTCAAAGGCGGCGTGTCTGGAGTTTGTTCCTTCTGATGTTCGGATGTGTTCGGAGTTTCTTCCTTCTGGTGGGTTTGTGGTCTCGCTGGCTCAGGAGTGAAGCTGCAGACCTTCAGGGTGAGTGTTACAGCTCTTAAGGCGGCGCGTCTGGCGTTGTTTCTCCCGGTGAGTTCGTGGTCTCGCTGGCTTCAGGAGTGAAGCTGCAGACCCTTGTGGTGAGTGTTACAGCTCATAAAGGCAATGTGGACCCAAAGAGTGAAAGAACAAAGCCTTAACGGTGTGGAAGAGGACCCCACCGGTTGCCACTGCCAGCTTGGGCAGCCTGCTTTTATTGTCTTATCTGGCCCCACCCACGTCCTGCTGATTGGTCCATTTTACAGAGAGCTGATTGGTCTGTTTTACAGAGAGCTTATTGGTCCGTTTTGACAGGGTGCTGATTGGTGCGTTTACAATCCCTGAGCTAGACACAAAAGTTCTCCACATCCCCACTAGATTAGCTAGATGCAGAATGTGGACACAAAGTTTCTCTAAGTCCCCACCAGAGTAGCTAGATACAGAGTGTCAATTGGTGCGTTCACAAACCCTGAGCTAGACACAGGGTGCTGATTGGTGTGTTTACAAACCTTGAGCTAGATACAGAGTGCAGATTGGTGTATTTACAATCCCTTAGCTAGACATAAAGGTTCTCCAAGTCCCCACCAGACTCAGGAGCCCAGCTGGCTTCACCCAGTGGATCCCACACCAGGGACGCAGGTGGAGCTGCCTGCCAGTCCCGTGCTGTGCGCCCACACTCCTCAGCCCTTGGATGGTCGATGGGACTGGGTGCCTTGGAGCAGGGGGCGGCACTCGTCGGGGAGGCTCCGGCCGCACAGAAGCTCACGGAGTTGGGGGAGGCTCAGGCGTGGCGGGCTGCAGGTCCCCAGCCCTGCCCCACGGGGAGGCAGCTAAGGCCCAGTTAATCCAGCGCAGGGCCAGTGGGCCGGCACTGCTGGGGGACCAAGCACACCCTCCGCAGCTGCTGGCCCGGGTGCTAAGACCCTCATTGCCTGGGCCAGCAGGGCCGGCCGGCCGCTCCCAGTGGGGGGCCCACCAAGCCCACGCCCACCCGAAACTCCAGCTGGCCCGCAAGTCCATGTGCAGCCCCGGTTCCTGCTCACTGGCGCCTCTCACTACACGCCTCCCAGCAAGCTGAGGGAGCCGGCTCCGGTCTTGGCCAGCCCAGAAAGGGGCTCCCGCAGTGCAGCGGCGGGCTGAAGGGCTCCTCAAGCACGGCCAGAGTGGGCGCCAAGGCCAGGAGGCCCTGAGAGCGAGTGAGGGCTGCGAGGGCTGCCAGCACGCTGTCACCTCTTAATATGGTTACCACTTACTTGTTTTTGTGGCAAGAACAGCTAAAATATACTCATTTAGCATAAATCCAAAATGCAATACAATATTATTCCCTATAGTTCTCACATTGCACATTAGTTCTCTAGACTTGTTCATCTGACATATCTGCTCCTTTGGATCCTCTGACTTACATCTCCTCATTCCTTCTCTCCCCCTCACCCCTGGTAACCACTGTTTTATTCTTTATCTCTGTATATTTAAAGTTTTTCCACTTTTTTAGATTTCAAAGTGAGATTATGCAATATTTTTTTTCTGTGTTTGATTTATTTCACTTAGCATAATGTTCTCCAGGCTTATTCATGTTGTGGCAAAGCTTGTTTGTTTTTATGGCTGAACAGTATTGTGTTTTATGTATAGGGATACAATTGCAGGTTGGGTTCCAGATCACTGCAGTAAAGCAAATATTGCAATAAAGTGAGTAATACACATTTTTTGGCTTGCCAGTACATATAAAAGGTATGTTGACACTGTACTGTAGTCTATTAATTGTACAATAGCATGATGTCTAAAAATTGTACATAATTAAAATATTTTACCGCTAAAAACTGTAAACAATCATCTGAGCCTTCAGCAAGACATCTTCTTTTTGTGGGTGGAGGGTCTTGCCTCAATGTTCATGGCTGCTGACCGATCAGGTGGTTGCTGAAGGTTAGGGTGGTTGTGGCAAAATATAAAATATCTTATAAAACAGACAACAATGAAATTTGTTGCATCAATGGACTCTTCCTTTCATGAAAGATTTCTGTCCAGCATGTGATGCTGTTTGATAGCTTTTCAACCACAGTAGACCTTCTTTCAAAATTAGAGTCCATTCCCTCAAATCCTGCTGCTGCTTTATCAACTAAGTTTATGTAATATTCTAAATATTTTGTTGTCATTTCAATAACGTTTACAGCATCTACACCAGGAATAGATTCCATCTCAAGAAACAACTTTCTTTGCTCACGCATGAAAGCAACTCTTCATGCATTCAAACTTGATCATGAGATTACAGCAATTCAGTCATATCTTGAGGCTCCACTTCTAACTCTAGTTCTCTTGCTATTTCCACATCTATAGTTACTTCTTCCACTGAAGTCTTGAACCCCTCAAAGACATCCATGAAGGTTGAAATAAACGTCTTCCACATTCTTGTTAATGTTGATGTTCTGACTGCCTTCCATGAATCACAGTGTTCTTAATGGCACCTAGAATGGTGAATCCTTTCCAGAGGTTTTCAATTTAATTTGCCCAGATCCACCAGAGGAATCATTATCTATGGCAGCTATAGCCTTACAAAATGTATTTCTTAAGTAGTAAGACTTGAAAGTCAAAACTACTCCTTGGTCCATGGGCTGCAGAATCAATGTGATAGCAGACATGAAAACTACAGGAATCTCCTTGTGCATCTCCATCAGAGCTCTTGGGTGACTGGGTGCGTTGGCAATAAGCAGTAACATTTTGAAAGGACTCTTCTTCCTAATCAATAGGTCTCAACAGTGGGCTTAAAAAATTTAGGAAACCATGCTGTGAACAGATATGCTGTCAACCAGGTTTTGTTGTTGCATTTCTAAAGCACAGGAAGAGTAGATTTAGTATAACTCTTAAGGGACCCAGGATCTTTGGAATGGTAAATGGAGATTGGTTTCAACTTAAAGCTGCATTAGCCCCTGGCAAGATAGTCAGCTTGTCCTTTGAAGCTTTGAAGCCAGAAATTGCCTTCTCCTCTTTAGCTGCGAAAATCCTAGATGGCATCTTCTTTTAATAGAAGGCTGTTTTGTGAAAATCTGTTGTTTAGTGTAGCCACCTTCATCAATGGTCTTAGCTAGATCTTCTGGAGAACTTGTTGCATCTTCTACATCAGCACTTGCTGCTTCACCTGGCACTTTTATGTTATGGAGATGGCTTCTTTCCTTAAATCTAATGACCCAACCTCTGCTGGCGTCAAACTTTTCTTCTGCAGCTTCTTCACCTCTCACA